>NW_020954513.1:2050425-2144308 GCF_900497805.2 Vombatus ursinus
CCTCTAGTTGAACCCTTCATTTTACAGAGGAGGAAACTGAGGACAGGGAGGGGTAGGGACAGGCAAACAGAGGATCCTAGCTCCAGAGGTGGAAGGGAGCTCAGAGGCCCTCTAGTGCAACCCTCTTATTTTACAGTGGAGGAAACTGAGGTTCAAGGTCACACAAGTAGTAAGAGTCACAGGTGGGATGGAGCCCAGACCCCCTCACTCCAGGGTAAATTGTTGCTGTTCCCATTATTATTATCTTGTTGATCTCACCTTCTTGACAGAGTTCAGATATAAGTAATCTTGGGATTCATACTTTATATAGTCAGTGTTCTGCGGACTTTTGAATAGACAGCTAAAATGACGACTTTCTAGAGTTGAATACAGGTAGTGGGATAAAAGCTCACTTCTGGAACCTCTTCAGCAGTAGGCAGAATATTGTTATTGGTCTGACAGAAGGGCTGAGGATACACTCATAGTCGAGAGGCTTGGAGGTTAATCTATGAGGGGAGAAAGGTAGCAGTCTCTATTCTACTCTAAAATTGTTTATAGGAAGATGAGAAAAGCAGAGAGCATCAAAGTTGCAAGTTCAAGAGTTCTTAGCGTCCACGGGTCTCCCAAGGGGGCCATGGATATATGCCAGTCCAGCAGGGGTGAGAAACCTGCAGCCTTGAGGCCACATGGGCCCTCTAGGTCCTCAAGTGCGGCCCTTTGACTGAATCCAAACCATATGTGGCCCTCTAGGTCCTCAAGTACAGCCCTTTGACTGAATCCAAACCATATGTGGCCCTCTAGGTCCTCAAGTAGTGGCCCTTTGACTGAATCCAAACATCTGGGTTCAATCAAAGAGCTGCACTTGAGGACCTAGAGGGCCACATGTGGCCTGAAGGCTGCAGGTTCCCCACCCCTATTCCAAGGGAATGGGGATGGGGGAAAAAAACACCTCTTTATTTTCACTCATCTCTATCTGAAATTTAGCATTTCCTTCAATAATTTAAGATCTTATTCTGAGAAGGAATCCATAGGTTTCACCTAAGGGGATCACAACACAAAAAAGGTGAAGAAATCCTGGTCTGGCTGGTATTTGTTATATAGCGGATTGGCCCACTATAGTATGGTTGTCTAGCTTTCTGTATGAGAAGGGAACAGCGGGAAAGTCTGATCTCTGTTTCAAAGTAGTGACAGCAGAGGGTGGGCTATGGCATTCCTTTGTCCATAGCTTTCTCTATGTCTGGCTTTGTGTCTTCTGTACTGTGTGTCTCTAGGGAAGTGTTGTGTACCAGTCGAAGCTTCAAGCTGCCTGAGGGCTTTGGGGCTGAGTGATGATCATTCCTTGACAGCTGCAATCTTGATGGAGCCCTTCCTTTTTCCTTAGGGATTGCCTGCATCAGAAGTCATAGGACCTTGACAGTTAGAAGTGATAGGAGCCAGCAGCAAAGTCCAGAACATACTAGCCTGGGTGGGGGGCGGCAATATGCTGCCACTGGTTGCCAGGAGAGGATCTCCAAAAACAATACCAGGCCTGGGGTAATACTTGTTTCAGAGATATACTCCTGTAGCCACAAGAGAAATAATCTGGCTCTGATTCTATTGGTTCCTCTGATCTTGCGTCATGTTGCTGTCCAGAGAACATAGATTGATCATTTTCATTATCTTAGACTAGTAGAGATTTAAACACCTGTTTCAGGTGTTCAATAAGTATTAGAAAAACAATCCATTTTTCTTTAAACCAGTGTCTTGATTTACAGATTCCTGCTCATAGGGAAATACCCTGTAGCCAATTCTGGACAGAGAGAGAGAGAGAGAGAGAGCGCACTTCAGAGCCAAGTAGGAATCACAATTAGCTAATGATTAATTCTGTTTTGCTTGCCTATGTGAAATACAACCGCTCTAGAAAGTCCTAAGTTATTTAATTACCATCCATTTGGATGTGTTATTCAGGCCTTGATATTGAAAATGGTCATATCTACTTTATATACAAATTTCTTGCTGACAGCCCCAGGATCTTGATAGCACAGTAACCAAATAGTAGCCATTAGCACCTTAGTCTGAATTTGCAAAAGATCAGAGCAGACCAGTCAGCCAGCAACCTTTATGGAATCATTAGAGGCCATGCAGGCAGATAGCTTTGGAGGGGCCCAAGCTAGCATGCCAATGAGACAAACACTTTCACTTCAGATGTCCTGTGTTCATGTGTGATATCAAAATGACCAAAAAAAAAGCCATCCTCAGTATCAAACCATAAGCAACAATAAAATTTGTTACTGGAAAATCAGTAGACAGGCACTCCACAAAGCAAGAAAAAAAGGAACTTCCTCAAGCCCTGTCAAGTACTCAAACTTCCCAATTACTTAATACACTCAGCTGCCATGACTGATTCCTCCCCTCTACCTTGGCTATACACAGAGAGCATCACATCCTTGGTCTTGCCATAAGCTGCAAGTGTTCCACCTTCATGTTTAGGAACTCAGAAATTCCTTTGTCAGCTCATCCCCTTTTATCCTTGCGTCTTTTCTTCTGCCCTATGACCCCAATCCTGTTCTTCATCCTCACTGTGACCTCCAGTTCCTCCATGCCTCAATTCTTTCTCAGGCCATCACCCATGTCCTAGCCATGCTCTCTTCCCCTACTTTGAACCTTTGCTGAATCACTTTAATTCTGTGCTGCCCTCTCCACTGCAATCCTTTACTACCTTATTCTATCACTGATCGTGCCTTGCCAAACTTCAACCTTAGATTGCTCCTGCCATCTGTTTCCTTCATTCCTATTCACAAAACTATGCTAATTGGATCCACTACAAATTTATGTTACATAACCCAACTAGAACCTTGTTGTAGCACGGTAATCCTTTCACACCTCCCAAATAGATTTTCTATCTCTCTCAACACAATGGCTATTCCAGATCTCTCCTTCCCTCTCAGGTCTCCCACAGCACTGTCTCAACTCAGGATCTTGCCTAATACTCCCCCCTCCAAATTTGAGACAATTCACTGAGAGATCCCTGTTGACATGTCCCCCTCATCTCACATCACTCAGGTATCTTCTTTTACTCCCTCCTTCAACCCTAACTCTCATGAAGAGTTGGCCCTTCTACATGAACTTTGTTCTCATTCCATCTCATCTTTTACAGTCAATTTGTCCCAACAACCATTCTCAGTCTTTCTCTAATCTTCAGTCTCTACTTACAAACACCCATGTCTTACCCATCATTAGAAAAACCTTCACTTGATTCATTCACCTCCACTAGCTATTATCTCATATCTCTCCTCCCTTTAGTGGCTAAACTCCTTGAGAAGGCTATTTACAATTGGTGGCTCCATTTTCTTTCCTCTCGCTCTCTTCTTAGCTCCACAGTCTTGTTTTCTAACTTCATCATTCAACCGAAACTGCTCTCTGCAAAGTTACCAATGATCTCTTTTTTATTTTATTTTATTGGCTCGAATTTTGGAGTTGGAGACAAGAAGACTAGAGTTCAAATCCAGTCTCAGACACTTACTAGATGTAGGACTCTGGATAAGTTCTTTTACCTCTGTCTACCTCAGTTTTCTTATCTCTAAACTGTGGATAATAGTAGCAACTAACTCCTGGAGTCGTTGTGAGGATCCAAGGAGGTATAACTCTCGGAGAGCTTTGTAAACTTTCAAGTGCTATATGAATGCTAGCTATTATTAGTTATGTTTTCAGTTAGCAAGCATTTATTGTTCTCTCCCTCCCACTTCTCCATTGGAAAAAAAAAAGATAAACAAAACCTCTGTAACAAATATGCATAATTAAGCAAAACAAATTCCTACATTTGTCATGTCCAAAGACGGTATTTTTTTTCATATTGAGTCCATATTGGTCTCTTTGCCTTGTCTCTCCCTGCTCCGAACATCTTTGACTTAGCAGCCAAAGTGATCTTTTTAAAATGCAGGTCTGACCATGTCACCCTTCTACTGAATAAACTTCAATGGCTCCCTATGACCTCCAGGATCAACTATAAAGTCCTCTGTTTATTATTTAAAGCTCTTCATCACCTGGTCTCTTCTTACCTTTCCAGTCTTTCTACACTTTAATTCCTTTGAAGCATGCTATGATCCAGCCATATTAGCCTCATGCTGAGCTTTCCCACACACCACACCCTATCTCCCAACTCCATGTATTTGTACTGGCTGTCCCCTATACCTGGAATGCTTTTCCTCCTCACCTCTATCTCTTGCCTTCCTTCACAATTCAGCTCAAATTCTACCTTCTGCAAGAAGCCTTTCCTCTGAAATGATTAGAATATAAACCCCTTGAGAGTAAGGACTACCTTTTGCCTTTCTTTGTATCCCCAGCACTTTGCCAGACACATAGTAGGTGCTTAATAAGTGCTTGTTGATTGACTGATTGGACAAAGGTACTGGAACATAGCTGCTTTAAATGTTTATCCCAGGCATATCATGAGTCTTCATGTCTTCTTAGCTTCCATGTCTGTGGAGGGCTGGAAACAATAGATCTCTTCAGTAATGGTTTTCTTTGGTAGAATGTTCAGTGGCAGACAATCAGCAGAGTGGATCTTTGACAGAGTATGATTAGAAGCTGAGTTGCCCTTGTTTATAGAAAAAAAAAAGTTTAATGTCTGACATCACTTAGCTGCAAAGTCCCACTTCATGATCAGCCTTGAAGATTTGTAGCCGTAATTGTCCAAGATACATGTGGCAGAGCTTATGAATAGTCTTTAGTACAATTGTGATTGGTCCTTCAAATAGCTCAGCACCCCTCAGAACTCTCAATAGCCTCAACTACAGGTGACTTATCTGGGAGGTAGGGTAGGCTTACAATGGGAAGTTTCTCATAATTTGTCTAAGGATGATACGCATTCAGTGACCCTGAGAGGTAGCTGTTATCTCCGAATGGGCAATCTGCCCAGAGCAGATACTAATAATTATTCTGAGAACAACCTTAGAAGATGTTACTACTGTCTCATGGGGGAGATGGAAAAGCCAGTTCAGCTTCTTGGAAAGGGGAAAAAGCTATTGAACTTTTAATATTTGAACTATGAACCCACGAACAGCTATAATTCAAAGGAAACTATTAATTCAGCATGCAAGCAAACACCATTAGAATAGACCATAATTAATACAAATGTTTCTTCTATTCAGGAAAGGCATCTCCCAAAATGGGAGTTGTATTGATAGGTTCAGTATATAGCAAATGATAAATAAATCCATTCCCACACAAGGCTTAGTCCTTCATTTAGCCATGTTTCTACTGGTAGGAATTCATATATCAATAGCATTTGAATCATGAGGTAGGTCTAGCTACTTCAATGGTGAGGTGTGTCAGAGTAGGGACACTGACCAAGAACATTTGCCCACCCCAATTCCCCACTTCCCCAAAAGGGTAGAGAGAGGGAAAGAAAATTTTGAAAATAGAGATGGGGAAGTACAGATGTTACAGCTGCTACTCATTCAGTCATGTTGGGGTCTAAGCTCTAGTTCTGTGATCCTAGACTCCCTACTACAGAGAATACTTCTGGGACTGGAATAAGGAAAGGGCAGCAGAAAAGAGAGTTTGGGGAAGGGTTAGTTGTTAGGTTAGTGAGTTTACATTGCTTAGTCTCCTACCTATGTTGGAGGGAGATATCTTGGCGTATATAACATTTCTGTGGACATCCACAGAGTAGAGTCAGGTTTGGGGTCTGCTTTAGCCCTCTCCCTCAGAACCATAGTCTCTTGGAGTTGGAATCCATCTCAGTGTTAATCTAACAATCATAGCTGATAATAACAACTAACATTTCTACAGCACCTACTATGTTCCAGACACTGTGCTAAGCACTTTACAATTATTATCTCGTTTGATCTTCCCAACAATCCTGGGAGATAGGTGCTATTGTTATCCCCATTATGCAAGTGAGGAAACTGAGGCAAGCAGAGGTTAAGTGACTTGCCCTGGGTCGCTTAGCTAGTAAGTGTCTGAAGTTAGATTTGAACTTGGGTCTTCCTAACTCCAAGCCCAGCACTCTATACTTAAAAATCCTCTCTCCAACATACCTGCCAAATAGCCATTCAGCCCTTATGTAAAGACCTATGGTGATGGGCAGTTCACTACCTCCAGAGGAAGCACACTCCATTTTGGGATAGCTCTAATTATTAGGAAGTCGTCTATGACAACAAGCCTTAATGTGCTTGTCTGTGGCATTCCCCCCATTGCTCTGAGCTCTGCCATCTGAGATCAGGAGGGACAAGTCTAAGCCCTCTTTCCCTTAAAGCCCTTCAGATACATGGACAACTATCACAGCATCCCTGAAGCCCTCTCTTTTCTAGGCTAAATACTCTAGTTCCTTCATCTGACCCTCACAGCATGATATCAAGGCCCTTGTCCATCCTGCTTGCCCTCTCCTGCCTTTCAATGGCCTTTATACAATGCAACACATAGGCCCAAACACAACTCCCTAGATGTGGCCTGACTGGGGCAGCGGATAGTCAACCTATCGCCTTCTTAGTCTTGAACACTCTTCCTCTCCCAATGCAGCCTAAGACGGCATTAACAATTTGGTCTGTCCTATTATACTGGTGACTTTGGCACATATTGTGTGTGCCAGCTCCACCCCCCAGATATTTCCCAGATGCACTTGTGTCTAGCCACACCTCTCCCATCTTCTGTTTGTGAGGGTGATTTTTGGGGAACTTGAGCGTAAGACTTAATAAATTTCAACTGATTAGATTTCGCTCGAAATTATAACATTTCATCATTATCACTCTATCCACTCAAAAGCAACTGTCGTCCTATGTAATCTTTGATCTTCTTTTCCCTGGCATCGATAAAACTCTCTTTTGTTGTCCTTGGCTTTCTCCAACAGCCTCAGCACGTTCTCAGCTCTCTCCCACCTGACACTTTTCTTCCTAGACAGTGCCACGTTTTTGTATTCATGCCCTACTACCTTCTCTTTCATCCATCCTTTGGAAATCTTTTAAAAATTTAAGTTGGTTACTGTGCAGCCCTGTGAATTCACATCAGTCTCTTCAGCCAACTCTTTTTTCCCCTCCTCATTGGAATTGTTTTTCTTTGTGTCTTCAGAATTTCATTCTCAAATGTCTCTGATCCCTCCTGGGCTTCCTTCCCCGTAGAATTTTAATCCATAAGACCTGGGCTTGAATCCTGTGTCTATTCCTTACTGCCTGTTTAGTCTGGACCACGTCACTTGTTTTCTTCGAGTTCCACTTCTTTCCTCTGTAAAATGAAAGGGTTGAACTAGACCAGGGATGTTAATATTCTTCATGTCATGGATCCCTTGGGCAGTCTAGTGAAGCCTACCAACCCCTTCTCAGATAATGCTTTTAAATGCATAGAATTACAAAAGAACCTAGTTATATTAAAATGAAGTTATCAAAATGTTTTTAAAAAACCAAGTTCATGGACTCCAGGTTAAGAACCTCTATTGTTGTTTAGTCATTTTCAGTCATATCTGACACTCCATGACCCCATTTGGGGTTTTCTTGGCAAAGATATTGGAGTGGTTTGCCATTTCCTTCTCCAGCTCATTTTACAGATGAGGAAACTGAGGCAAACAGGGTGAAGTGATTTGCCCAGGGCCACACAGCTAGTAAATGTCTGAGGCCTGACTTGAACTCAGGTCTTCCTGACTCCAGGCCTGGCATTCTATCCACTGTACAACCTAGCTGCCCAAACTGCTCAAGGCCTTCCTTCAAATTCCAAGCTCCAAATAAATGTTATTACTGTGTTCTAAGAGGCCCAGGAGGCTCACCTCATAACGGGTATGGTATGGCCTGGTGAAGTCTAGACATGGGGGAGAGCTGGCATCTCCAGCTGGGTTTGGTCTACGACAGGCCTCTGGAGCACTGGAGAAGGCCCTGGAGTAAAAACAAAGGCTTAGAGGTAGGTGATTTGGATCCAGGGCTAAAACTGGACTTGTTGGGAAATGTCTGAAACAAAGAGGCCAGAAGTGGTAGCCTAGATCCAGTGCTAACACAGGGCTCCCTGAGAAGGCCCTGGAGTGAAGATAGAGGTCAGGAGGCAGGTGGCTGAAATCAAGGATTAAGGCAGGACTGTGTGCAAAGCCTTTGGAGTGGACAGAACAGAAGTGGCTGGTCTGAATCAATCATCTTGGCCCTTGACCAGCTATTACACCCTTCGAGTTTTTCTTTTACTTTTCAGTGTTGCATTGGTAAAACTTACCACATAACCATCCATTTGGACAGCAATTGCTGCTAAATGTTGGGGA
This sequence comes from Vombatus ursinus, assembly GCF_900497805.2. Taxonomy (NCBI): domain Eukaryota; kingdom Metazoa; phylum Chordata; class Mammalia; order Diprotodontia; family Vombatidae; genus Vombatus; species Vombatus ursinus. Next base: position 2,058,617 of record NW_020954513.1, read on the forward strand.
ATGTTCGAGAGGCTGTAACACTATAACAGCCTAGAACAGGGGTTCTTAACTTTAGGTTTGTATACTTGGTTTTTTTCCTTAATATTGTGATAACTGTATTTCAATATAATTGGCTTCTTTTGTAATGCTATGTATTTTATTTTATGCATTTAACAATTTATCCTGAGAAGGGGTCCTTAGCTTTCACCAGACTGCCAAAAGGATCCATGACACAAAAAAAAGATTAAGAACCCCTGGCCTAAAGCGTGGGTAGCTAGGAGCCGAGTTAGGACTTCACCCTTGTTTAGGGAGACAAGACAAATGGGAACAACCAGGAAGCATATTGAGATCCCGATTAAACCCAGCCATATCAGGCAACTGAGGTATGCCCAGTTTGATTTCCTTCTTATCTTCTGCAAAGTACCTTCCCTCAAATGAGAACAGAGGGGACAGTCCTCATCCTGGAATAAGCATGAGATCATGAGAAGAACCTAGTCTGAGAGGCAAACATCCCAGCTCCACTATGTATTAGCTGTGTGACCTTAGGCAAGTCACAACTTCTCCCTAATCTTTTAGAATTTAAGGAGGAATCCAGGGAATTCACCTCATCATTTCCGACTCAGCTACTCTCCTGGGTTTCATGATCTCCAGAAACTCATCATTCTGTGAGATAAAATCAGCTCTGAAACTCACACATCTTTAGATCATTTCCTACTCTAGAAGCAGGAATTTATTATGTCTCCATGCTGGTGTCCTGCCACCCACCCCTGCCTCCCACTTTTCAGTTTCTTTTTACATGTCATCTTCCATCCCTTAGACTGTGAACTCTTTGAGGGCAGGGACTGTCTTATACCTTTGTTTGTAGCTCCAGAGCTTAGCACAGTGCCTGCCACATAGTAGGCATTTAATAAATGTTTACTGACTACAGACTACTGCCTTTCAACCTGTTTTCTTGTCCACTAGATGGAAATAATATCTGCCCACACTTACTTCATAGAGATGCTGAGAACCAAATGAGATAATTAATGGTGAAGTGGAATATAACTTTCTTTTAAAATTATTTATTTCATTAAATATTTCTCAATTACATGTAAAAAGTTTTAACATTCATTTTTTAAAATGTTAAGTTCCAAATTCTCCCCATCTCTTCTACCCTCTCCCCACCTTAAGAAGGCAATTTGATATTAATTATATATGTGATGTCATGGAAAACATATTTCAATATTAGTTATTTTGCAAAAGGTAACACAAAATAAAACAATAAAAATAAAGAAAGTTTAAAAAGTATGCTTCACTCTGTATTCAGAGCTCATCATTCTCTCTTTGGAGGTGCATAGCATCTTTCATCATGGGTCCTTTGGAATTGTCTTGGATCAATCTTGATCAGAGTATCTGAGTCTTTCACAGTTGATCATCATTACCATATTATTGTTACTGTGTATAGTGTTCTCCTGGTTCCGCTCACTTCACTTTACATCACTTCATATAAGTATTCCCAGGTTGTTCCTGAAAACATCCTGCTTGACATTTCTTATAGCACAATAGTATTCCATACAATCATATACCACAACTTGTTCAGACATTCCCCAATTGATGGGCATGCCCTCAATTTCCATTTCTTTGCCACCACAAAAAGGGTTGCTAGAAATATTTTTGCACAAATACATCCTTTTCCCTTTTCTCTGATCTCTTTGGGATACAGACCTAGTAGTGGTATTGCTGGATCAAAGGATATGCACAGTTTTATAGACCTTTGGGTGTAGTTCCAAATTATTCTCCAGAATGGTTGGACTACTTCATAACTCCACCAGCAGTGAATTATTTTTCCACATCTCCTCTAGCATTTGTCATTATCCTTCTCTGTCATGTTAACCAATCTGACAGGTAGGAAGTACTATTTCAGAGTTGTTTTAATTTGTGTTTCTCTAATCAGTAGTGATGTAGAGCATTTTTATGTGATTATTGATAGCTTTGATTTCTTCTCCTAAAGTTCGTATCTTTTGACCAATTATCAACTGGGGAATGGCCCTTATTTTCGTAAATTTGACTTAGTTCTTTATATATTTGAGAAATGAGGCCTTTCTCAGAGAACTTGCTATAAAATTTATTCACAGCTTTCCGTTTTCCTTCTAATTTTGGCTGTATATCTTTTGTTTGTGCAAAAGCTTTTTAATTTCATGTAATCAAAATGATCTTATTTACTTCCTATAATCTTCTCTATCACTTGTTTGGTCATAAACTTTTCCCTTATCTATATGTTTGACAGGTACATTTTCCCATGCTCCCCTGATTATATCATCAGTATTTCTGTCTAAATTATATATCCATTTTGACTTATCTTGTTATATGGTGTGAAATAGGTCTAGTTTCTGCGAAACTGCTTTTCAATTTTCCCAGCAATTTTTGTCAAATGGTAAATCAAACACTATGTACTGTGCATTATGTACCTAATCTGTTCCACTTATCCATGACCCTATTTCTTAGCCAGTACCAGATTCTTTTGATGATTATCACTTTAGAGTATAGTTTGAAACCTGGAACTGCTAATTCACCTTCCTTAACCTTTTTTCATTAATTACCTTGATATTCTTGATTTTTTTTTGTTCTTCCAGATAAATTGTATTACTATTTTTCTAGCTCTATAAAAATAATTCTTTGGTAGTTTGATTGGTATGACACTGAATATGTGAATTAATTTAGGTGGAATTGCCATTTTTATTATATTGGCTTGGCCTACACATGAGCAATTAACATTTCTCCAATTGTTTAGATCTGACTTAATTTGTATGAAAAGTATTTTGTAGGGGCAGCTAGGCACAGTGGATAGAGCACTGGCCCTGAAGTCAGGAGGACCTGAGTTCAAATCCGGCCTCAGACCAAGCACTTGACACTTACTAGCTGTGTGACCCTGGGCAAGTCACTTGACCCCAATTGCCTAAAAAAAGTATTTTGTAATTGTATTCATATAATCCCTGAGTTTATCTCAGCAGATAGGTTCCCAAGTATTTTATATTGTCTACAGTTATTTTAAACAGAATTTCTCTACCTCTTGCTGCTGGGTTTTGTTGGTAGTAAATAGGAATTCTGAAGATTTATATAGGTCTATTTTATATCCTGTAACTTTGCTGAAGTTAACTGTTTCAACCAGTTTTAAAAATCATTTTCTAGGATTTTCTAAGTATACCATCATATCATCTACAAAGAGGGATAGCTTTGTTTCCTCATTGCTTATTTGTATTCCTTCAAATTATTTTTCTTGTCTTATTGCTAGAGCAAGCATTTCTAATACAATATCTAATAAAATTAGTGATAATGGGCATCCTTGTTTCACTCCTGATCTTACTGGTAAGGCATCAAGTTTATCCACATTATAGATAATATTTGCTCTTAGTTTTAAGTAGATGCTACTTAACATTTTAGGAAAGGCTCCAGTGATTCCTATGTTTTCTAGTATTTTTAGTAGGAATGGATATTGTATTTTGCCAAAGTCTTTTTCTGCACCTATTGATATAATCATACGATTTTTGTTGTTTTTGTTATTGATATGGTCAATGATGCTGATAATTTTCCTAATACTGAATGAATCCTGTATTCATGGTATAAATCTCACTTGGTCATAGTATATGATCTTTGTGATATATTGCTGTAATCTCTTTGTTAGTATTTTATTTAAAAATTTTACATTGATATTCATCAAGGAAATTAGTCTATAGTTTTATTTCTCTGTTTTTGCTCTCCCTTGTTTAGGTATCAAAACCATATTTGTGTCATAAAAGGAACGTGGTAGGACTCCTTCTTTACCTATTTTTTTTCAAATAGTTTATAAACTATTAGGATTAATCATTCCTTAAATGTTTGGTAGAATTCACTTGTGAATCCATCTGGTCATAGGAATTTTTTCTTAGGGAGTTCATTGATGGCTTGTTCAATTTCTTTTTCTAACTTAGGGTTAAATATTCTATTTCCTCTTCTGTTAATATGGGTAGTTTATATTTTTATAAATATTCATCCAGTTCACTGAGACTGTCAGTTTTACTGGCATATAATTGGGCAAAAAACCCTAAAAACTGCTTTAATTTCATCTTCATTGGTGGTGAATTCACCCTTTTCATTTTTGATGCAAGCAATTTAGTTTTTTTCCTTCTTTTTTAATCAAATTAAACAATGGTTTCTTTATTTTATTGTTTTTTTCCCATAAAACCAGCTCCAAGTTTTACTGATTAGTTCAATGATTTTTTTTAAACTTTCACTTTTGTTAATATCACCTTTGATTTTCAGGATTTCTATTTTGGGTTTAATTGGGGATTTTTAATTTGTTCTTTTTCTCTTTTTTTTAGCTGCATGTCCAATTCGTTGATTTGCTCTTTCTCTCTTTTTTAAATTGATGCATGCAGTAAGAATTTTCCCCTCAATATTTGGGTTGTATTGGCTGTATTTCACAAATTTTAGAATGTTATGTCATTGCTGTCATTCTCTTTAATGAAATTATCATTTATATGACATTCTTTGACCCACTCATTCTTTAGGATTAGATTATTTAGTTTCCAATTAACTTTTAATCTATGCTTCCACAGTCCTTTATTAAATGTCATTTTTATTGCATATGGTCTAAAAAGGATGCATTTAATATTTTTGCTTTTCTGCATTTGGTTGTGAGGTTTTTATGCCCTAATATATGGTGACTTTTTGTGAAGGTGGCATGTGCAACTGAGAAAAAGTATACTCCCTTCTATTTCCATTCAATTTTCTCCAGACATCTATCATGTCCAACTTTTCTAAGATTCTATTCATCTCCTTAACTTCTTTTTTGTTTATTTTATGGTTAGATTTGTCTATCTCTGAGAGGGGAAAGCTGAGGTCTCACTAGTATAGTTTTACTGTTTCTTTCCTCCTATAATTCATTTAACTTTTCCTTTAAGAATTTGGATGCTATGCCATCTACTACATATATGTTTAGCATTGATATTCCTTCATTGTCTATGCTTCCTTTTTAGCAAGATGTAGTTTCCCTGTTTATCCCCTTTAATTAGGTCTATTTTTGCTTTTGCTTTGTGTGAGATCAAGATTGCTACCCCTGACGTTTAAACTTCAGCTGAAGCATAATGGATTCTGCTCCAGACCCTTTTTTTAATTCTGTACGTGTCAATCTGTTTCAAGTGTGTTTCTTGTAAACAACATATTGTTGGATTCTGGTTTTTAATGCATTCTGCTATCCGCTTCCATTTTATGGGTTTGCTCCATTCACATTCACAGTTATGATTACTAACTGTGCATTTCCCTCCATCCTATTTTCTACTGTTTATCCTTCTGTCTCTCTTTTTATCCTGTTGTTCCTCTAAAGTCTGTTTTGCTTCTGACCATTGTCTTCTTTTATTTGCCCTTCCTTTTATCACCCCTCACCTTTTTCTTCCCCTCCTCCTCTGTTGGGTATAGATTTCTATTCCTAATATATAGATAGATAGATAAATAGATAGATAGATAGATAGATAGGCAGATAGATATAGATATAGGTATATATACATATATATATGTATATATGTTTTCCCTCTTTGAACCAATTTAGATGTGAGTGAGGTTCAAGCACTGCACACCTCCTCCCATCATTTCTCTCTCCACTGTAAAAGCTCTTCCGTGCCCACATCTTTTATGTGAGATAATTTTCCTCATTCTTTCTCTCCATTCCCCCTTCTCCTAGGGGATCCCTCTTTCTTACCCATCCATTTTTTTACATCACATCAATATAATTGATTCACTCCTGCATCCTCTTTCTATATAGAATCCTTTGACCTGCCTTAATAATGATAAAGTTCTTAAAAGATGTCATCTTTTAAATGACATGTGTCATCTTTCGATATAGAAAGGTAAACAGTTTAACCTTGTTGAGTTCCTTATGATTTCTCTTTTATGTTTACCTTTTTATGCTTCTCTTAAGTCTTTTATTTGAAAGTCAAATTTTCTATTCACCTCTGACCTTTTTATCAGGAATGCTTGAAAGGCTTCCATTTCATTAAATATCTACTTTTCCTCTTGGGGGTTATATTCAATTTTGCTGAGTAGGTTATTCATGGTCATGGTCCCAGCTCTTTTGCCTTCAAGAATATCATATTCCAAGCCCTCTGTTCTTTTAATACGGTAGCTGCTAAAGCTTGTGTGATCCTGACTATGGCTCCACAGTATTTAAATGGTTGCTTGTTGGCTGCTTGAAGTATTTTCTCTTTGACCTGGGAGCTCTGGAATTTGGCTATAATATTCCTGGAAGTTTTCATTTTGAGATCTCTTTCAAGTAGTGATTAGTAGATTCTTTCAATTTCTATTTTACCCTCTGCTTTGAGGATATCTTGGCAGTTTTCCTTGACAATTTTTTGAAATACGATGTCTAAGTTCTTTCTTCGATCATTTCTGTTGTTCAGTCGTTTCAGTTGCATCTGACTCTTTATGATCCCATTTGGGGTTTTCTTGACAAAGATACTGGAGTGGTTTACCATTTCCTTCTTCAGCCCATTTTTACAGATGAGGAAATGAGACAAACAGGGTTAAGTGACTTGCCTGGGGTCATACAGCTAGCAAGTGTCTGAGATTTTAACCCAGTGCTCTATACACTGTGCCACCTAGCTGCCCTTCTTTGAACATGGCTTTTATATAATCCAATAATTCTTAAATTATCTCTCCTTGATCTATTTTCCAGGTCAGTGACTTTTTTCCTATAAGATATTTCACATTGTCTTCTATTTTTTCATTCTTTCAACTTAATTTTTATTGTTGTTGGGGTTTTTTAATGTCTCATAAAGTCATTAGCTTCTACCTGTCCTATTCTAATTTTTAAGGAATTATTTTTTTTCTGTGTGCTTTTGTACCTCTTTTTCAATTTGGTTTCGTCTGCTTTTTAAGGAGTTATTTTCATCAGTGAATTTTTGGGCTTCTTTTTCCATTTGACCAAATTTTTTATTTTATTATTAATTTTATTTTCTTCAGTATTTTTGTACTTCTTTTACCAAGTTGTTATTTGTCTTTTCATAATTTTCTTCCTTTGCTTTCATTTCTTTGCCTAATTTTTCCTCTACCACTCTTATTTAATTTGGAGAATCAAAGTGTGTTTTAGCTCTTCCAGGAATCCTTGTTGGGTTTATGTCCAAATCATATATTTTTTGAGGCTTTGCTTGTAACTGTTTTGACTTCATTGTTTTCTGAGTTTATGTCTTGATATCCCTTGTCACCATAATAATTTTTATGGTAAGGTTCTTTTTGTTGTTGTTTGTTTATTTTTCCACCCTATTTCTTGACTTAGAACTTTATGTTGGGCTCTGTTCCCAGATCTGGGGGTGGAGGGGCACTGTCTCAAGCTTCAGACTTTTTTTCCACTGCTCTTTTCAAACCTATTTCTGGAGGTTTGGAAGTTTTCAGCACTTCCAAGGTAGTGTGATCTGGGGAGAAGTATGGTTGCTGTTCTCCTGGTCTACGCTCTGGTCCTTGCCCAGGAAGAGCCCCTGATTCCTTGGGATTGCAGTCAATACTGCTTCTCAGGGTCTTTGATCTCTTGGAATTGAAAGTGATACTGCCCCTCAGGGCTTCCACTCTCATTGACCAAAAGTGTTCCTCTCTGCCCTTGAACTATGACCCAGAAGTGAGTATAGGCAACGAAGTTGCCATACAGCACCCAATCCTGCATCCAGTGCTGGCACAGGGGTTCCCTATAGTCTCTTTTTGACCAGTTTCCAGGTCCCTTTACTGTATCTGGCTTGAGAGCTTCCAAAGCTGCTGCTGCTTCTTTCACCGCTATCTAGTCCTTCCACTGGTATTTCATCTACATGGGCTCTGGGCCAACCTTCTACCCCTGTGTCACAGATCTCTCTTTCCAACCTCCTAAGTTGTCTTGGCCTAGAAGAATGCCTCACTGTCACCTTTCGTTGGCTCTGCTACTCCAGAATTCTATTCGAGCCATCATTTTAAAGTTGTTTGGTGGGGAATATTAGGAGGGCTCAGCTGAGTACTTTCTCTACTCTGCCATCTTCAGAGTGTAACTTTCTTGAGAATAGAAACTGTTTCATTTCCTTCTTTGTACCCTAGGGTACACTGTGCCTAACACATAGCAGTAGCTTTACCAATGTGTATTGAATTTAATGGAAGTAATAATGCATGTAAAAGCATTTTGAAAAACATAAATAGAACTAGAAGGGCTATTATTCTCCTGAGATCAACCTTACAAATTATTCGGGCTCTCTGAGCCTGAGTTGGGGTACTGAACTGTTGGCATGTAGTGACTTGATTAAAAAATTGAGAGAATAACAGGCTACTACCACTACTGACATTAATGCGTTACAGATGTTCATCACCATCAAAGGCAGTACAGCCTGCTGATGTTAAAAGGGCTGGTTACCAAATGTAAGCAAGGCAAGGTGCAGCCATTAACTAATCCATCCCATTATCTAAGGATCATGTCTGACATCTCCATGGCCCATCCATAACTCCCCTCTCTCTAACAGGCATCATTTGCCTTGCATATAGTAATGAACACTCATTACTAATGAATAGAAATCTAGAAGAAGCATGTTATAATGAATAAAGCATCGAACAGAGAGTCAGCAAACCTGTCTCCTGTCTCGGTCTTACCTCCCATCGTGCATGCCCTCACCACTTTATGTTTCTTCGGTTTCTTAAGCATCTGACTAGAATTTTAACATTGATGCCAGCAGGTGTTCTTTGTGTTGTGAGCCCTCTTGTTGTACGCTCTTACGTAGACCTTACCAGTGGTTTGCTGCGAGCTCAGTTTGATGCCATTCAAAGGAAATTTACAAAGAAAGCTATGGTCCACCCAGACGACTTGGAAATCAAAAAGACATTATAATGAAGAAATATAGAGACCTCGGTCTCTACCTTCAGCGGGATAACTCACAACAAACAACCTTTCAAGGGAGTCTAGGGCATGGATCATCACCCCAGTCATCAGTTGGAGAAATAGCCAGGGATGTGCTAGAGCCAGCCTAACTGGCTCATCAGAGTCAATAGTTAAATCTGCACTTTGAGCATTTGCACCTTGACAAATCAAGGCTTGATTTATTATTGTGTTGATTCTCTAGGTTTAAGAAAGTAATGGAGAAATTTTTAATAATATAGATTAAACTTAAAAGTTTCCCTCTTTTTTTGGAAAGCTGGTTGTTAAATATTGGCCAGCACACTCCTGACAGCATGGTTGGAGACTAGGCCAGAAGACTCAATTCGAGTGTCACTTACATGAAAACTTTCCTGATTTCTCCTCTCCTCCATCATCTTGTCTCTATTTTGTATATATTTTGCTTACGCTTTTATGTGTACATGTTGTTTCCACCAATAGAATATATGCTCCCTGAGGGCAGGAATTGTTTCCCTTTTGTCATTGTATCCCCAGTGACATGGTAGTCACTAAATCAATGCTTGCTGATTGATTGACCGATTGACTGATTGCAAGAGAGAAAGTGGCCTAGATTAGTTCCATCCACATACCATTCAAGAAGTATTCATTAAGCACTTGCTATGTGCCTAGCTGTGCTAAGTGCCAGGGATACAAGTATAAGTGAAAAGAAAGATAGTATACTACCACAAGTAGCTTTATGGAATGATGGAGAAGTCCAACCTGGTGGGAAATGAAGGGATGGCTGGCATGGGCACCCTTCTTAAATGGAGGTTCTGGAAGGAGCACTCTACCCTGCAATCAGAGGGAGGGGCTCCAGGGGCAAAGGGTATTTCTGAGGTGTGAGTTCCATGTGTACCACACTTACAAAAACTACAGGAGAAACGTTCAGCTCCATAGAGGTTGGGAGATAGTGGTTTTCTTCTCCTTTAAGGATTTTTAAGCAAAGGCTAGATGACCCCTTGCCAAATGTATTATCATGGGGTATAGGTTGGGCTAAATGTTTGAGGTCCCGTCTAACTCATGATTCTGTGATTCTATGACATCATATTTGCATCTGGATGTGAGCCTGGAATGAAGAATGAAGAGCACTGACCCAGCAGGCACTGAAAAGAACACGTCCAGCACTGGGGATCAGCAGGTAAATGCAGAACTTTGGCAAAGGTTCAACATGCCACAGATGTCTTGGGAGCAGCTTATCATGGGAAGAGACACTGGGTGGGTCACAGAGCAAAGACAACAGACAAAACATACTGTCCAACTTACAGACTGGATAGCTCAGGACCGCCAGTGGGAAGCCAGAGGCTCAATGGGACGAGGCAGTGGTCCAGTTGTTTGGCCAGAGATGGTGATGAATGCGGATAAAATGAGATCTTTGATTCTGGCATTTCATGGCTCAAACCCTGTTGAAACACAAGGGGTCCAAATGGACAAAAGAAGTTACCAAGAACATGTAACAGAAGAGTCAGGTAGAGAAGGAAAATTCTTAATGTCTGTTTTATCAAGGGATAGGAATAATATCAATGTTTTTTGATAATTATTCAATTACCTGTACTATGTGTTATAAGGTAGGTTTGTTAACAATATATTCTGACTTATTAACTCTGACAGTCTAACTACCATGTGCTCCCTGAAGGTGACATCCGATTGGCCTCATTGATATGTGTTTGATTCCCTCTCAATGAAAATAAACAAGCCTTTGGAAAATGCAAAGCAGAATCAGCTAGAAAGACAGTAGAACAGGAAGTCTGAAGAACAATATCCCAATTATTCCTTCAAATTCTGACAGCATAAATGCAAACCTACTTTGGGCAAAAACTTGTAAAAAAAAATAACAGGCAGATGGTAAGTGAAAATTTATAGTTTCTTAAAATTGCAAAAATATTGTGCTTTATGTTGACAAGATCTCTGTCTTGAAAGCAGCTCAGCTCTCTGGGCCTGGGTTGTCTGCTCAGGCCTCTGTGCCTCACTTTGAATTATACCAAATTGGGTTGGGAGCATCTCAGTCCATCAGAAGAAGTCTCTGAGCTGAAATGAGGGAGGAGGGGAGAGACTTGGCAAGACCTTGAGATAATTCTCCTACTCTAATCACCATGGCTTCCAGCTGATCAAAGTAAGGTCCAGCATCCAACAGGAGTGGTACCCAAGCAGTGATTCATGGGAGTTTGCAGGAGATGGAACGAGGAGATCAAGCCCTTGCCAAGTTGGCACCCTGGTTCTCATTCCAGGGCCAAGCAGTGAAGGTTGGGAAGAAAGAAGAGATGGGAAGAAAATGAAAAGATCATTTGGTTGGACCAAAGAACTGATGTTTTCAAAAGAGGGACCAAGGGACTGGGGGTGGGGTGAAAGGGACATGTCAGTCAAGTCAACAAGTATTTATTAATCACTTATCATGTGCCCGAGATCATATTCAGTGTGACACAAGCCACAGAATCAGAGGATATGGAGCTAGAAAGGACTTCAGAGGACTTCTGGTCTACCCTTTTCATTCCACAAATGATCCAGAGAGGCTAGAGAATGAAAGTGACAGGAGGAAAAGGTCAATGTGGCCTGAAGTGTTTGGGAAAGGTATAAATTCTCCATATAAATGGAGGAGGGACCTGGCTTGGGCCTTGAAGGAATAGATGGGATTTGGAGTAGTTGGTGGAGGGAGGAAGGTCTGGGGGGGAAGGGGGGATTCCAAGTGAGAGAACAGCATGAACAGATGATCTGGTTCTCTCCTACATACTTTCCTAGAAAGTAACCCAGCAGTAATGACACTACCTAGTCTGCCCTTTAGAGATGGAACTTCACGAGCCTAGTAACACCCAAATCACTGAAAAATGACTGCCCTACCAGAAAGACAATAACCAGCATCTGACAGCCTCTGAGAGTAACCAGCAATGGGTCACATGGGCTTTGAAAGATACTTCCCTCCTGCCCATGTACCTCCAGCCCAGCAGGAGAAGCTGAGATGCGAAGCTTGGTGGACCTGCCCACTATCCCTCTACCATATCAGTGATGAGGGAGGATGAGTTGGGGTGGGGATTTAGGTTCTGGACTCCCTGGTCACAAATGTCTTATCAGCAGGGGGTCTTCTAACTTCTTTAAGTTACCGCAGATCTCACTGCTTCATAAACACCAGCCTGACTTGTTTTCAGTTTTAGTTTTTACTCATTTTCCCCTCAACTTGACTCTACCTACTCTGTCCCAGGTGGGGATTGCCATTCTCTTGGTACAAGGTGGTCCCACTGTAGGCTGAATCCCTCCTTATATTTCTCCAGGGACAAGACAGAATAAGGACAGTTGAGATGTCTAGAAGCGATATCTTAGAAATTTGTCTAGAATGGTTTTTGAGGTTTGTCCATTCTGCTAATCACAACTGAATGAGGAACCTTCCATGCAAAGGGTTCAGATGTATAGCTTTTTGGTATTTCTCATATGAAATTTCAGGATCACTAGGATGGAGAAGACAAGGGAAGAGTATCCACATTCCTAGGTGATCCCTACATGTGTAGATCAAGGACAAAAAAAAAACAAAACAAAAAACAAAGAAAGAGCAATTAGCAAATTCATTCATTCAAGTCCTCTTGGAAAGTCCTTATGTTAAGAGACTATTAACATATGGTAACAGGTTAACATGGCGACTGAGCCTGAGTCCCTGCAATAAGCTTTGAAAATCAAGCCTGCTCATTATCACTGTAGGGGATCTTTCCCACAGTGGGTGCTGCATTCAAGCTGAATGCAAATGAAATCTCTAATAGATAATAGTAGAGGTCCAGGGTTCAAATCTAGATAGCTACTTAACATCTGTGTGATCTTGATCAAGTCATTTAAGCTTTCCTGAACCTCAGTTTTTCATCTGTAAACCAAGGGGTTTAGATCGGATGGCCCTTAAGTGTCCTTTGAAACTCTAAAAATCCATGATTCTGTGAATCAATAAATAAAAGTCAATAAAGAATAATTAGAAAAGGCACTAGTGAATGAACTGCTAATTGTTCTTCCTTGTTTGGACATTGGACAGGGAAAGTCCATACTTTATTTAAATGACATCTAAGATACTGGGGCTATAAGGGCAGCTCTTACAGAGATGGCTTTTGAGAAGAAGCATTTTTAAGACAAATTACCTTTTGAACTAATAGTCCATTATTCCCCTCAAATGGCCCCTTTTCTTTTAAAAATAAAAAGTCCTTCATTTATATTTAAGGTATAAAAGACCATTTATTCTGCTCCCACCTGGTAATCAATTTTTAACAATATCATTCCCTCCTCCCCTTGTAATTTTACATGTCACACAAAGCCCAAAGCTTTCAGTTTACGGAAAGTTAAAACAAAATCCATGGCCTTCTCCCCCATTCTATCTCCACCCACCCACATATACTTACCCCAGATACACTAAAAATACGAAATCAGGGCTCCCCGTTGCCCTCAGCATGGGGCTGAATTGGAAGGCATTAAGAAACAACTTTTCTGATTCACACTCAGATGCCACGAAGTTTCCGCATGCATGTAGTCATCAGCCCTGTTCTCTCTTCTGTGCCAAGATGCCTTGGCTATGTATCCTCCAGGCTTAGAATGGCCAGGGGAGCTCCTTTGACAGTCACAGAACAAGGTACAGGGTTTCTCTTCTCCTCTCTGTTTCTCTGGAGACCTGAGGGAGAGGAGACAGGAAGTCCTACACCTCAAATCAAATCAAATCAAATGCCCTCTCTGTTAGGACCCCAGTTTCTCTTTAAGGTACCAGGTGGGGGCATGTCTATCCTACTGGCAACTGGCCACTGAGCCCTCTGTCCATGCCATGCCATTGCCCTGCTGTCCTTCACCCAACCAAGATCGAAATTTCTGGGTCTCGACACCTTACTTTCTCTCCTTTTAAGCCTCTCCCCTCTGTGTTTCCCTTGTAAATATTCCCTCCCCAGTTCTACGCTTCACCCTTCTTGCACTCACTTGTTTCCCTGTTGATTTAACACTTTTCTTTTTTGTATTCAACCTTCATGAGATGTCTGCTTCTCCCACAATATCTCCAGGTTCATTTATTCTTCTTCTGATACAGAACCCCAATTAGGAGGAAATGTGTTCCTTTTCCTCCTTCTTTTTCTTAAAAGAAATAAAACCGGGGCAGCTGGGTGGCACAGTGGATAGAGCACCAACCCTGGATTCAGGAGGACCTAAGTTCTAATCTGGCCTCAAACACTTACTAGCTGTGTGACCCTGGGCAAGTCACTTAATCCCAATCACCTTAAAAGAAAGAAAGAAACAAAGAAAGAAAGAAAAGCACTTCCTTTGGCAGCAGGTGAGTAGGCAAGTCACTTCCTGCTCTGGGACTTGGTTTCTCCCTCTGAGAAAGGAGGGGGTTAGATTAGGTTAGATAGTCTCAAAGATCCCTACCATCTCAAGATCTATGAGTCCATGGTGTTTCTGGCTTGGGAAGGAAATAGGTGTATATGTAGAAATGAGTATGATGGAAAACAATAGGTATTGGTCATTTTAACAAGAATAATAAAATAGATAAATAGATAGACAGACAGACAAAATAAAATAAGCTGTATCCAATGCAGAATAAGAACTTTTCAGGTGGAGTTCAACTGCTCACGCAATTTAGTTAAGTCTTCTCAAATATTCCTGAAAGATGATTGTCTAAGCCGGGGAGGGGAACCTGAAGCCTTGAGGCCGTATGCGACCTTCTAAGTCCTTGGGTATGGCCTTTTGACTGAGTCCAAGTTTTACAGAACAAATCCTTTTATTAAGGTGATTTGTTCTGTGAAGTTTGGATTCAGTCAAAGGGCCATTATTCTGGCAGGTTCTCCACCCCTCTAGCTTCTGCTTGAACACCTCTAGTGATGAAGAGCTCAGTACCTAACAAGGTAGTCCATTCCAAAGTTGGGCAGCTCTAACTGTTGGGAAGGTCTTCCTTGTATGTGGCCAACATCTTCCTCCCTGCCACTTCCATTCACTGCAATGTGACTTCCCCCACGCTCTCCTTAAGTGGGCCAGCCAGTACTTGGCTACATGTAGGCTCAAACCCTATGTAAAAGGATTAAGACTGATTTTCCTGTGTCCTGCTGAGAACCAGTCTCATTACTTGAGACATCTCAGTGCACCCCCGTGCAGGAAAGGAGCTCCTAGAGCATGTTGCTTTTTTGAAGCCGATACAATTTTCTATTCTGATCCACCACAAATGTTCTCTCCCCAAGGCACAGGAAGGACGCGTGGAGCGCATCTCGGATACAGCATATGGTGCTAAAATAGCAAGCTGATAATCTTTAGCAGCATTTGACAGTAGTAAGAGATCAATTATTGCCACATAAGTATTCAAAAGCTCTCCTGGTCCTCTGTTGGGATGAGATTATATTTAACCATAATAACGACATCCCCATTAATAGCAGTCAAGTTTGCCCATGAAACCATGTCAATTAAATGCTCAGTTGGCCAAGGTTTGGTCTCTGCTGCTGCTGTCGCTTCTCCCAGAGATTCCACATATAGTGAAGTCTAAACACTAAATAAGTAACTGTCACCTTCCTCCAGTATCTCTTCCACCTTCTCAGAGATGGTGAGATTAAAACTTTGAGGTACGCACTGTCTAGGTGAAGCTGGTCTGCAGTACCCAAAGCACCAGACAGATTCTGACTTGTTATGAGGACTGCTGGATTCCAAAGCAAAATCTTTTATATTCTCAGGATTCTTAATCTGTCAACATGCACGTGTTGATACTGACTACATGGCCAGGCCCGTGCCGAAATCTTAACATCACATATGGGACTCAGCTGCCTGACACAGTTTGGATTTGGCCGGGCTTTCACAGGACCTTCCTGCTGGAATGTCTGGTGGGCAAGGCCACTCCCACAGGGGAGCTGGAGGCCAACACTGGGAGAGCCTAGCACCTAGTACAGTGCCTGGCTCATAGTCAGCATTTAAATGCACGTGGATGATTGAGTGATGCATGGATGGATGCCCAATGAGTAGAGATGGACCTGCAGGCTAGGAACTGAGATGTCTCATGGAAATAGGCAAACTGATGGGATGAGAGGAAAGAGACAGGAATAGGATGCTAATAGGAGGGAGAAACAGATATGTGCCAAGGAAGGATCTGAGAAATGGACAGACCCAAATCAGAAGGTATGGCCAGAATCTCTCCCAGGAGGGTGAGCTATGCTGAAGAAGTTACCGATGGGGAGAATTTGGAGTAAAGAGGAAAATGGGGAGAGGCTAGTGATACTGATAGGGAAAACAGAAGACAAAGAAGAAAAAAGCATCAATGAAAATTTTAAAATACACAAATGAGAGCAGAAGGAAGTCCAAAAGAGGGCACAGACAAGCAGGGAAATGTTGGTATGATCGTGTTACATTTAATATGTACTTTTAAAGAACCAAACTCTATGGAATAGAGATTTACAGTTTCGTATTTTTTTTTAAAGTTTCCCAAGAAGAACCATCTTTTAATTAGCCCCATCCTAGGAAGGGGTAGTCTGTTCCACTTTTAAAGAGGATTGGCCATTTAAGATGGTCTAACCCCCCCAAAACAGGATGTTCATCTTCATTAGCCCAGGAGTCTTCCATCTTACAAGGCAGAGTGCTCTACCAGATGCAGCATGAACATGACTTTCCCCAAGGTCTTGGGGTCATCGCTGTCTCGTTCGCTACCGTGGTTGAGGCTGGGAGGAGGGGATGTTACGGTGTATTGTCCCAAGGCTCTGAAATTATGCGTCCTCTAATAAGTAGAGAGAGTCCATATTTGGTGGTAGAAGGTACTGTTTATAGAAGGCATTCCATTGACAGAGGGACATAGATGTGAGCTTCTGGACCATATCCTTTCCAGTCTGTAAAGTAGTAGAATCTTCCTCTGGAGTCTAGAGTACTAGGCTAAGATGGCGATAACTTAGGAATAAGAGGACAAAATTAAATAAAACAGGGGGAAAGGAAGTCTTAATCACAGGTGTGTTCTTCCTATAAAACTAAGTTTACTGCTGGGTCTCACGTGGTTCTGTTCACCTCAGACAAGTCTAATCATAGACCTGGTGGTGGATCTAAAAACATAAGATCACCTTCTAAGTTTCCTGACTCAGCAGAATACCCAGGCCGGGTCATTAGCACCCCCCAACAGACCCTAACCCTCTAGGAAAAAAGTAGGACAAGGAAGCCCTGTTCTGAAGCAGGGATTGAACTCTCTGACCTTGGCCAAGGCATACAAGAGCCACATACCAAGAGAAGAAGGTATGAACTCTCCACACCTGAAAGAACAGTGTATTTGGAGTCCTGGCAGACAACCACATTGCTAGATAGTCCAGCTTCAGTGCCTACATACCAAATAACTTTGTCCAAATGAAGCATCCAGAGATTCAAAGACAACAATCGGCAGTGTGGGGGACCCATTAGCCGCTTGTTATAGTCCCTGGCCTGAGGTAGATGGGCACATGTCACCCATGCTGCCCACTCTCTGTTGCTATGCAAAGGTAACTATTGCCACGGAGAGCAACTCAACTAGCAATGGCAGCAGTGGTAGAGAATTCAGAGGGAGCTGGAAGATGGGACGAGATGAATATGGTTAGGCATGAAAACAAGAATACACCTGAAGAAAGATGAATGCAAGCAAATGACAGAAATCCTCTGCTGAAAGCATACCTCCGTTGTTTGTACCAGCATGGAACCCAAACCGTGCTTGCTCGCTCCCTGAGACATTTTTAAAGCATGCTCTTTATTCTACTTCCACTGCAAACACTATTTCGGCCTCTGGTCCCTGGTTTGGTACCTGGGTTGCAGTCACCAAGTCTGATAGATTCTGCATTGTTTTTAGCCCCTGAGTGTACGGGAAATTCATGGTGACACCATTTTCTTTTCCCGTCAACCATGGAAGCTTTAGCTTGGAACTTGGCCACTCTCAGCTCATGATGAGTCCTGTTCATTGCTCCACACCACCAAAGGGCAGGTCCAACAGGAAGATCCATGCCTCAACACCAAGAAATCTGTGGCCTCTGGGGTGGTTTCTGTTCTTCCAGATGTTCAGCAAAGTTGGGACACATCCAGGCAGAGTATGCCTGATAATACTGGCTTTCCTGAAGTGGACTCCACACCACTCCTCTGGCCATGAGCTAAAGCACCCCAAGGTGCCCTTGCTAAAGAGAAGACATTCTCAATGCTGACAGACTTAGGAAAAGACCATTCCTTTCCCACAAAGTGTTATTAATTGTTCTGACACATGCCTCTGGCATCTGCACCTTTTTGTGTAAATAAATGATTAGCTCCATCAAGATGCTGCCTGGGACAAGTTGATTAGAAGAAAGAGCAATGGCTCTATCACTCAGTGCTCCCTTATACTCCTCTTCATTAGGAAGAAGCTTATCTTTCTGTCTCCACCCCATCTTTTCTTCATATTCTCACTCCAGCTGCTGTTTTTTCCTTCTTCTTTTTCCTTCCCCCTCACTCACTCAAAAAGGAAGGCTGTGAAAAAGGGAAATAGAAAACCTAAAGAAAACTGGCTTCCAAACAGTTGCAAGAATCATGAAATCGTGCAATCTGGATGGGACCTTGGAGATCATCTATGCCAATCAATCAATCATTCATTCATTCATTCAATCACCAAGCATTTCTTAAGTGCTTTGTTATAGGAACCCGGCATTAGGAAGCAAAAATGGAACCATCCCTACTTTCAAGCTTACAGCAAACCAGCTGCTACTTGAAGCTTTAATTTTTTCCTTCATGGATGTACCTACACAGATCAATAAATTTGAGGTGGATGTGTGGGAACAAACATTGAATTAGGTAATCACAATGATTATCATAATAGGTATCATACACATTTATATAATACTTTACAAATCACTTTATGTTTATTATCTTAGTTGATCCTCATAATCCTGAGAGATAAGAAGTTATTATTACTCCCATTTTGCAGATAAGGAAACCAAGGATCACTTGTCCAAGGTTAAATAGTCAGTAAGGGACAGACCTGGGACCTGAACCCAGTTTTTCTAACTCTAAATCTCATTGCTATTAATTCAGTAAAACAACCAGTTAGTACTATTTAATTCAATTCTCAATAAACACGTATTAAGCAATTCAATCCAATTATGTCTCAAGCAAGCACCTACTATATAACTAGATGCTATGTTATATCTAATCTGGGGATATAAAGACAAAATGAGACAGTGCCTGACCTCGAGGAGTTTATATTCATCTGGAATACATGTAAGCAAGTACAAAGCATATATAATTTTTAGGCTGAAGGTACAGTTCTAATGGGGGCCACTAGGTGGCTCTTCAGTGAATAGAGTGGCCAGGCTTAAGTTCAAATATGGACTCACGCACTTACTGGCTGGGTGACCCCGGGCAAGTCACTTCAGCCTGTTTGCCTCAGTTTCCTCATTTGTAAAATTAGTTGGAGAAGGAAATGGCAAACCACTCCAGTATCTTTGCCAAGAAAGCCCCAAAGGAGGTCATGAAGAGTCAGAAACAACTGAAACAACTGAAAACGACTCAACAACAACAACACAATTCTAATATGAAAAGCAGTTTGTCAGCAAAAGTAAGGCTTCCAGAAGGCACAGTGGAAGGGTGGAGAAGAGTGGGAGATGAACAACACAGGGATAGGGATGATGGGGAGAAATGGATGGGTATGTAGGATAGGGAGTGGTAGTAAGGAAGGGGAGTTTCAATGATCTTTCATTTAAAAAACCGCAAAATTCTGAGCGTACCTACAATCCAGCCCTTTCCCAACTCTAACTGTGGCAAGATCTACGTAGAATCCAGCAGGATCTCTGAGTTGAAGCCAACTACATATGCTTTGCAAAGTCTTTAAACTTCCCTCAAAATGCAGTTAAAGAAAACAAGGCTTTTTTTTTTTTAAACGGGAGAACAAAATTAGTGCTTATAGGAGTGAAGAGTGGAGTGGTCTGATGCAGAGTGAAGCGCTGAGGCTTCACAGTTTCAGCTCTGCCAGTCTCAGCCTTAAATACCTTTGGTTATTCTGGGCCTGAGCCTCTCAGGAACAGATGCCACCAATCACAGACCATGCAGGGCTGGATCTTGAACAAGTGAAAGAGACAAAACATGGCCCAGTAACTACGATAACCCAGAGGAATTAAATGACCCCCTCCTCTCTGGCTGTAACATAATACATTGGCACTGGCAGAGTAACCTTGTCTTAGGGGCTGACATTATTACATCATCAGGTTCTCAAGATTCTTATGTTAAGAGATGAGCTATCCAATAAGAATAGACTACCACCAAGAAATAGTGGGTTCTGCCTTATTAGAGACCAGAGGCTGGATGACCACTTTTCTTTTTTCTTTTGGCAAGGCAATTGGGGTTATGTGACTTGCCTAGGGTCACACAGCTAGTAAGTGTCAAGTATCTGGTCTGAGGCCAGATTTGAACTCAGGTCCTCCTGACTCCAGGGCTGGTGCTCTATCTACTGTGCCACCTAGCTGCCCCTGGATGACCACTTTCCCAGGATATCATAGAGAGAATTCCTGTTTGGGTATGGATTGGATTAATGACTTCTGAGGCCCCTTCCTACTCTGAATTCTGGGATTTGGGGATACTGGAACATGAATGGCTTAGCCCATCTTGCTCAAAAGCTCAAGATACAGAGCTGGAAGGGATCTTAGAGGTCATCAAGTTCATCCCCTCTCATTTTACAGATGAGGAAACCTATTTAGCACTCGTTCAGAAACTCTTATGCTCATTGATGTGGCTGCAGGCTAGGAAGTCTTCTCACCTTGGTTAGTTTATCATCACCTTAAAAGAAAGAAACAATCCCCCCATAATACCTAGCCCACCATTGTTCCTCCTTCCTTTTCTAAAAGAACCAATGACATTACAGGGCGATGTCATGACCTGTGCATAAATTGGATCTAAGTTAGGCAGAGCCGCAGAAACTCATTTGCCTCAATCTATCCCAGAGTCATCAAATTCCAGTGGCAAGACAAAAGGCAGGACAATTGGTGATGGCCTGCGAAGCGGTGGATGACCATGGCGTCTTTGATGTCTGACTGAGCTCTAAGCTCTCCACAGCACCTGCTTTTGCCACCTTTATGGCCATTGGAACAAATTGTTCTCATCTGCCTATTCTGCTGGGATAAATCTTCACGTGCTTGGAGTAGACATCCCCATAATTCACTGACAGGTTTGAGACCCACTGGAAACTCAACTGGGTTTAGCCCATCTCCCAAGACAGTTTTACTGGGGTGTGGCCGCTGTACATGCTACAGCTTCTTGGAGCCACAGGTGACAGTCGGGTGGGGGGGGGACACCAAAGGGTATGAGAGGCCCCAAAAAGGACTCAGCAAGTCCCCCCCCCCAATCAGAGGTGCTAGTCTTCCTTGAGCTAACTCTTAGCAGGGCGCCATGTTTTGGTGGATGGGTCAATTCATTGCCGGGTTGGGTCAAGCATGTTGCTCCTCAAGGCTGACTCTTCTGCAAACTAAGCTATTGCTGCCCCCCGCTCCAATGGCCTCTGCCCCCAACTCTGATTTCTGAGGGAACGTCTAATAGCTCTTCTGACTTTTTGAGACAGCACACAGTGCACAATCAAGCAAGACACGGTTGACTGATGATTTGCCATATGTAATAATAAATCATCTCTATGAAGCCATTCCTGATTGCCCACCCATTCACCCAGTTGCTACTCTTTCCGCCAAATGACCTTGTATTTATTTGTGTATGTGTATGTTTGTATACACACAGCATAGACCTATATATGCATATCAGCTCCCCTGATAGAATGTAAGTTCCCTGTGGGCAGGGACTGCTTCCTGACCAAAATGCTTGTTGCTTGATTGATAGGGTCAGAGAAATAGCCTAGCATGCTGTCAAATTAGAACACAATGCTGTTAGACCAATGTGCTGAGGAGGACCTATGCTCTCTTTCCTACATCCCTGAGACTCAAGGGGAGAAACTGTCTCAGATGCTACTCTGGCATGCACCAGGCAGCTGATCCTGGGACAAATTCTCCTGCTAGGGCAATTCCCTTAGGGATTTATCTGACATCCCAGCCCACCTCCCCATGCACAAACAAATGGAGACTTCTGGGGTTTTCCCCTCTCTCAGAGAACATATTAATAAGGCTTCCCTTCTCTGCAGGTGATTCCTAAAACCAGGAACTTTAGAGAACAAAACCAAAAATCCCCATGAGGTCGAAAGTAAACCAGATTCCATTCCTCAGGCCTGCCGCAGTTTACCTGCCACAAACTTTTCCCCAGTGAAGCTACTATACCTGCTAACTGGTTACTGGTTAACTGTTAGGGCCAGTGTTAACTTCTAAGAAGGTACATGAGATGGATTTGAATGGATTTGCAATTACCCTGCTGGGCAATACTACATTTCCCCTGCAACTTTCAAAAGTATAATGAGAGGAAGGAGGCAGTTCTGTTTAACCTCAGCCTCTCCATATCTTCAATAACAGCTCCTATGAGTACTATATGGAACATGTTTGCCTCTGACTTACCAAGGCTCTTTTTAACATATTTATTGTATTACTATTGATTGGTATTAACTTTTTCTACATATTATTAATAATAATAACTCTCATTAGCTCTCAGGTTAACAAAATGCTTTCCTTACAACCTGGGTGGTAGCTAGGGCAAGTGTTTATTTCCATTTTAAAATCAAGAAACTGAGAGTAACTAGCCTAAGGTCACACAACTGTGTGTCTGAGCTGGGATTAATATCTAAGACTCCAAAGGCTAGTTCCAT
Source organism: Vombatus ursinus (assembly GCF_900497805.2). Lineage (NCBI taxonomy): Eukaryota > Metazoa > Chordata > Mammalia > Diprotodontia > Vombatidae > Vombatus > Vombatus ursinus. The sequence goes on from NW_020954513.1 coordinate 2,081,149, forward strand.
ACTGCCTGTCACTAACAATTAGTGGGTATAGGGAGTTGGTATATTAGATTCTAAGGGTATATTATAAGGTATATAAGGTATATTAGATTCTGACTCCTGGCCCAGGTCTCTATCCACTGAGCCACCTAGCTTCTTCATCTATCCCATAGCAACCATTGAATAAATGCTTGTCTAATTGAATTTGAAGCTCTCTGAACTTCAGTTTCCTCATCTGTAAAATGGGAATAATCTACACCTAATTCCTTCACAAGTTAAGATAAATCAGGGAAGCAGAGAAGCCTCCCACCTCAGTCTGAATTGGCTATGCTGTTCCCTCTGGCAGGAACAGGGGAGAGGAGGATGAACAGAGGAGCTCAGAGGTCCTGAAGTTACAGCCAAGGAAGACCCTCAGAACCAGTCGCATTAACACTCCAATCCTCTGGGTCTGTTCTCTCCTCTCTGCAAATTCTCCTGGAACCAGGTGGCCTTAGCCACAGAACTTGTAGCAAGACTACCATCAGCTTCTAGTGAATCCCCAAACCTCAGAGTTGGAAGCGACCTCAGTGGCCATCTTGCCCAACCTATACCTAAGTAGAACTCTCCTCTACCACACCCCCAACAAGTGGTTATACAGCTTCTGCCTTAAGACTTCAGTGAGAAGGGCCTCAGCACCTCTAAGGGTATTACATTCCACTTGGGGGCAGCTCAAATTGTTAGGAAGCTTCTCTTTACATCGAACCTAGGTTTGCTTCTTTGTAACTTCCCCCCATTGCATCCTGGATAGATTGCATCAAACCTGATATCGTGGGACTCCCTTCAACCTTTACAAATGACTCTGGCCTGTTCTGTGTAACCAGTGGAGGTGAACCAACGGAAATTATATTCGTGTCTACTGTTGTCTTGGGGGCTCAAATTGTAGGGCAGAAATCATCTTCATCTCCTTGCTCACTGAAATATTCTGCCACGCAGTTCATTCAATTGATATTGGTGGATAGCAACCTTAGTCAGAAGTGAGGATGGTACTCAAGCTATCCTTCCATTTCAAGAGGGAAGGGAAATGGGGCACATTTCCAAAGAAGCCCCCTTTCCAATGAAGACTAGCTTATTTTGCAGTTGACAAAGCATTGACAAAGACAGAAGAGGAGGAAACTTCATGAAATTTTCGCTCAGGACAGTCAGGGATTAAACATTCTAGCACAAGCAAAAGGCCTTGGTCAAGTTATTTCCTTTCTCTTGACTTCCTCAGTTTCTCCATCCATAAAATGAAAGAGTTGGACTAGATGATATTAGAGGTCCTTTCTAGCTCTTCCATTCAGATTCTCGAATTGTCTCTGAACTCCCATCTGGAGTTTATTTGCTTTACCCTCATGGGACCAACCTATGAAAATCCAAAGAATAGCATTGCAGCTATATGACTACCTAAAACTAACTCCAGGAGTAAAGTTGACCTGCGTAGCCTGTAGCCCTCCCTTTGCTCTCAAACACCTTCCTTTCATTATTAGATTGGATTATTGACACGGACAGGACTTCCTTAGATCAGGTCCCCCAGAACTTCACCTACAAACCCCCTCCTCCTCTTTCTAGTTTGGGTTTAGTAATTTTTCCATCTAAGGGTCTTTAAAGGGGCTTTGATATCCATCCCTCCCCCCCCAATCTATATCTTCTAACCTTTTTTTAATATGATTTAAATATGATTTCCTAATAGAGTCTTCCCAGATCCTGAAGGCAGCTAGAATTAACACCTAATAGTCCTAAATAGTTTCTTTTTTCATTACAGAAGTCAAACTGATTACAAATAAGATTATCATCACTCTCTAGCTAGAAGGTACCTCAGAAGCCATTTGATCTAACTTCCTCATTTTACAAGTGGGGAAACTGAGCCCAGAGAAGTTAAGTGACTTGTCAAAGGTCACAACTTACAGCATCATAGATTTAGAGCAGGGAGGGACCTCAAAAGTTCAAACCCTTCATTTTTTTTAAATGAGGAAAATGAGACCCAGTGAAATGATGGGACTTCCCCAGGATCCCACAGGTAGTAAGCAACAGAATCTAGTTTTGAACTTGGACCCCATGACTCCAAGTTCAATGGTCCTAGTTCAGCACACTCTACTCTTTTCCATGCTGTTTCTGGGTCTCTTGACTTAAAGATATTTAAAGCCTATGGTTGAAGGTTTCTTCATTTTCTCTAAATACCTAAAGATTAGCACAAAAATCTGTGAAAACATGGTGTTTTTTTTTTTTACTGGATCAACAGTGACACTGATTTATAACTTAATAGAGATTCCCCCCCCCCAGCGCTTACTAACAGAGGTTACACCCTAATAATAAATAAGCATAGGTTACACTTAACTTCTCTGGGCTCAGTTTCCCCACTTGCAAAATGAGGAAGTTGGATCAAATGGCTTCTGAGGTACCTTCCAGCTAGAGAGTGATGATAATCTTATTTGTAATCAGTTTGACTTCTGTAATGAAAAAAAAAAATAGTCCTATTCAGGACTATTAGGTATTAATTCTAGCTGCATTCAGGATCTGGGAAGACTCTATTTCCCGTAGGCTTATGAGACTAAGTCTCTAATCTAGTAGGCTTTAAAATAATATGGGCAATTTTTCTGGGTTACTGGGGAAATTTCTAAGGAATTTTCAACAAACATTTTTATTGGAGGATTTTTTTTTTCCTACAAATTAATTCCTACCTGAGAAACAGACATGCATAATTTCACGTCCTCAGCAAGTATCTATTAGAAATGTTCACCATATGTAGCTTAAAGCGTGAGCTGCCTTTTGGGCTGTTTAACTGTAATTATCCTTAAAACCTTCAGGATCATTAAGAGAATTAAGCTGTAGAATACCCTTCTAATGTCATCTCTCATGTCAAGATTCCCATCTCCCTTTCTTTCACTGGTTGTTGTATCCTGGCCAGTTCCGTGCAGGCTGCCTGTCACCGTCTGAGTGTGTTTCATCCTTTCCCTCAAGGCCCCAGGCCCTGTTACAGGTTGATCAGTGACAGAAAAACCTTTACATGCACAGGCTTGTAGCATCTGTCATGAAAGCCCAAGATTAATGAATAGTTGGTTGCCTGGCAAGTCCAAATGTCCCAAGACATGGCCACTGTTTTGATCAGGTTTGAGAGGCCTGGAGAAGAACCTCTCTGTGACAGCTAGAGGGGAGGAAATAATCACACTGAACGGAAAAGTCCAGATTCCCACAACTTGTAATGACAGCTCTCTGCATATTGATTCGGTTGTTAATAAGCTCAGAAGTTCAAAGCCTTCTTTCAGACAACCCAGCTTCCCCCACAGAGTGACTGTTCTTCATGCCTCCTAAATGGACAGGATCAGGAAAGAGAATTCTTCAAAGCTGCCTCCCACCCCCACCCCCACCCCATTTTATCCCTTTTCAAGAGGACCTTGGATTGAACTTTCATCTAAATTCCTTTCACCACAAAGAAATGACACCCAAATCGTTCTGAGTGCTACTAAAAGATGATGTGAGCTGAATCATGCCTTTTTCATAAGAGATTTTTCCAAAGAAATTTTTTGGTTATAGGGGCCTTGTTTTTTTTTTTTTTTTTCAAATTTCATTTTTGTCATATATAAGCTCTGGGCTCACTGTCCCAACCCCACTAGCTCTGGCAGATTGGGTTCCCAGAGCTCAGCTACTACTCCACCTCAGGGTTCCAGGGATCACTAAAGGATTATGGGGTTTTCTCTAATGCTGTTGGTTCTAGCCCCCTCCCACTGTATTCCCCCTAATAGCTCTTCAATAACTAGTTGCTATCTCCTTAATCCTACAAATAAGCAATTAACATCAATTAGCTTTTACAAAGGATATTTACTGAGAAAATACCGCAAGAACAGAAGTACAAACATCCCCCAAAACACTGAAGTGGGGGAAGTGAGATCCTCCCCTCTACCACCTCAGTCCCCCCCCCTTACAATTTCATTTAGATTTTTTCGGTGCTTTCTGCTTTTTACCTCCAATTAATTTCCTAATATGCCCCCTCCCTCCTTTATGGCCCAGAAATCCTTCTCTTAGAACAAAGACTTTTTTTTTAAAAATGTTCTGCAAAGCCATCCAACGCACTGATAGTGTCTGAAAGCATATTTCACACCCAGGAGGAAGGTGCATTTTCTCATCTCTTCTGAGGGGCCAAATTTGTTCATCATAATCATACAATCTTGTCTTTTGTTTCATTGTTCTTCCCATTTCCATTTTTTAGTCATCATGTATATTGTTTCGCTGGTTCTCCTAATTCTGCATTAATTCATGCCAGTCTGTGCAGTTTCTCTGAATTTTTTCATAGACATCATTTCTTACAGAACAAAATATTCCAAGATCCCAATATTCCCATACACACGTGTACATTCATGTACTAAAATGTGTTTAGTCATATCCCAATCGATGGCACCTACTTCATTCTGGTCCCTTGCAACTATATACTCCCCCCTGTGGAAAGCAGATTTTTAGGATTTTAGGAGAACAGAACTGACTCCATTTTGTGCTGGATTTGCTCTTATATTTCTTTCTTTTTCTGTGTGACACTGAATGTACCGAATGTCTCCTTCAGCCCTCCCTTTCCCCCAATCACTTTATAGTTGCAAAAGAAAACTCAAAGGATTTTAAACAGTTCTAGGAATTCACCCACTTCTCTTTATTCTACCTAATAAAGCACATAGCAGATTAACAAATGTTAATTAACTGATTGATAATGAAGATACTGTGTTCTTTGGTCTGGTATAAATGGCCATGCTGGGCAGTTAGGTAGTGAAGTCTATAGGGTGCTGCGCCTGGAGTCAAGAGGATCAGACCTCAGACATTCACTAGCTGGGTGACCCTGGACAAGTCACTTCACCCTGTTTGCCTCAGTTTCCTCATCTGTAAAATGAGCTGGAGAAGGCAATGGCAAACCACTCCAGGATCTTTGCCAAGAATGCCCTAAATGGAGTCACGAAGAGTCCAACACAACTAAAATGACTCAATAACAACAACAACATGGCTATGCTAAAAGCCTTTGTAACAAATTAAGCAGCCTTACTCTTTTCCTAAAAACATACCTTTTCCTGGTAAGATATAAATATATATCTATTATATATTATATATATATATATATTTTATAGTGTACATATAATATATAGTTTCATATCTACTTATGTAGTTTTATATATATATATATATACACATATATATATGTCATCTATGGAATTGTGAGATACACATGTTCACCACCTACTGATGGACTGTGTCATGTTCTTGAGTAGATAAATAAACTAATACAACGTACCTGTCTATCTGTAACCTGTGCTAGTTTATTCATACAGCAGCTAGCAAGGAACCTGAAAATTCTTGTAACACCCTCACCCCTGGCCCTGAAATGCTGTTATGAATATTTTGGTATAAAGGTCTTTTCTGTCTTTTGATTTCCTTGGGATATATATGACTAGCAATGGAATCTCTAGATAATCCTCTATGGACATTTTAATAACTATTTTAGCATAATTGCAAATTGCTTTCCAGAATGTTTGGACCAATTCATGACTGCACTAAAATCGACTTTATCAGCACGCTTGTCTTTCCACACCTCTGTAATGGTGATTATTTACATCCTTTGCTATCTTTGCCAATTTGCTGAGTTTGAAGTAAAACCTCAATGTTGTTTTAATTTATGTTCCTCTAATTATTAATGATTTGAAGTAATATTTTACATAATTGCTTTTGTTTTTCTTATAAATTGTTTTACTTTATAATTCTTTTGAGAACTGCCTGTTCTTATTATTTGATCGTGTATCCATTGGGGAAAAGCTCTTGGTTATATATTTTTGTTAATTCCTTCCACATTTTATGTATTAGACCTTTATCAAAAATACTTGGTGCAAAAGTTTTTTTTCTCCTCAGTCAACAATTTCACTCCTTATCCTAGATATAGTAAATTTGTTCATGTAAAAGCTTTTCAATTTCATATAATTTTATCTTTTTGTGATCTCCTCTCTACCTTTCCTGGTTAAGAATCCTTCCCCTAGCCATAATTGTGAAAGGTACCTCAATCCATTTTTCTCCATTTTTCAGAACAAGTTTACCATTTACATTTGTCAAGTATCCATGGGGAACTCATTGCAGTATACGCTTGTAAGATACTAGATTAAACTATTTTTTAGCCAAATTGCTTTCCAGTTTTCGCAGCAGATCTTACTGAATAGAATGCTTCCCCGAGTAGTTATTGTTCTTGTTTAGTGAACTGTTTGATTGCTTCTCATGATTTCATTTTCCCCTGTGCCCCAGTACCTTTAACCCTGTTCTTCATTCTCATTGTGACCATCAATCCTTTCACCTCTCAGTTCTTTCCCAGTCCATCACCCTTCCACTGGCTATACACTCTTCCCTTACCTATCTTGACACCCTAGTTCAACTCCACAGTATCCTCTTCATTCAAATCCCTTGACCCTTTGTCCTTATTGATGATCATGGCCTGTCAAACATCAGTCTTGGATTATTCCCATTGTCTGCCTCCTTCACAACTAGTCACATGAGACTGAATGGAGCTGGAGAAAGTCACAAAACTATACTGGTTAGGTCCACTACAAATTTATGTTACATAATCTCAACTGGGCCCTCACTGATGCAAGGCAATTCTTTTACATCTTCTAATTGATTGCTATCCCCTCACCATATCAGCTATTCTAAATCTTTTCATCCCTGCTCAAGGCTCCCACTGCTCCCCCTCCTCCCATCTGAGGTACACTGAGTACCTCTCCCCTTATTTCACTGAAAAAAAACTGAAGTCATTGATTAAGAAGTCCCTTTCCTTCCCTCTTCATTTCACATTGCTTACATCTTCCCTCCACTCTTTCCTTCGCTTTGGTCTTAGATGAAGTTGTAGACCTCCTTCTTGCCGAGTAAAATCCCTCTACATTCATCCTTAATTCCATCTCATCCTACTTCCTGCAACAGATTGTCCTTTCATCATCCCTTCTCTTTTTCTAATCTTTCCTTGCTGCCTGCAAGTACACTCATGTCTTCACCATCCTTAAAACACTCTCACTGGTTCTTTCCATCTCTGCTAGACATATTTCTGAATCTCTCTTCCCTTTAATAGCTAAACTCCTTGAGAAGACCATCTATAGCTGGTGTCTGAAGTCCTTCTTTCACTCTTTTCCAAACCCTCTACAACCTGGCTTCTGACTTTCATGACTCAACTGAAACAGTTCTCTGCAAAGTTATGAATAATTATATGAGTATGTCCCAAGTCTCTGTCTTGGGAATTTTTCTCTTTTACCTCTAACGTATAGGAGCTCGCTTGGTGATCTCAGCAGGTCCCATGGATTCAACTATCATCTTTATGCAAATGATTCCCAGATCATCCAACTGCCTTTTGGACGTCTCTAATTGGATGTCCCATAGGCATCTCAAGTTCAACATGTCCAAAATAGAATTTATCTCCCATCCCCCATACCCACACTTCTTTCAAACTTTCCAATAACTGTCACAAGCACCATCAGTCTCCTAGTCACTCAGGTTCTTCAGTGTCATCTTTAATTCACTCACCCCACATCTCCAATCTGATGCCAAATCTTGTGTTTCTACCTTCACATCTTTCATATATGTCCCCTTCTCTCTACTTACATTCCAGTCATACTTACTTTCCTTCCCTCTTCACTTCACATAGTTACTACAACTAAGGTCCTTTCTCAAACTAAATCACCAAGTATTCAAACTCTACTGCAAAGAGCACAACTAAGAGGGGGCTGGCCATGTTGTTTGAATGCAAAACATACACTTGCCTAGAAGACTATTTTATGGAGAACTCACACAGGGCAAGCGTTCACATGGTGGTCAGAAGAAGAAATACAAGTACACTTCTCAAGGTCTCTCTTAAGAACTTTGGAATTGTGTGACATGGGAAACACTGGCACAGGATCATCCAGCATGGTGTGCCCACATCAGAGAAGGTGCTGTGCTCTATGAGCAAAGCAGAATTAAAATAGTTCGAAAGAAACACGAGGTATGCAAATTTAGAGAACCCACTCCAAATGTTCACATGGACTATTTGTGCCTGACCTGTGGTAGAGCATTGGTCTGATCAGCTGCAGTCAGATACACTATGACTTGACTCTAACATGGCGATGTCATTTTGGTCTTCTTCGAGAATGAAGGACATCAGCCAACCAATTGCAATAACTTCCTAATTTGTCTCCCTGCCCCAAATCTTTTTACATTCTAATGCATCTCCCACTCAGCTCCCAAAGTGATTTTCCAAAAGTGTAGGTCTTAACTATACCCATTCCCCAACCCTCAAAGTTTAGTGGTTCCCTATTACCTTCAGGATCAAACATAAATTCCTTTGTTTGGAATTTAATGTTCTTCATAACCTAGACTGTTCCTACTTTTCCAGGCTTCTCACATTTTACTCTGTGATCCAGTTACACTCCTGTCTATTTGCTGTTTCTCACACAAGATACTCCATCTCCTAACTCCATGTGTTTGCTCTGATTGTCCTCCACGCCTGAAATGCTATCCCTCCAGCAACTGTGTTTTTGCCTTTCTTTGTATCCATAGGACTTAGTACACTGTAGGTGCTAAATAAATGCTTGTTGCATTATGTACTTTTCTATTTTTTAAACAATACAATAATTTTGATAACTATTATTTCGTAGTATTAGAACCGAGGAATACTAGTACTGCTTCCGATGTTTTTAAATTATCATTTCTCTTGAGATTCTGGACCTTTGCTCCTCTAGATGAATTTTATTAGTGCATTGAGCTTTGTAAACTCTGTAAAGCTCTATAAAACTCTTTGGTCATTTGATATAGCACTAAATCTAGAATTTGTTTAGGATGGTGGCATCAATATTATGTTTGTGCAGCCCAGGCACAAGCAATTAATGCCCCTCCAGTTATTTGTCTTTTGTTTCTTTAAAGAGTGTTTAGTATTTTTATTTATAGGTCTTGAATGTGACGTGGTAGATTGATTCTCAGATATTTGATGTATCTTGTAGTTACTTTGAATGGGTGTTCTCTTTCTGTTATTTCCTCATGGTTTTTTGGTATTGCTATATTAAAATGCTGATGATTTTTTGTGGACTTATTTTTTATATCCTGCTATTTTAGTGAAACTATTAATCATCTCAATTTCTTTTCTGATTATCTGGGGTTTTCTAAATAAACTATCACAGCATCTGCAAATGGAATTGTTTTTCTCTTCTTCACCAGTGCTTATGCTTTTCATTTGTTCCTCCAGTCTTATTGCTAAAATTTCTAAAACCATGTCAAAAAATAATGGGAAGAGAAGGCATCATTGGTTTAGCTCTGTACTTAGGAGGAAAGCTACTAGTGTTTCTCTGAATAATACTAGTTTTAGATTACTTTTAGTAGATATACTTTTATCATATCGAAAACTGGTTCTTCAATGCCTATGCTTTCTGCTTAAAGGAGTTTTATATTTTGTCAAAAGTTTTTCCTGCATCTATTTACATATTCCTGTGACTTAGGGTATCCTGTTATTGTTTTAATATGATTGTGTCAACTGTTATACTATGTAGAACCATCTTCATATCCCTAGTATAAATTCAGCGCGGTCACGTTAAATAATTTATTTGAACATATAGCTGTAGTCTTTTTGCTAGGATTTTATTTAGAATTTTTGAATCAATATTCATTAGTGATCTTGCTCATTAGCTCTTTCTCTTTGCTTTATCCCTCCCTCATTTAAGCATTAGGATCCTATTGGTCTCAGAAAAGAAATTTGCAAAGGTATTTTCTTTCTCAATTATTGTGAATAATTTGTGCAGCATAGGAATTAATTGCTCTTTAAGTTTTTGATGGTAATGATTTATAAAATATTCTATACCAGTTTCTCCCTCTACCCCCCACCTCTGATAAATACCTTTTTAATCTATAATCTTAGCATTCTATTATCCTATAGTTTATTCAATTTCATGTTCTGAGACTGAGTGGTCTAAGATCTTTATTTCATGGTTTCTTAATCTGAATAACTTAAATTTTTTGTAGGTAATATTTTTTCCTTTAAATTCTGATATCTCCTGCCATATAATTGTATATAGCATGTTCTGATAATTTATTTTTTCTCTGTTGTAAAATCATTTTGTTCATTTTTTATTTTACTAATTTGATTTTTTTTATTTTTTATGAGATTGGCTAAAAATTTATCAATTTTGTTAATCTATTTAAAGAACCAGTTTCCAATTTTATCATTTCTACAGCTTTTTGATTTCTATCTTATCTACTTCTATAATTCTCATAATATCATATTTTGTTTGGATTTGTTTATTTGTGGATCTTCCAGAGTAGAGGTTCCTAACCCTTTATGTACCATAGACCCCTCTGGCAGTTTGCTGAAGTCTGTGGACCTCTTCTGAGGAAAAAAAATGCTTTTAAACCCATAAAATACACAGGATTACAAAGGAAATGAATTATATTGAAAGACTATTATCAAAATATTTTAAAATAAGTAATGTAATTTTTCCTCTGAAGACTTATTTGGCTGCATTCCCAAAATGTTGCTATGTTGCCTCATCATTAGAGTTCTCATTCATGAAGTTGTTCATTGTTTCTATTATTTGCTCTTTAACCTGCTCATATTGAGCATGCCATTCGGTCTCCATTTAGGCATTTGTCTTTTGCTTGTGTGCCCTCTATGAAATATTACTTTAATGTACTGTGGTTTGTGGTTCATGTATTTAATATTTCTGCAATTATAGATTTATAATTTCTTTGTACTTGAGAAATGTGTATTTTTAATGTACCCATTCATAAGAAATCATAAGTCCTTCAGATCTAATGTCTTTTCAGTTCAACATTTTCCTTTTTATTTTTGTCAGATTTGCCCAACTCTGAGAGAAAGATGTTAAAGTCTCCTACCATCATTAAGTCTGTGTCTTTTTGCAGCTCAGTAAAGTTTTCCTTTATGAATTTAGATGTTTTATTTTCCAGTAAACACACATTTTCTTTTTATACTGTTTCATTGTCTAAGGTACCATTAAGCAAAATGATTGTGTCAACTGCTTTCCTATGCAGAAGCATCTTCATATCCCTAGTATAAATTCAATTTGTTCACAGTGAATAATTTATTTGAACATATTGCTGCAGTCTTTTTGGTAGGATTTTATTTAACTTTTTTGCATTAGTGTAGTGATAATTATTTATTATCCCTTTCTCTTTGCTTTATCACTCTCTGATTTAAGTGTTAGGACCCTATTTGTCTCAGAAAAGGAATTTGGTATGCTATTGTCTTTCTCAATTGCTGTGCATAATTTCTGCAGTATAAAAATCAATTGCTCTTTATGTTTCTGATGATATTTATTTATCTTTATTTGCCCCATTTACCTCTCTACATTGCAAATTTTTACTTTTGCTTTGCCTATGTCTTAGGTCAGGTATATGCTGCCCGCAAATATAAGCTCAGGATCTGGAGAGATTGAATCAACGAGTAGGATGATAATTGTAAAAATTAAAAAAAATACTTTTGCTAAATACAAACACTCAACAAGAATAAATAAATGCTTAAGCAGGCTGTACATTGACAGGTGCTGCTTCCCAGGGATACACCCAGAACACAGCATCAACAATCCACTTGGGAATAAAAAAGTCCATTAGGGCTGAAGAGTTACACCTCTTTCTCAGTGCTGATTTACATAGGATTCATCCAAAAGTGGTACATAAACATTTAACCTAACTTTGTCCTAGGTCTCCATGTCCCCCAAGCCTGAGGTAATATTTCCTTTCTCTCCTTAGCAATTTTTTCCCTACTTCTGTATTTTTTTAGTTCCAAATGTGCCATTCCGTTTTTAGAGACTGTTTTGCAGAGTCTCCTTAGTGTATTCTAAATTACCTACTTTCCCATTTGCCCTATTTAATTCTTATAAGAGGCCTGACACTCAAATATGCAAATGAATCTGTGATCTCATTCACCCAGAAGTTATTTCCAATGCAGCAGGTCCCAACTCATCCATGCGTGCCCATACTATATGATTGTCATACATGTCCTCTCCAAAGTTCTACACGTAAGCAGGCTGGAAGCCTTCCTCAATTTCTCCTAACTTCATGAAGGTATCAGTGAGCACTCTAGTCATCTACCAGTCATCCCTCACTCTTGCCACATGACTGGTCCATCTTCTCTGTCTGTCATACAATTCTTTGATGATATTTTTTATTCCTCAACTTCTTTGGAGTTCCTCCTTGGTTACATGGGTCAGCCCACTTACACCCACCATGAAAATTCTCATTGTCCCCTCTGTGATGCTCATCTTTAGTTCTTAAAAGTATTCCATGTCTCATTGCCATACAGTAACACCTGTAAAATATTGGTATTAAAAAGGTGAGCTGTTGCTGTTATGAGAGGTGTGGGGTCACTAAAAGTGCTTTTTCAATTCCCTGAAAGCTTGGAAACTGCATGGATCAGGAAAACCCCAGTTCAAATTTGGTCTTAGACTTTTATTAGTGGTATGAAGTCACTTCACCTCTGTTTGCCTCAGTTTTCCCATCTGTAAAAATTTGAATGTTCCAATTTGTGATTGTGAATTTTGTAAAATTTGATTTGAAGTTTGTCCTGAAACTAAATCAGAATGTGGTATCATTTAAAGTGAGAGGTGTTCTCCTACTGGGATAATTGTGGTAAATCAGAACTTAATGTAAAATACATTTCAAATTTCTCGACTTTCAAACTCTCCATTCACACTGTCAGTGCAGACTCCCAAGTTTAATGTTCCACCAATTCTCCTCCTATCTTTACTTACTTCAACCTTCTCTCGTGTTTTTTTCCCTTGGATTAAAGCTTCGAAACTGACCTTTGTTTTTACACTCTGATTCCTCACTTCCCTTTACCTTCACTACTTTTCTGAAATCCATCCCCTCTTGTTTCCCAGTCATATTCTCCTTAACTCTCCAATGAATCTCTCCTGTATAGATTTCCTTAGACAATACCAATTACCTACTATATTTTTACTTCTTGAGTTGCATAGTCTGTTTCAACTCAGGTGACTTAACTACTGGTTTACCTAAACAATTAAATTCTGTGGAATCATTTCAAACTAGCTTCAGTTCTGCTCATTCTCTAGTAGATTCCTTTTACTAAAACAATGAATGTATCACCTTCTAGGAAGGGCAGAGAAGTGTGTGCGGTTTGCACTTAATCTTAATCCTAGCTGGAATCCAAAAATCCATAAAGATGTTTTAGCAGTTACCATAATTTGGAAATTTATAGTAAATGTATTACATATCAGTTACAATTTTAGTTTCTAATTAGTTTGTAATGCCACAAATTTCTACAAACCAGGAAAAAGATTTTCTTCCTTTCTTGTCTGTCTTTATCTCTGAAATCTCCAGTCTGGCCAGGGTTATGAAGGCAGAGAAAGAAAGAATCTCCTAGTTTTCCTTCTTTATCTCCCACTGAAAGTCTAATCTAAAAAGTCAGTGAGAGTAAGTTCCTGCTCAATATTATAAGTAGGAGAGTTTTTTTGAGACTTCAGTGGTCTTCCTCACCCTTCTAAGCTCCCTTTCTATGCTGTCTCACAGAATTTTTTTGGGGTGGTGAGGAGTTCCTCTTCAAAGTTCTCCAAACTAAATAAGACTTTGTGGGCACTAGAGAACTTCTGATGTAGAAGCCCCATCAATCCCACCTCACTGCCCACCAAATACAGGTTTCCCTCACTAACCTAGGGTCATCCCAAGTGAATGAGTGTAGAACTAATGTCCATGTTCACCAGGATGTCCAGGTGGCTACTGGACAGTCTCAGACAAGGTATCTAGGGAGAGTTGAGGAGAAAGATAGGAAGAGAAAGAGAAAAAGGGAAAAAAGCTCTATCAAAGGATCACTAATCTAATTTTAACCAATTTTTTTTTGTTCTTAGCAGCTTCCTACCAATCTTGATCTTAAGTGATCAAGTCATGGGGATTATTTATTTGCCAATTAGGGTGGCCAAGGTGAATTCTAACCCCGACAAGTCTTTCCCTAACTTAAGGCCAAATACAACCCCTTAATTTTCTGGATACCTTGAGTCAGGGCCTAGACTGGGTCCTACCTGAACCTGAGGGGACTCAGCAGGCTCTTGCTACGTTCAGTGTGATCTCATGCTGGCCAGGTCCCACTCATGCTCAAGCCTAGAATCACAGAGACTTACTCAGCTTCCATGGTTTCAGAAAGCCTTTAGAACTCATGGCAACCACTAGGGAATTTCACTTCCGACACCATATTGTTGTTTGTGTGAACAAACCCCAAAATCTGAAATAGTTTTAGAAAGAAATATATTAGGTCTTTCAGTAAAGAAAGCAAGAAAGAAGAGGTATTTCCCTCCCTCCAGGCTCTGGAAGGTTTATATTTTATAGAATTTTGACAAAGGTATCAGCACACAAGTCACACACAAATCGCATGAGGGGAACTCAAACACAAGCTTAGGTAAACCCAAAACAAGTCATGAGTATGGAGATCCAAAACAAGTCATGAGTATGGAGACCCAAAACAAGAATTCTTTGGGTAGATCCAGGAACTAAAAATTCCTTTTAGCCATCTTAGCATTCTCAGAAAGTTACTGAGGTCAGGCAACATTCTGGGTGCAAGCAACCTCCAATCACATAACATTGGATTTAAATAGTCTAAAATATTTCTGAATAATATAATAAAATACTCTTTTTACATGCTTCATGTTGAGAAAGATATAAAGAAGCATAAGAGGGATTATGAAACCTGGGGTGATGGCCTAGCTCTATCATTAACTAGCTGTGTGACCTTGGTCAACAAAAAAAAAAAATCCATCAGAGCCACTCTCCCCTGGAAATATTGCTTAATTTTACAATTTTAAAAGCCAGAGATTTTATCCTTTCTGAGCTTCAGATTTCCCCCTTAAAATGAAGAGGTTGGCCTAAGTGATCTTAAGGTCTCATTCCAGCTCTGACATCTTATTATTCTATGATGCTTACCCTGTAAGACCCTAGAATCTAAGACATGGATACTTGAAACTATAACTAATGGTTTCAGTAATAGCAGTAAGTACCAGGTGAATGGTACCATTAGGTCTCTCAAACTGCAGAGGAGGGGGAGATGTGGCCAAGGAAAGTCTGGAGGAAGTGGCATTGAGCATGGATAGGATTTTACAAGGTGGAAAACAGGGAAATGAGGAGAATTGAACATTGGTCTGAGGAAGGTATGGAGGCACCTTATTCAGCTCAGGGAAAGTTCAGGAAGTTTTCAAGGGACACTGAATGCTCAACTTTGCTATATCATAAGATGCACATAGATAAGTAGTGAAAGAGAAACGGAAAAGCTATGCTGAAGTTCATATGCATCAGGGCTTGGCTGGTAGGCCAAAGAATCCAAGCTTTATCTTTAAGATCATGGGGGAATGTCAAAGGTCTTTGAGTGACAAGATAAAAGCAGTACTTTTGAAATTACTCCATAGTGTGTACAGAATGAACTGGAGGGAAGAAACACTAGAAGCAAGGAAACTAACTAGGACACCATTTGCCAAATTTGCAATGCCAGTGAGAATCCAATTCTCATTTATTAAACTTCCATTGTGCCCAAGGCATTGGGCTACAGATTGGAGATACAGAGACAAAATAAAGCATAGTCCCTGCTCTCCTGGATCTGGTAGAGGGCTAGAACACACAATCAAGTATCCATATAACAAGAATGAACATAAGTGCACAAGGGTGGTACAGAAATGGAACAGAAGACCCAAGGCCATTTTTTTTAGGCAACTGGGGTTAAGTGACTTGCCCAGGGTCACACAGCTAGTAAGTGTCTGGGTTTGAACTCAGGTCCTCCTGACTTCAGGATCTGTGCTCTATCCACTGCGCCACCTAGCTGCCCCTCAAGGTCATTTTGAAGAGTTAACCTGTCTACCTGTGTGACATTGGCCAAATCATATCACCTCTCTGGGCCTCAGTTTTCTCTTCCATAAAATGATGGGAGTAGATTAGGTGGCTTCTGAGGTCCCTCCTGGCTTTATATCTAGGATCCTAGGAGTCTCAGAATCAATAGCATTAGTGTTTGGGGGAGCACTGAGAATCTATAGAGAGTTGTTAATGAATGCTTGTTGACTGACTGGCTGCCTTTAGTGCCTAGCTTAAAAGGGTCAGGGTCTCCCATTGCATCCTGGGCCATCTCCAGTTATACCGATGAATATCTGGCCATTGGACCCAGATGGCTCTGGAGGAGAAAGTGAGACTGGTGATCATACACTGCCCTCCCTCACTCAAATCAAAGTCAATCACAAGTCATGTCATCATCTCCCTGATGTCATGGTCCTCTTTGAGAACGAAGGATAAACACAACAACACAGGCTTATTGTTAGAATCAATGATGTGAAGGTACAGTTATCCCTTCCACATTGTGACTTTTTTCCCATTGCAGTTTTGATATATCACAGCTTGGCATAAGAAATTACTGTAAATGGGAATTTTGGAGAAGATTTGTGGAAGCCGCAAAAAAGAAAAAAATCAGACTTCTCTAGTACGAAAGAAGAGCCAAAAAATTGTACTCAGATTTTCCAGATCGTGGGGGTGCCGAGCCCCTAACTCCCAGGATGTGGAAGGCATAACTGTGCTTTGTAAAGCACTTTGTAAATTGTAAAGCATTTTGTGAGTTACCTGGTATTCCTCTCTACCTCTTCTTTGCCTTTCTCATTCCCTCGTTGCCTTCTCTTCTGCTAATCCATCTCATTCCTTTCCTTTTGGCCTCGTTCCTTGCCACTACACCTCATCTGCCTGCCTATTCCTTTCACCTATTCCAATGGGCTTTTCAGACTTCAGCTGTCATCTAGAATTCTGATTATTGACTGAAATAAAAAGGACTTAGGGGACAATCAATTCATAAGCATTTATTGAGGACCTACTACATTCTGGGCATCCTGCTCAGTGCTGAGAATATAGTTAAGAATGAAACCGTCCTTGCCCTCATGGAGCTGACATTCCATTGGTTCATTTAACATGCATTTATTAAGTACCTACTTCATACTAGGCACTGGAAACGTAAAGGCAAAAATAAAACAATGCCTGTCCTTAGGCAACTTCCGTTCCCTAGAAGTACCTTTTCTCCCACACCCTCCAGATGATGAGATCAGCTTGCAAAAAAAACAAAACCCACAGACACCTTTGTTGGTTGGATTCCTTAACACTAGAATTTTCCCAAAAAAAATTTGATGATCACTTATCTAGCACACAGCAAGTGCTTAATAAATGCTTGTTGACTGGGGGGGAGGGTGTTGTAAAGCAGAATTCAGCCTTGTGTCAGGGTTGGCGGGGACATACTCTGTTCTCTGCAAATCAAAACCCTGCCATGTCTTAGTGGATGGAGGGAAATGGTTTTGTTGAATTGAAATCTCAGTCACTCACCCTTTGACCCAGAAATAGCACTTCTAGGGCTATATCCCAAAGAGATCATACAAATGGGAAAAGGACCCACATGTACAAAAATATTCATAGCAGCTCTTTTTGTGGTGGTAAAGAACTGGAAATTGAGCGGACGCCCATCCATTGGGGAATGGCTGAACAAGTTGTGAATGTAATGGAATACTATTGTACTATAAGAAATGATGAACAGGAAGACTTCAGAAAAACCTGGAAAGATTTGTATGGTCTGATGTTGAGTGAAATGAGCAGAACCAAGAGAATGTTGTACACAATAACAGCCATGTTGTGTGATGACTAATAGTGATAAACTTAACCCTTCCCAGCAATACAAGAATCTAAGACATCTCCAAAGGCCTAATGATGGAAAATGCTATCCACATCCAAAGAAAGAACTACAGAGTTTGAGTGCAGATCGAAGCATACTATTTGCTATTTTTTTTTCTTCTGTTGAGTTTTGTTTCCTCTTTCTGGTGGTTCCTCCTATTGGTTCTAATTCTTCCTTACAATATGATTAATGTGCAAATATGTTTAATAGGAATGTATATGTATAGCCTATATCAGATTGTATGCTGTCTTGGGGAGGGTGGGGGGGAAGGGGGAGAAAAATTTTAAACTCAAAAGCATATGGAAGTGATTGTTTATCAATCAAAATAAATTAATTAAAAAAATAAAAAAAATAAAAAGGCAGGAGTAAAACCTGGCCAAAAAAAAAAAAAAAAGAAGAAGAAAGAAATCTGAGTCACTCAAAGAAGACCTTTGAAAATCATTCAGTTCCAAGCAAAATAACAAAAACCAATGAGAAAAAATTCCCGGGAAACTGTTCAACAGAAGGAAAACTTTCCTAAAAATTGAAGCTGTCCAAGACTGGTAGGTTTTGAGTTCCCCATCACTAAAGTGCTTCCAAAAGATCCTAGATGACCTTTTGCCTAGCACACAGCAAGTGCTTAATAAGTGCTTCTTGATTGCTGGAGAGTGTGGTAAAGCCCATTTGAGTCTTGGATCAGGTTTGGACTAGCTGTCCCTGCTGTGAGGTCTTCACTAGCTCTGAGATTCAGAATCACTGCTGAGCCCAGGTCACACAGTAGAATCAATGAGCATGTATTAAGCATTTAAAATGTAACTCGGGGCCCAGGTTCCCTCCCACCTCCAAGGACCCTGGATTCAATTAGACCAGGTCCCATCCTGGACGCTAGACTTCCAGTGGGTCAAGTTCTCTTCCTTTGGCTTCTTAACCCTACCTGGATCCTTTGGGATTCATTCTGTAAAGTTTGGATCCAGTCAAAGGGCCGCATTGAAGGACCTAGAGGGCCACATGTGGCCTCGAGGCCACAGGTTCCTCACCCTTGGTCTACACAATGTACCCAGTGGATAGGGGCCACCTTCCCACAAGGGACTCTGGCTCTAGACTCCTATGAACCCACACTCTTCCTGGGGGTGCCTGATCCCAAAAGCATGATTTCTACTGTGTGAGGAACAGAGAATACAAGAGCAAAAAAGAAAGTCCCTGTTTCAAGGAATAACGGGTTAAGCTTGGGCTTTCAATTTGGACCTTATGAATACTTCGTTCTCCACCATCAACATAATAATAACAGCTAACATTTATATAACACTTTAAGGTTTACAAAATATTTCATAAACATTGTCTTATTTAAGCCTTACAACAACCCTGGAAGATGGGCACTATTATTATCTCCATTTTTACAAGTGAGGAAACTGAGGCAACCAGAGGTGGTGATTTGCCCAGGGTCACACAGCTTGACAGTATCTGAGGCCAGATTTGAACTCAGGTCTTCCTGACTCCAGGATCAGCTACCGTGCCACCTCCCTCAGAGTAGAGATTATTTCATTCCTTATATCCCTCAGTCCCTAGTACAGTGCTCAGTCTGTACAGTAAGCAGTAGGTGCTTAATATATGCTCAATGATTCATTCATTCACTGCTAAGGCCATTGCTCTGCTCCTCTAGTTTAACTCTTAGAAAGTCTTGGGGGGCAGCTAGGTGGCGTAGCGGATAGAGCACCAGCTCTGAAGTCAGGAGGACCTGAGTTCAAATCCGGCCTCAGACCAAACACTTGACACTTGCTAGCTGTGTGACCCTGGGCAAGTCACTTAACCCCAATTTCCTAAAACAAAAACAAAAAAAAAAAAAAGAAAGAAAGAAAGAAAGTCTTGGGAAGTTTGACCCGTGCTCTGAAATATATGCTGTTTCCTGAACTCAAACAAAAAGGCCAAAAGCAAACTTTTCATATGTATCTATATCTTTATACGTGTAATCTCTGCTACTGAGAGTTAAATTATGTCACATCTCCATCTGCTCCTCACTTGCTTCAGCAGCTCTGCTTTCCATGCCCAGAGTGACATTCCAAATGGGAGCCCAGGTCCCCGCCCTGCAGAACTGTTTTTGTTACAATCCACCTCAAGACTTCTGGGAGAGAGACATAGCTCATGTTCACGGGGAACTATTTTAGTTCAAATCTGCCGCTATTAAGGCAAGGAATACCACGAGGATGTATGGCAGCCTGTGCCATAGCCACCCAGGTCCCTTTGGAGCTGATCTGGGCCCTGCCACAGCATCCATGACCTCTGACCAAGAGTAGGCCCATTCTGTTGGGATAGCAATCACACCTGAGTGACTTCTAGATACTGTGACCGATGCGGCTTTAGAAATTCAGGAAGAAACAAAAGGAGCACATATTTAATGAGAATATAGAAATCTAGGATAAGCAGAGGTTCTGGGTTCATATCCTACCTCTGATGCTTACTGCCTGTGTAATCACCTCCTTAGGCCTCAGTTTCCTCATCTGTACAATAAAGGGGTAGGATTGGATGGCATCTGAGGTCCCTTCCAGCTCTAGGTCTATGTGTGACCTTGGGCAAGTCCCTTCTCCTCCCTGGGCCTCAGTTTCCTCCTCTGTAAAATGAGGGGGTTAGACTAACTGGTCTCTGAGGTATAACTTTACAGCTCCAGAGTTAGTCTATGATTCTATGATCCAAGCACCTCTGAGCCTTGGAGGTGTGTCATACATACCTATACGGCTGTGTGTTGTCTCCCCTATTAGAATGTAACCTGTCTAAAAGCAGGGACTGCCTCATTCTTTGTTATCAGCACAGTACCTGGCACATAATAGGTGCTTAATAAATGCTCACTGATTGGTTGATATGGAATATGTCCCACCTTACCTCCCCCCTAGATTAGGAAGAGGGAGAGGTGGCTCTTTATTTAAAAAAAAAATAAAAAATGGAAGACAGTTTATAAAAGGATTGGGAAAACTCCTACTAATTTACATAGAAACAGGCAAATTCACAGATTTTCAGTTGTCCTGAATACCCCTAGCCCATCACCTGTCCATTTCATTTTCTTGTCTCGGCACCAATGCCCATTATCCCATCACTTTTGTGTTGTCAGTATCACCCTGCACCTAGCCATCCATATGCACAAACATGGTGCCCAGTACATGGGCTCCATTGCTATGAAACATTCTTCTTTCCATTCCTTCCTTCTGCTTGGTTTTATACATGGTCCCCTTAAGGAAGGAACTTTGAATTTTCCCAGCAAACAGGAAATGAGGCGACTTGATTGCCTCGTCTCTGGGACCAGCTAGCTCAGTGTTGAAAACATAGAGATGTGGTCGGCAATCCACTGGAACCACTTATTTAGGTGGCAAGAATTGGAATAGAATAAAATGTCTGAGAGGCTTCACCAGTTCTCTAGTCCAACACTGTTTATTTCATGGAGAAGGAAACTGAGGCCCAGGCAGAAGAACAAGGATAGCTTGCCCAAGATCACATAGCTAGCTTCTACCGGAGCAGGCAGTAGGATGCAGGGCTTCTGATTCTAAGTCCTGGCCTATTTCCATAATACCATCTGGTTGCTCTGTCCCTGAGTGACTCCCCAGGTCAATAATTCTCAACTCCCGCTACTGCAGTGCCCTGTGGCATTTCCTAGTATTTCAAAGGGAGGACTCAAAAGTCTTCAGGTAAAATTGATTTTGATCCTTACAGTGCTTTGGGGGAGACAAGGGTAATGTATAATCATAACTCCATTCAAAAGGATAGTGTTTCAGAGTGGCAAGGCCAAAGAGGGATGGCTTCTGACTGAGCTACTCCCTCTACCTCTTGTCTATTTGCTCCATGTGGGAATCTAGCTCATCTGACTCCAAAGCTGCTTCCCACTAAGCTGGTCACTTCTGGAGGCCCCCACCAGGGTACTGGGTGTGTTCACACCTGGATTCTCTTTGGCCAGCATTCTCTGCTCAGTAGCTGCAAGATAGCAGCTAGGGAGCCCCTGCCTCTGACAGCTCTCTGCTGCCCCCTATTAATAGATGGGGTGTCAGCTCCTTGAGAAAAGAAAAAAACTGTTTCATCGTCAGAGTGATCTCTGATGCCCTGCTGATTGATTGATTGATAGTGCTGGTCAGCCTCCCCAGCTCTAGTCTGTCCTCCTTCCTCACACTAACTAGCCAGGTGGACTTAATAAATAAAGAAGTGAATAAGTGTCTTCCTCTATCTGGCCCTCCATTTCTTCATTTGAAAAATGCAGAGTTTCAAAATGTTAAAAACGAATGTTAAAAATTGTTTTTACATGTAACTGGGGAAAAACAAAATATCAAATAAATAAATAATTTAAAAAAGAAAAATGAGTTAAAACTAGATGGTCTCGAATTTTTCTTCTAGCTCTAAATCCTGTTGATATGCTGGGGGTGGTGTGTGGCGACAGGGAGAGGAATCTACAGGGAGACAGATTCTGGCTCAATATGAAGAACTTCCTAACAGTTCAGGTGATTCAAAAATGGAATGGTTTACTCTGCAAGGTAGTGAGCTACCCATCACTGTTAGTGATCAAGGAAGCTAGGTGGTACAGTGGATAGAGCACTGGGCTTGGCATCAGGAAGACCTGAATTCAAATCTGGCCTCAGACACTTACTAGCTGTGTGACCCAGGGCAAGTCACTTAACCCTGTTTATCTCAGTTTCCTCATCTGTAAATGGGCTGAAGAAGGAAATGGCAAGCCTTTCTAGTATCTTTGCCAAGAAAACCCCAAATGGCATCACGAAGAGTCGACACGACTGAAATAACTGAATAATAATAGCACCTACCTTGCAGGGCCATTGTGAGCATCAAATGAGATAATTGTGAAGCACTTAGCACAGTGCCTGACACATAGAGGTGCTATATAAATGCTGGCTATTATTATTATTAATCAACATGGATCATAGATTTAAACTAGAAGAGACATTAAAGGTCACCCAGTATCATGTTAAACCATGGCCCCCTCCCTCTCACTTTCCATGCACTGAAAATGGGGACCTGAGATGATAAATGACTTGGCCAAGGTCATGTAGGTAGCAAGTGGCAGGGCTGGGATTCAAACCCAGGATGTCTGACTCCAAATTCCACGCTCTTTCCACTGTCCCAAGATGCTCTAGGGGGAATCTCTGCTTCACTAAGGACTCGACTAGATGATGCATGAGTTTCATGGGGTGTGTCCTGCTTAGGACCTAGTCCACTCAAGAAACAGTTGAAATGATCCAAGCTATCTCATTCATGGAGATGCCCAGATTTTATCACCAATGTAGCTGGATACAACCACCAAATGATCACCCAATATCTTCCAAGGAGCCTGTTACACAGCATGCATTCCTGCTACTTCTTTGGCAGCAATTCCAGAGTTCTGGCTTACCCAATATAAAGATCAGCAGCACAGCCTCCACTCACTCCCAAAAAATCTGCTGTCTCTCCTGACAGAGAGGTAATAGACCCAAGGTGCAAAACAAGGTATGTATTTCCAGACACACAATATGGAAATTTATTTTACTTGACTATAAACATTTGTTACTTTTTTTTTTTAAGCAATTGGGGTTAAGTGACTTGGTCAAGGTCACACAGCTAGTGTCTGAGGTCGGATTTGAACTCAGGTCCTCCTGACTCCAGATCAGGTGTTCTATCCACTAGGGCGCCACCTAGCTGCCCCCCCCTTTAAGGCTACAGTTTCTTGTGTACTTTTTATTATTTTGGCGGGGAGGCAATTGGGGTAAAGTGACTTGCCCAGGGTCACACAGCTAATAAGTGTCTGAGGCCAGATTGAACTCAGGTCCTCCTAACTCCAAGGCTGGATTATCCATTTGTTACAAAGGCTTTAATTTTTTCCCCCAATTTTTTTAGGTGAGGGGGAGAAGTGGAAAAAGAAAAAATGAAAAAAGGACCATTGAAATATATTTCTAAAAATTATACGGAAGAGATTTGAAGAAAAGGGAAGAAAAAAAATCACAGACAAGTAAGACAGCTTTGAAAGTTATGTATAGAATTTATTATGTATTTTAAAAGAAAAGTAAGCTGTATATAATAGAAATCTATTTCCCTTCCCCTCTTCTACTAAATATACATGTGTATATATATATGTGTGTGTGTATACATATATATACACACATACATATGTATATGGCAATGTGTATTGTAGATGACATTTGTTAAGTTCAGAATAAAAATAAAATGTAAGGAGGTAAGTTCCTTGAGGGCAAAGATTGCTTCAGTTTTGCCTTTGTACTCCCTTGGTCTGGTACAGGATTTGGCAAATAGTAGGTGCTTAATAAATGCTTCTTAATTGATTCATTGATCCAGTTGATTTAATAAGGCTTACAAAGAGCATTTCTAACTTCAGCCTGGTAAAGTAGGTGCTGGACTAAATGATCTCTAAGGTCATTCCAGCTCTAGAGCTATGATTCTATGTGAGACCTTGGGCAAGTCCCTTCCCCTCCCTGGGCCTCAGTTTCCTCCTCTGTAAAATGAGGAGGGTGGGCTAGATGGTCTCTGAAGTCCCTCAAGATCTTGATCTATGATCCTATGAACCTACAAATACAAGTGACTGCAAGTGTTCTTATTCCCATTTTACAAAGAAAGAAACTGAGGCTCAGAGAGGTTATGTGATTTGTCTAAGGTCACACATCTCATATATGGCAGGACTGAGGCTTGAAGCCAGTTCTCCTGACTCCAAATTCAGTGTTTTTTTATACCACAGCACATTGACTTGGTTGGTCATCTGGCTGCTGAATCCCGGTGAACGCCCATCTCCCCCCACCCCCGACTTCCCCCTACCATCTCCCTACCCCCACCTCCAGGGCTGACTGAAGGTTCCTAGCTCCAGCAAATGTACAACAGGAAAGAGGGGGATTGGGAAACACGGGTGGTTTGGCGCCCAGTAAACATTACGACACTGAATGTGGTGCCTCCTAATTATTACAACAAATACTTGTAAAAACACTTTAACTCAATATAAAGATTTTCCAAGTTGGAAAGGGAGCAGCATGAAGTTAGCACCTGGGCCTTATTAATATGCATGACAACCTGCTTTCGAGACAAACAACAGCATCCCTGTAAACTATTTAATATAAAAGCCATCACACAAAGACATAAGCCATCCAATTCATGCTGGTTTTCATTTAAATTTAGCCCATAATTTGGCTATTTAAACAGAGCACCTAAAAAAATTAAACATTTTGGTTTACACTAATTTTGCTTCATTCTTATGGAATTATAAGCAACACCTAAGTTTAGATTTGGCCACTTGACCTAAATTTAAAGATAGGAGGGGCTGGGTGTGCCCGCCCCTCTAAAATCTGTCCATCTGGAAATAAAGTGGGCAGACCTCAAATGGTTAAAATATTGGCCCAATCCCTTTAGCTCCAAATCATTACAAATAACCACCTAGAGACAGCTAGGTGGCATAGTGGATGGTGGCCTAGATTTGGAGCTAGGAAGATCTGAGTTCAAATCCTGCCTCAGACACTTCCTAGCTGTATAAACCAAGGCAAATCACTTAACCCCTCTTGGCCTCAATTTCCTTGTCTATAAAATGGAGATATAATAGCATCCATCTCACAATGTTGTTGTGAGGACCAAATGAAATAATATTTGTAAAGTGCTTTGTAAATCTTAAATCACTATAGAAATTTGAGTATTATTGTTAATATGAATGGGAATGGATATGAAAAACTCTGGGTCAGCCTCATTTTAACACCTGCCCTTTGCCCGTGCTGTGCCAGGCTGTCTCTGGTCAGTTATCTCATTGGTTAGAAGAATCTCCATCAAGATATACAAGATGTACCAAAAGTCTAATAGCTTAAAACTGCATTAAGATTTTTGGGGCCCCCTGTATTACTCAGACCATTTTGCCCCTTAGGTCAAAAAAGCCTTTGATCAGATGAACAAATTTTAAAGCAAAGAGTTGACAAAACTCCTCCAAGTGTATGAGTGCTAGGACCCCAAAACAAATAGGACATGTGCATTTGATCAACTTAAAGTCCACTGGGTTACAGGGTTGTGTCAATGAGGCCAGTGTTGGAATATTAATTATACCTTGTGAGCCAGTTCGTCCTGCTCTGTTACACAGCCATAGAGAGCATTCTTCAGCTTAGATAGATATCATGAAAATTCCAACCTTGAATCATAACAGGGACTGAGTGCATGGATGGGTATGAGTCTGTCCCCACTGGGAAACAACTTTCAAGCATGGGCCATGTTAGTGATGAGTCCCTACCAATGGCCCTTCTAGAAAAAGAAGACCACAGAACAAACTCCTCTATGGTTTTTGATTTTTGAATATGGGCAAATTTCTTCAGCGTTAAATGTTAATACATTTTCAGCTTAAACTAAGATATTTCGATCATGGTGTAAAAAAAGATTGACTTAAAAGAAAGAAATATAAGAATGAAAGAAAGTAAAATCTGAAAAGTACAAGCTTCACTTGGTTTCCCGGTGAAATTTTCAAGTATTTTATTAAAGGGATGATTAGTAAACATCTAGAAAGGGAAACAGTGACTAAATACTAACCTGGCTTCAGCAAGAACACATCATACCAGACTCAATTTATTTTCTTGCTTGACAGGATAATTAGACTGGCAGAGCAGCAGAGGGCTGGCTTTGGAATTGAGAAGACCTGGTTTCAAGTCTCATCTCTGATACATATTGACTGTGTAGCACTGAACAAATCACTTAACCTTAGTGGCCCAGGCAAATATAATAGCGTGGTAGGGAAGGGTGGAAAGGGAATAAGCATTAATATAGCACCTACTAGCCATGCACTGTGCTAAGCACTTTTACAAATAGTCTCTCATTTGATCCGTACAACGAACTTGTGAGGTAGATGCTGTTATTATGTCAATGTTACAATTGAGGAAACTGAGGCAAACAGAAGTAACTTGCCCAGAGTCATGCAGCTAGTGTCTGAGGTCAGATATGAACTCAGGTCTTCCTGACTCCAGGCCCAGCACTCTATTCACTGCACCATCTAGCTCCCCTTTCATAAACGAGCCAGGTGAGTGGTTGTCATCTTTCACCCAGAGGTACAATGTTCAAGAACCCCCTTGCTCTCTCTAGAATTTCTAATTCCTAAATTCTCAAACAAGAAGTGACACCCAAGGCTAATGCTGCCCAAGAAATCTCTCTTCTCTGGTTACAAGGCTACATTTTGGCATTACATTGCCTAGAAAAATGGAAACCCTCCTTCTTTAAGCAGGAAGTTGGCATTCAGGAGCACCATCTATGCATTGCCCACTTCAGCAGATTGTGCACACATATGTCTCCTTCTATCATGTGCTTCTGCAGGTACTGTATCATTGCCCTGGCTGCTGCCACATCTTGAGCCAAAAAAGCCCACTATTAAGCATCCAGTCGCTGACTTGAATACATTGGATAAGCACATGTGATTCCATGTACTTCTGCCCCAAGTCTGCCAGAGATAATTCCTGGGGAAAGAGAAAACTGTATGCATACACAGGATTCATTGCATCCCTGGACCATAAGGTCATTCTGCTCTATTCTGCTCTGTCTTTTGATCAGGAAAAGGAAGAAAAAGGACAAGTAAGTCTATGAGCAAAATTTATAGGCTTGTGGAAAGGGATGGCTTTTTTGACAGGGATTCATCTTCCCCAGAATCCTAAGCAATCATACTGGGGGAAGCTCCAATCCCTAAAAGCTAAATCGCATTCCCTATCCTTACAACAAAGTACCAAGGAAGATGGCCACACTCTACAGAGGAAGAGGGACGCTCATCAAATTGACCTAGGGGGAACTCCTCTGATCAGCCTTCTGCCCCATACTCATTAATACAGCATTAGAGACACACAGCCAGACAAGTGTTTGTGTAAAAAAGATCTGAAAGTTTTTGGGTAGCACAAGGTCAATATGAGTCAATGGTGTGATGATATAGTAGCCAAGAAATCTAATGGGATATGAGGCTGCATTGAAAGTAATAGCATCCAGAATGAGGCACTCATTCATCCCTCATTTGACCAGATGAGGAATGCCATGGTCCATTTCTCATGAATGCGTTCATTCTAATCACTCTAGCAGTTAATAATCTAATCATTCTAATAGTTTTTGAGAGAAGAAAGCATAGGATTGTATACTATATTTAGCAATCGAAAGAAAACAACATTTCTTTCAACAGAGAGAGAAACCAAAATATTTAATTTGCTTCTGTAACATTAATGAGTCACAGATATGGTAAGCTTGCCAAAGAAATAGGACACAAATTTCCTGTGGGTGCCTAAGCGATGTCAGCTTTGAACAAGGCATCTTACAAACAACACGTTGATCAACATGGGGATAGAGATAGAGAGACCCTGTGCTAAGGTCTTCTAGTGCCTCACAATGGTGTGGTGGTGACCCTGGGTTCTTGAAGGCTTTATCAGGGGAGCACGAGCTTTGACAAGGCCTATCAAACTTAACAGGCTTTGAGTAGAAGCCAAGGGATGAACTATGCAGTCGTTACCCAAGGAGTGGCCTCGCTAGGTGCAAAGAGGCACAATGTTCTTGATAGACATTTTTCTGGTGCTCTTGGGATTGTAAAAAGCTTTCCATTCATGATCTAATTTGATCACTCAATGGTTGGCAACTGGAGGTTGAACTCTTCAGGCCATAGAAGCTCACCAAAAAAAAAAAAAAAGAACACAAAAGTGTAGAAGGATGAACATTTCCATCAATAGAGGAAGCAGCCATACTGATTAAAGGCCTGGATTCTTGAGCTTTTAAGGAGAGGTATAATGCTTCATCATGGGGATTAAGGGTGCAGCGCTGCCAATCTGGAAAATCCAAGTGAAAATTTTTGGCCCTCCATGCATACCAGAGAAGTCTGATTTTTTTTCCTTTTTCTTTCACAGTACCTCACTGTAAAATTCGGGGAAGATGGGGAAGGGGCCATGGGGGAGGGGGAAAGGGGTTATGGGGAAGGGGGAAGGGACCAGGAAGGGGCATGAAGGAGGGGGAGGGGGTATGGGGGATGGGGAAGAAGAGGGGAGGAGAGAAGAACCAGAAAAGGCTTCCTAGAGAATGTATTCAAGCTGAGTCTTGAAAGAAGCCAAGGATGCTAAGAGGCAGAAGTGAGGATGAATGAATAGGAATGAGATGCATCCCCTAAAGGTTAAGTCAATTATTTTGAATATATTGCCCATTTTCCCAATGAAACCACATTGTAAAGGCGGATTATTATCCCAGGCCAACCCACCCAAGGCTAGTTGTTTGATTGACAATATACATGAAGTATGTGCCTTAGGTTCCTGTCATATGTGCATTCAACATAAAACAAGGTTAAACAGCAGAGAGCCAAGCACAGATCCTTGGGGTATTCTACTGGAGACCTCCTTCTAAGCTGACATACAATAGTTACCAATCACTCTGATTCTTGTCATTCGACCAGTGCCAAATCCATGTAATTGTATTATCATCTAAGAGATACTTTATCAAATGTTTTGCTAAAGTAACAATAATGACAGCAGTTAGCATTTATATAGCACTTTAAAGTTTGCAAAGCACTTTACAGATATGTCATTTGGTCCTCACAAAAGCCCTGGGAGGTAGAAGCTATTATTATATCTCTTTTACAGTTGAGGAAATTGAGGTAGACAGAGATTAAGTCACACAGGGTCACACAGCTAAATAGTAAGTGTCTGAGACTGGATTTGAACTCAGGTCTTCCTGCTTCCAGGCCCAATGCTCCCAAAACCAACTGCTACATCTCCATGGCATTGTCCTAATCTATCAGTTTAATAATTCCATCAGGAGCAGCTAGGTGGCACAATGGATAGAGCACCAGCCTTGAAGTCAGGAGGACCTGAGTTCAAATCCGGCCTCAGACCAAAACACTTGACACTTACTAGCTGTGTGACCCTGGGCAAGCCACTTAACCCCAATTGCCTAAATAAATAAGTAAATAAATAAAATTTAAAAAAAAATAATTCCGTCAAAAAGGGGTCTGATAAAGTTATTAAATTGATAGATTAGGACAATGCCATGGAGATGTAACAGTTGGCTTTTAATCATCTATTATAGAATTTTCTCAGGAATTCAAGACCAATTCTAGTTTGTCTAGACTCTATTCTCTTCTTCTTTTGGAAAATTAAGATGCCACTTGCCCTTCTCCAATCTTGCAGCACTTTGGCCATCAGCAATTTCATTCACCAGTTCCTTCCGGACCAAAAGATGTAGTTCCTCAGGGCTGGGGGACTAGAATTTCTCAAGTACTTACCTTGGGTATCCATCCCCTCTAAGTCATTTTTGTTCTCTCATTTCCAGTACAAGGATCATTCTCCTTCGCTCAAAAATAGGAACGTCCTCTTTGTTGCCAGTTACTTTCAACCTATCCATCTTGAACCTTCCTCTTTTTCCCACTGTAGGAAGAGAAAAAAGTTTTGCATTCATTAACTTCCCTCACTTCAGACTCAGCTCATTCTGAGCTTTAGTGTTCCTGATATCTCTTCTACTTCTGTTACCTGCCCTTGCTTCTATATTCTGTACATTTTTTTCCTTAAATCTAAGTTGCTTAGTGAGTTCCCTAGTCATCCACATCAGTCCTCTTCAGCCAAATTTCATTTTTCCTTTTTATTGTAATTATTTCCTTATGCACCTTGAGAATTTCATTCTTGAGGGTTTCCCATCCCTGTTGGCCTGACTTCCCTTTTATACAATTTTAGTCTATAAAACGCTAAACATCCTATCTCAGGATCCTTTGAAATCTGCTTTTCCAAAATCACGATCGCATATGAGACCATGCCTGGTTTCCCTTCTCTATAACAAACTGTAGAAGCAAGGAGTCACCTCCTTCCAGCGTTTCTAATCATTTCCACCCTAGCAACCACTGCCTTCCTGTTAGTGAAAATCAAATCCAGTCAAGAATTTATTCTGAAATTCGATTTCTCTCTCCCCTGGAGCTTCACAGAAATGCCCTCCATCATGTTTCTTTCTCCCCTCTGGTTCCTGGATTTGCTCACAGAAGGAAATTTTGTTAACATACAATGCTGCCCCACCCCACTCCTTTTTAACCTACCCTGTTTCTTTTGAATAATTCCAGTGTCTTAGGCAAATCATGGGTTTTAGCCCACCAAGGCTCAGCAATACCTGAGGCTAATAACATGAAGTGAAAGGAGGCGAGGTGCTTTTTGCTATAGAAGAGGAAAGTCTTACCTCTGGCTATCAGTTTAAGAGAAAGGAAGCAGCTCTTCAGGTCAGTTCAGCCCCAGGTGTTCCAAATGTGCAAACAAAGGCTAGCTCCCCGATTGGATGGAATGGAAGGAATATCAGTACATTCACATTCGCACACATGGCCGTAGTTATAGGTGGTTAAATCATTCATGGGGCAAGTGTTAATAAGTCAGAGACAGTCTCTATGCTTATGTGTCTATTTGCGCGCATGTGTACACGTGCGTGCGCGTCCACGTACACACACACACGCACACACGCACACGCGGGCTGGGGTGAAGGGGAAGAAGAGAGAAGAGAGAGACAGGGCACACTTTCCTTAAACCGGTATGTAATTTCATCAAGTGCTCCCAGCACTGTTCTAAAACTTACGGTCTCAGAGAGTTGCCTGAGATACTAAGAAGTTAGATGACTTACCTAGGGTCACACAGTCAGTATGTGTCAGAAGCAAGGCTTGAAACCAGGTTTCCAAGACTCTATCCTCTTTGCCATGATTTTTTATTTAATACACATTCTTTCAAAACCTTCCAAATGATCGATTTCTACCCACTTTGCTTTTCTTTGTTAATTTATTGCCAAACTTGTTTCTAGGAACAAACCACTATGTAATTTAGCCACATACACAGAGACACACATATGCAGTAATGCCTTATTTTCAGCATCTTCAGAGAAAGTGGTCTGTGTAAGCAGAACTTTTCAGATAAACTGAAGATAACTCCTCTAAGTATCAAAACACATTTTCTTTAACTTTTATTTCAATCATTTTAGATGAAAATCTTTCTAAAATATGCCACATACTTTCCTCCCTTCTTAAAAAGAAAACTGAACATAGTTTAACTGTTTCTTGATCAAATTTCCCTCCCCACTCGAATCCACCCTCCATTCAGCTGCCAGAACGATTTTCCTGAAGTCCTGGTTTGACCACAGCATTGCCCTGTTCATTAAACACCTATGTCTCCCTATTATCCCCAGGATGGAATATGGTATTTAAAGTGCTTCAGAATCTGGCTCCTTCCAGTCTTCTTACACTGTACTCCTCCATGTACTTTAAGATCCAGCTCCACTGACCTCCTTGCCATTTGGCGCACACGACGGTTCCTCTCCATGCTCTTGCACTGGCTGGCTGTCTCTACTGCTCAAAACACTCTTCCTTCTTGACATCTCTGTCTCCTTTCAAGACTCAGCCCTTTCCAGTCCCCCCAATCACTTGAGCCTTCTTCTTTAAGATTATCTACTCTGTAGAAACAGCCACGTGGCACAGCAGAGAGAGAGAGAAGTGGACTCGAGTCAGATTGGAGTTCGAATCCTGCCTCAGACACTTGATAGCTTTCCCCCAACCTCTCTCAATGTCCTGATTTCTGTTGTGGGCACCACCATTCTTCCAGTAACACAGGCCCATAGACTCAAAGTCGTCTACAACTCTTCACTCTTACTCATTCCCCATATCTCACCAACTACCATAGGCTGTGGATTTTACCTCCCCCTCTCACATCTGTCTTTACTCCAAAGCACAACCACCCTGTCTCAGGCCCTCGTGGTCTCTTGCTTGGACTCCTAATTGGCCTCTCTGCCTCCAGTATTTCTTCCTCTCCAATCCATCCTCCACACAGCTGTTAAATTGATATTCCTAAAAAGCAGTTTTGATCATGTCATTCACCTGCTCAAGAAGCTTCAGTGGTTCTCTATTTCCTCTAGCATGTTCTACTATTTGGCATTTAAAACCCTTCATATTCTGAGATCCAGCCTTTCCTTCCCAGATAAATCTACATGACTCCCTTTTATGTGTTCTATAGTGCAACCCAACAGGCCTAAATTGAGGTCCCTGATGCAATGTCTCTGTCTCGAATGCTCTCCTTCACCTCCACTTGCTGGCACCTCCAGTTTCCTCCAGTGTTCAATTCAAGTGCCACCTCCTTCAAAGGACTTTTCTTCATTCTGCTGGTGGTTCATGCCCCATCTCCCAACTACTTTGGATTGACTTTGCACATATTTTGTATTCACTTATGTGTGTTCATGTCATTTCCTCCCAGTTTAACGTAAGGGCCTTGAGCGTAGGTGTTGCATCCCTAGCACCTAGCACTGCAGAGGGCTGAGCCATGGATTTTTCATCTGCCCAAGAGGACTTCCCTCTGTTAAGGGAGTCCATTACTGTACTTCCTACTGCCACCTCACTGCCAGCCTTCTCTTTAGCTCCTTTAGCTCCTCAAGCACCTGGTGCCTTCCAAGCTGTTGGGCACAGCCTGTCCCTTGAAGGAAGCCTACAAGGAGCTGGCCTGGCATGGTCCATCTCCTCCCAACTTCCACCTCGGCCAGCCAGCAGCTGCCATCTCAGTCTTCCAACCAGGATGTGCTGACTCTCCAGTGCAAAGAAGGGCAACCTACCCATGGATTTCAGGCCTGCCATCCTCCAATCCCATTGGATATTTCAGGGTGGAAGCCCATAAGATTATAGACATTTTATAGAACGACTCCTGGAAACGTACAGTGGTCCCTTCACTCTGCGGGTCAGTCACACCAGTGCTATCTTCCTCCTACCCCAACTGTTTTCTTACCTTTGATACTTTTGATCACTTATCTTCCTTGATACTCTCTTTTCTCTAGGTTTTCCAGATGCCACTACCTATTTTCTCCTCCTACCCAGCTGACCATTCCTTCATTGTTTCCTTTGCTGGATCCTCTTCCAGATTAGGCCCTCTAACCATAGGTCTCCCTCAGGGTTCTGTTCTAGGCCCTCTTCTCTTCTCCTTCTATACTACTTCCCTTGGTGATCTCATCAGATCCCACCTCAGGCTCCCAACCTAGGGGTCATCCTGGACTCCTCACTCTCTCTCACCTCCCATATCCAAGTTGTTGCCAAGGCCTGTCGATTTCACCTCTGCAACATCTTTCACATACTCTTCCTTCTCCCCTCTGATACTGCCACCACTCTGATGCAGGCCCTCATCACCTCATGCCTGGATTATTGCAATAGCCTGCCGGTGGAACCACCTGCCTCAAATCTCTCCCCACTCCAGTCCATTCCCCATTCAGCCACTAAAGTGATTTTCCTAAAGTGTGAGTCTGACCCTGTTACCCTTTCCCCTCAATAAACTCCAGTAGCTCCCTATCACCTCCAGGATCTAATACAAAAGGCTCTGTTTGGCATTTAAAACCCTTCTTGACCTAGCCCCTCCTACCTTTCTATTCTTCTTATACCTTACTCCCTACCACATACTCTTCAATCAAGTGACACTGGCCTCCTGACTGTTTTATGAACAAGACAATCCATCTCTCAGCTCCAGGCATTTTCTCTGGCTGTTCCCCATGCCTGGAACGATCTCACTTCTCCACTCCAAACTACTGACCTTCCTACTAGCTTCCTTTATGTCTCAACTTAAATCTCATCTTTTGCTGGAAGCCTTTCCCAATCCCTCTAAATTCTAGTGCCTTCCCTCTGTTATTTCCTGTTTATCTTGCATATAGCTTGCTTTGTACATATTTTTTGCATGTTGTCTCCCCCATTAGATTGCAAGCTCCTTAAGGGCAGAGACTATCTTTTGACTCTTTTTGCATCCCCAGTGCTTAGCACAGTGCCTTAAATGCCAGATAGATCCAGGCAACACAATAGTCCAGAGATATTCTGAGATTGGGGAGAAATTTTTCAATAGTCAGAAATGTAGATTGGGTTTGTGCTCTCTCTCTCTCTCTCTCTCTTTCTCCTTTCCTTCCTTCCTTTCTTCCTTCCTTCATTCCTCCCTCCCTCCCTCTCTTGTTTCCTTCCTTCTTTATGGTGGCAAACTGCTAAATCTTGTGTGATCCTAATTGAAGCTCTATTGTATTTGAATTATTTCTTTCTGGCTGCTTTTAGTATCTTCTCCTTGAGCTGGAAGCTTTGGAATTTAGTTATAATATTCCTGGGAGTTTTAATTTAGGGATCTCTTTCAGGAGGTGATAAATGGATTCTGTCCATTTCTATTTTGCCCTCTGGTTCTATAATATCTAGGCAGTTTTCCTTGATAATTTCTTGAAATATTATGTCCAGGTTCTTTTTCTGATCATGGCTCTCAGGTAGCCCAATAATTCTTAAATTCTCTCCCCTCTATCTATTTTCAGGTCAGTTGTTTTTCCAATGAGATATTTCACATTTTATTCTATTTTTTATTCTTTTCATTTGGCTTATTGTTTCTTGATATTTCATGGAGTCATTAGCTTCCACTTGACTAATTCTAATTTTAAGGGGTTATTTTATTCAGTGAAATTGTTTACTTCTTTTATCAAGCTGTTAAGTCTCTTTTCGTAATTGCAGTGTTCTCATTTCTTTTCCCAATTTTTTCTCTATCATTATTTGATTTTTTTTTTAAATTCACTCTTTTAAAAAATCTCTTTCTTTAGCTCTTCTAGAGATTCTTGTTGGGCTTGTGTCCAATCTGCATCTTTTCTTTGAGGCTTTGCTTGTAACTGTTTTCACATTGTTGTCTTCTTCTGATTTTGTGTCTTGAGCTTCCTTGTCACCATATAAATTTTGTATGCTCAGGTTCTTTTTGTTGTTTACTTATTTTTTTAGCCTATTTCTTGACTTTGGGCTTTATGTTATATTTGGGCTTTGCTCATCTCTGAATGTGATGGCCAGTCTGAGCTTATCTTGGGGCCTGTAGGTTTTCAGTGTTTTCAAAATAGTATGATCCCAGGAGGGATCTGGTCACTGCCCCTCCTGCTCTGCACACTGATTCTTACCTAGATAAGGCCCCTGTTCCTTCATGACTGTGACCACTCCTCTCTACCCTGGAACTGCAACCCAGAACTGAGAAATAGGCTACAGAGCTGCCAAATGCTACCCAATGCCATGCCCATTACTAGCACAGGAGTCTCTCAAAATCTCTTCCTGACCAGGTATTCAATCACCTTACTGCCTTTGTGTGTGTGCACGTACCCATACCTACTCTCCTGACCAGTTCCCACCCCGGTGTCCTCAGACCTCTCTTTTTACCTATATAATCTTCACTGGAATGCAATAATGAATCCCTCTGACTTTTTGTTGGTTTTTCCACTTAGAATTCAATTTGGCATTTTCTGTGGTTGTTTAATAGGAGAAGTTTGGGGTAACTTCAGCAGTTGTGACCTTTCACTCTCCAACCTTGATTCCCATTATTAACATTTTCTCTATCACTTTCTTAAGCCTACATAATCAATAACAACAAACAATCAAGTCCTGCTTTGTAGTTTGCAAGGTATAAATGCTCATACTGAAAATTTGCAATTAGGTTCTCACCATTCAGTTTGAACTGGCTCCAGGACACCTCTGGCTAAACCACACATACTTTCAGCTCAGCTAAACCTCTGTTTAAGGGTCCATTCCCACTCATCAATCACACAGGTGTTCAGCCTCTCTTTGAAACACTAGCCAGTTACTCAACATCTGTCTCTGAGATCTCAGTCAGGGAAGATTCCGTTTTGATCAATTCAAAATTAAGTCATTCATTCCAAAGACTCCATCTTCAGAGATGGATGTTCATCTGGTTTTTAGAGGAGAGAGACTGTCTACTTGAATGAAGACCCTTCTACCAGGGGCACAGATGAGCCCCAAATGGGAGGAAGAACTAAGGCATTGTGTAATGGAATCTAAACATAAATCCATCTCCATGGGCTGGAACTCTAAGCCAAAGGCACTAGATGAAATTTAATAGGATAAATGTAAATAAAGACAATTCAGCAGATACAGGATGGATCCCTGCAAGCCACATATTAACTTAGAAAACCATAAATTAACACTATCTATGTTGTGTTTTTGTGTTGTATTGTGTTGTCCTTTTATTTTGGTAAACATTTCCCAATTTCATTTTCATCTGATGTTTTCATGGATATGGGAGGGCTGCAAGTTTGATACTTCTGCAGAAGTTTATAGAATTTATGTGTGGGAGAAGCTTCTGTAGGTTTTAGTTGACAGGAAGATTAATGATGAAGGGGATAATAGGATGGCCTTGGAGTCAAGAAGTACTGGGTACAAGTCCCTATTTTGACATACAATAATTGGATGACTCTAAGTAAGTCGTTT
This sequence comes from Vombatus ursinus, assembly GCF_900497805.2. Taxonomy (NCBI): domain Eukaryota; kingdom Metazoa; phylum Chordata; class Mammalia; order Diprotodontia; family Vombatidae; genus Vombatus; species Vombatus ursinus. The sequence continues at coordinate 2,117,985 of NW_020954513.1, forward strand.
AACTTCTCAGTATCCCAGGTACTATAAAGCAATGGTGTCAAATTCAAAAACCTGGATCAATGAGGATCCCTGAGGGTAACATACTGACTTAGAAAACGACACGTTTATATATTTATTTTTGAATGAATACTTCAACACATTTCAATCAGATAGGAACTATATTTTAATCTGGTTGTGCTGCATTGGGGAGTGTTGTGGACCACATCCCCTCCCCCCCTCCCCCCCATCCCCCCCCCCCCCCCCCCCCGCCCCCCGGGGGGGGGGGGGGTGCAGCATAAGCTAGATGATACAGCGGATAGAAAGCTGAGCCTGGAGACAGGAAGATTCATCTTCCTCAGTTCAAATCTGGCCTCAGACACTTAGTTGTGTGACCCTGGGCAAATCACTTCACCCTGTTTGCCCCAGTTTCCTCATCTGGAAAATGACCTGGAGAAGGAAATGGAAAACCGCTCCAGTATCTTTGCCTAGAAAACTCCAAATGGGGTCATGAAGAGTTAGACATGACTGAAAAAAAAAAGACTAAACAACAAAAAAACCTAGAGTATGACTGAACTACGATTATTCGGCTACTTTAATGGAAAGAAATACACTGCTCAAATTAAGGGAAAAACCAGTACCCCTGATTTCAGCTCTGGTCAGACTATATCTAAAGCATTATCTACCACTCTGGGTACCACATTCTAGAAGGGACATTGAACACCTGAAGCATGAGAGGGCAACCAGGAGAGGGAATTTCCTCAGGAGCAAAGGCCAAACTTTGGTAGAAAGGAATAAACATTTGTCTTGTCATCAACAAGGCTTTAGATTTCAATCCCAGCTCAAGCAATTCGTGGCTTAGTGATTCTGGGCAAGTCACTTTGCCTCAGTCTCATTTCCCTCTTCGTTAAATGAGGATAATAATATTTGCACTGTCCACCTCAAATAATTGTCCTGAGGGTTTTCTTTGTTAGCCCGATGGTATATGAATTTACTCCTGGATTCAAACCTAGAACATTTGCATAAAAATCTCCTCATTGGTGGAGGAAATGATGACTCAGAACTATATGCCTGTGGGAAGGGGCGGAGTTGGCATGAGAGCTTTGGAGAAGAGAGAACTTGGTCCTTTCTACTTTGGGAGAAGAGAGGCCCCACATGGTTCCAGATCCTCTTCAGAGAGAAACCTGGCAAGAAAAAGACTTTGGAAAGCAGTAGACATATAGGGAGAAGTCGGTCCGTGCCTTAACACCTCCCTGGTTTCCAGCTGGCCCCTCTAAAGACGTGGAGGGATTTCATCTTGGAGCAGATTGGGGGCTTTCTGTCTCTCTATCTATCTATCTCGATCTATTTCTATCTCTCTTTCCTTCCCTCTCTCTTTACATTTCCCTCCTTATCTCTCTCTTGCTTTCTCTGTCTCACTATCTCACTCCCTATCTCATTTTTTCTCTCTCCCTCTCTATTTCTATCTCTTTACCTCTTTCTCTCTTTCTGTCTCACTGTCTCTCTGTATCTCTATGCTTCTGTTTTTCTGTCCCTATTTCTGTTTCTCTGTCTCTTTGTCTCTGTCTCACCATCTTTGTCTTTGTCTCTGTCTGTCCCTGTCTCTGTCTCTCTGTTTCACTTTCTTTGTCTCTCTGTCTCTGTCTTTCTCTATCCCTCTCTTTCTCTTTTTGCCTCTCTATCTCTGTGTTTTCTCTCTATCTCTGTTAGTATCTTTCTGTTTCTTTCTCTGTGTGTCTCTATGTCCATCTGTCTCTCTTATCTCTGTCTCTTTTTCTTTCTACATTTCTCTGTTTCTCTGTGTTTCTCAGTCTGTTTTTGTCACTTTGCTTCTGTCTTTTACTTTTTGGGTAGTTAGGTGGCATGGTGAAAAGAAAGCTGGACCTAGAGTCTGGCAGAAAAACCTGAGTTCAAATCTAGACTCAGACACTAGCTGTGTGACCCTAGAAAAGTCACTTAACCTTTGCTTGTTTCCTCAGCTGTAAAATGGGAACAATAATAGTATCTGCCTTGCAGGGTTGTTGTGAGGATCAGATGAGATAATCGTAAAAAGTTCTTAGCACAGTACCTGGCACATAGTATGAGCTTAATAAATACTTGTTTCTGCCCTTGTCTCTCATGCTTCTTTCTCTCTAGTGTCTCTGTCTATCTTGGTCTTTCTTTGTCTTTGTCTTTTTGTCTCTCGCTGTGACAAGATCTTCCTTTCTTCTTCCTTCCTTCCTCCCTCCCTCTTTCCTTCCTTCCTTCCTCCCTTCCTCCCAGTTAATTGAGAAAGTGGGATTAAAGGGGAAGGAAGGGTTGGCAATAGTGACACCAAGAAAAGGGTGGTAGGAGGGCATTGCAATATTTTTTAATGTCCAGAAGAAAGTGGAAGGAAGTTCAGAAGGAAGCACAGACAAACAGGATGGGTTTGAAAGTAATGTATAGAATTTATTGTGTGCCTTTTTAAAAAAAAAAAACAAGTAGTATGAAATGGAGATTCATAATTTCATAAAGAATTCTCTTTTATGTTCTACTATGTGTATGGAAACACCCTTTTTTGGTATTTAAGTTTAGAATAGAAAAATATTTTTTAAAAGGAGAGGATGGAGTGGGGTGGGGAGAGATAATCAATTTAGCTTTGGACATTGAGTTCAAAATATCTCCAAGACATCCAATTCAAAATGTCTAATAAGCAGTTAGTGACGTGAGAATCAAGTTCAGGGTAGAGACTTGGCTTGATAGCTAGCTAATTAGCTACAGATGATATATTGATATGTCTATATACATATATTATATATATACATTCATATAGGTATACATATATATATATAAAAAACACATCTTTGTGTAATGATAAACCCATGGGAGCCAATGAATTTGCTAAGGAAAAAAAAATAAAGTGGAAAAGGCGAAGGGAGCCTAGGCTAGAGCTTTGGGAAACACCTATAGTTAGGGAGTGTGATGTGGATGAAGGAGGAGCTAGCAAAGCAGACCAGAAGAACAGACAAATAGGAGGAGAACCAGGAAAGAACAGTATCAAGAAAATCCAGAGAAAAGAGAGAATCCAGTTAACAAGGTCAAATGCAGAAGATAGGGTTAAAAAGGATGAGGAGTAAGAGAAGTCAGTCAAATTTGGCAATTAAGAGCTCATCGGAAACTTTGGAGAGAGCAATTTCACTGAGTGATGAGTTTGGAAGCCAAGTTACAAAGTGTTGAGGAGTGATTGAGAGAAAAGGGAATTTGGGCAGCTATTATAGACAGCTTTTGCTAGGAGTTTGTCTAAGAAATGGAACAGAGATCTAGGGTGGTGGCTTGAAAGGATGGTAGGTTTGTTGTTGCTTTTTTTTTTTTACTGATAATAAATCGTAAAGAAATTTATTTTAAAACAATTCTTTGGTATACATATAATGTTACCATTTATTAAAGATGAAAGCAAATTTGCATACTAATGAAATGGATGTGCTTGTTTATTTTTACATAAAGAATTAAATCTTGGCAGAATATTTGATACGGCAGGACATAGAGCATCCTCAACGTTTTTCAGAGTTGATCAATATTTTGATTTTATGATCATCAATGCTGAGAACGCCACAAGAAGTTGTTTTGTTTTGTTTTTTTTAAGGATGGGGGAGATTTGGGCTATTTGAAGGCAGTAGGGAGGGAAACATTTGATAGGGAGAGATGGAAGGTTTAAGGGGGGCGGATTAAGTATGTAATCTGCTGGGGAAGATGGGAAGGAATGGGATTAAGTGCACATGTAGAGAAAGTATAGGAGACTAGGCTAAGCACGAATTGCACCCAGGACACTCCCTGCAAATTTGTGTTCGAATACTTAGCATATATGTTCTTTCTTGGGATTTGCAACTTTCTCCTAAAAGTGGACAGATGGAAAGCAGACCTGGGGCAGGAGACAGGAGGGGAGTGGAGGATAATTTCTGATTTGGTAGATCCCGGATAGGAGATATGTCTCTGGGTAAAAGATCAAGAAGACTAGAGCTTAAACTGGAGAAGAGGGACATGGTGACTGCCTCCAAGTTTTCAAAGGGCTGCCTCATAAAAAAAAAAAGGTTTAGACTTATTTCATATAGCACTAAGAGCAATAGCTAGAGGTACAGAGAGGAAAATTGAGTCTTGATGTAAGGAAAAAATGTCTAACAATCAGAGCTGTCCCCAAAATGGTATGGGCTACCATACAGAGGTGGTAGGTTCCTCCTCACTGAAGGTTTCCAAGCCAAGGCCAGATGCCCACTTGTCAGGGATATTGTAAAGGACGTTATTGGTGAAGCACAGGTTGGAAGAGATGACTGTGGAGGTCTCTTCCAGCTCAGAAATTTGGGCATTCTATGATTCTGTGAATTGCTCTAGTGCCAGATTAGAAACCAAGACCACATTTAGAAATGTACCACCAAGCCCATCGCCCAGGCACGAGCACATAAATAGCAAAGAGGATGGAAAAGGATTCAGGGAATGGAGTAATTGAAAAGAACACGCAACAAAACATTGGAAAGTAGGTCTGCTTTTATAAATAGAAGAGAAGAGTAATTCGTTAAAAATAGCCACAGTATTCGTAAGGAACATAATGTGAGACAAGAATTCATGCAACAGATATTTTGAACTGGAATCAAACCAGCAGACACTCATTTAGGGGAAGTCAAGGGTGCTTGCTCATTAACATAAGCACAGCCCGGAATCCCCTTTTCACTTTACTAATGAGGACTTTTGTTCTCCTTTGCTCTAGGGCTCAATGGTGCTTGCATTTGGAATTATTTAGAGTGTAAGAGAGAAGGTTGAGGGGCGAGCTTTTAGAGACAATACGGTATAGTAGACTGACTGGCACTCGTTTGGAAGCCCTAACACTAACTATGACCTTTCCTTCCATGGTTCTCAGTGTCTTCATTTCCAAGGTCCCATCCAATTCTAAAATTACAAATTTCTGGTCTAAAATTTGTGATTCTATACCAAGACATTTTAATTATATCCTATTCTATCATATCATATTATGAGAGGTAGTGTGGCATAGTGGCTCTTAATGAGTTCCTCAATCAACTGGATGAAATTAATTGTTTACATTAGTGAAAAGGCAAATAGCAGCACAGTAAGCACATGTCCTGGCACCTTGCAGGAAAGACTTCCTCAACTTTGAGTTCAAGGCCACCTTGTGCCTTTCTATTTCCTTTTCCGAGAAAAAAAAATCAGACACTAAAATTCCTGCCAATGTACTTTCTCTGACTTGGGGATTACCTCCTAGATAAACCTAAGTTCAAGAATTCCCAAGACATTAAGTTTCTGAACTTGAGGTGATTTCTTCAATAGTGTAGCTCTTGAAGAAGGAAGAGGATTGTCAATGATCGTTGGGTACCTGAAGGACTAGAGCTATACTGGGGACAGGGGGCGTGGATGTGCAGATGTGGATATTGTCAAGCCTTTCTGGTACTGGAACAAGTTGTTTTTGAGAGGGGTATGCTTATGCAGTGATGTCCTCCTCCCCAAGGTGTTTGCCTTAGTCCTGAAGATGTATGTGGCTTGCTTATTAGTTTACATTGCTGCATGGTACCTTGAACTAATGCTAATACCTTATGCTGATTTTCTAATCCTATGCAATATGTCTATAGGTCTCATATGCTATATGGGCATATAGCATATATATACACACAGCATATGGCTATATATCTCTTTATCTATATGTTATCTATATATCATATATAAATATATCATACATGTATATAAATATATAGATATCCTTGCAGTCATGGTATCAATCCAACTTTATTATAACTAATCATTTTAAAACATATTTCTGTGGACTTTTTGCCAATATTTTAATTGATATTTTGCATTAGTATTAACTAATGATTTTTGTATATGATTTTCTCCCTCTGCTTTGTCTCTCCCTGGTTTGGGAATTAGAATAGTATTTTTTCATAGAAGGAGTTTGATAAGGTCTCTTCTTTCTTTATTCTTATGGAACATTTTTGTGTCATAGAAATACTTGCTCTTTATTTGTTAGAATTCACTTATAAAGCCATCTGTACTAGGAGATATTTGGAGTTCATTTATGATTTACTTGAATTTTCTTTCTGCGATCTGATTGCTTAGATTCTCTATTTCCTCTCCAAATGTTTTTTAAAAGTACCCATTTAATTGAAATTTTCAATTTATTGGGCATATAATTGGGTATAGTAGTTTCTGATTATTTTTATTTATTTCTTCTCTATTCTCAATTGATTTGATTTTCCTCCCAAAAAAATCAAATCAGCTAATGGCTTACCAATTTTATATTTCTTTTCAATAAGGACTTTTTTGCTTCAGTTTCTCCTTCGATTTTTCAAATTTTCTATTTTGCATGTTTTAGAAATATGCATTTATTTATTTTCTAGGGTTTTTATTTGTATGCTAAATCAATTGGTCTTTTTTATTTTTGTTTATATAATTTCTGTCCTGGTATCATGGCAACTCTGCCTGTATGGCAGCTAGTGTGGGCACTCATAACTAGAAGAGCCCATACCTAGATCCCTGGCAACACCTGCCTCATTTGAATTTCCTTCCTTGAATGGGTGATCTTGTGTGGGTTGTTCTAGTTTATTTTTTTTTTTGGAAATTTTTTATTAATTTAAAATTTAAATACAAAACAAGAAAAGAAAAATAACATTGCCATGTACACTGCAGAATATAAGAGAGGATTCAACATAAAACAATAAATTTCCATTTCAAGGAAACCTATATAATAACTACTATACATTGTTTTCCAAGCTACCCAGCTTTTGTTTGCTTCCTTGTAGAAGGAAGCTTTTGTTCTCTGCCTTGCACTTTTTACTTTATTTTTTCCCTGCCCTAAAGAAGGCTACAATTAAACATGGATATATGCATATATATACACAAATACATAAATATCTATAAACATATACATTCATACACATATATGTAAGACTGTACTATGCATATTTCCACTTGTAATCTCTTTCTCTGAAGGTGGATAGCCTCTTCCTTCATAGGTCCAAGTTTTTCCGTGTTTTTCAAAATCATCCAGGTCATCATTTCATATACCACAGCAATATTCCAACACAATCACACCCTATCTGAGAGATTGTCTATGAAAGCTTTTTCCTCCAATTTTCTGCATTCCTTATATTCTTAGCTACATTGGCTTTATTTATATAAGAAAATTTTACTTTAAAGTAGTAGAAATTATCCATTTTATACTTCAACAATGCTCTTACCTTATAATATAGTTTAAGGTCTGATACTGTTGAATCTCCTTCCTTTACATCTTTTTTCCCTGTTTTCTTTGAAATTCCTGGCCTTTTGTTCTTCCAAATGATCTTGTTATTATTTTTTCTACCTCAGTAATATAATTTTTCAGTAATTTAATTATGATGGCATTAAATAGATTAGTTAAGTAAAATTGTCATTTTTTTATCATATCGGCTTTACCTACTCATGAACAATAAAATATTGCTCCAATTACCTAGATCTGCCCTTATTTGGATAAAGAGTGTGTTATGTTTGATCTCGTGAGTTTGAAAAATCTGTGGTTACAATAGCAACAATATCCATTAATAGCAGTAATAATAGCTAACATTTACATAGTGCTTACTATATGCCAGGCACTATGCTAAGAAATTTCCTTTACCTGAGGTGGGGATTCTTTCCCACAGTTTTTCCCTTTGGTTCTAATTCTTCTTTATAACATGACTAATGTGGAAATATGTTTAATATGATTGTACAATTATTATCTCATTTGATCCTTACAACAACCCTGGGAGGTAGGTGCTATTATTTCCTCATCCTTCAGATGAGGAAACTGAGGCAAATAGAGGTTAAGAGATTTGCCCAGCTAGAAAGTGTCTGCAGTTAAATTTGAACTCAGGTCCAGAACTCTGCATTATGATGCCACCTAGGGGCCTAGGTTGGCAGTGACAGGAATGGCTCGTGGCAAAGGAAGTTATTGTGTGGGACATCAAGCTGCATAATCAGACAATGCCCAGTCAAGGTAAAATAGATGTCTATAGAAGGATACTCAGAAATGCTGGTGGCTCCACCCTCCAAATCAGAATTCCAGTGACCATGCCCTGGAAGACCTAAGCCACTCAACACTGAACTCTGGGACCAAGTATTTTCACCTTCATCCAAACCATTTCGCACCCCACCACTATGTAGAATAACGCCCCTTTCCACCTGTTGTTCTTAGAACTGTAATCAAATCAACACTCCCATTGACTCTGGTGAGATCTTATCGATGGACTGCCTTATGATTCCCCCTATCATCTCTGTAAGTTTTCGGGTCAAAAAACGCCCTGGTCACCACTCATTTCTATGTGTTTTCTGCCCCAATGGAACATGGGCTCCTCAAAGACAAGGACTATCTCACTTTTGTACTTGTATGCCTGGTGCTTATCGCAGGGCTTGGCATATAACGATCACTTAATAAATGTTCTTTCTTTCTTTCTAACATAATTATATCATCATTCTAAAAATAGGCAACAATTTGTGCATGAATACAGAGATTGGAGATGGAGTTCCTTTTGTGAGGAACAGCAAGAAGACAGTTTAACTGGACTGGAGAGTATATGAAGGTAAGGTAAGGAACATGCAACATGGCTACAAAGGCTGGTTGGGGGCAGGTGTGAAGGACCTTAAATACCAAACAAAGGATTCTGTATTTGATGCTAGAGGTAATAGGGAGCCACTGGAGTTTATTGAGCAGAGATGAGACATGGTCAGCCCTGTGTTTGGTGGCTGAGTAGAGGATGGATTGCAGTGGGGAGAGACTTGAGGCAGTCAGACCACAGTTAGGAATCTGTTGCAATAGAGCAGGCAAGAGGTGATGAGGATTATGATCGTGTGAGTCCAAAGAAAGGGACAGATGTGAGAGATGTTATGGTAGCAGAAATAAGACCGGCAATTGATTGGGTATGTGAGTATATATACACATACACATATATGAACACACATGTATATGTATGTGTACATGTATATGATATGAATGCAAACAAGCAGTGCCACTGGTCTCCTGCGTGACTCAATAGAGTCACGTCCAGCCCTGTAGCTCTGCTTAACCCCTGACACTTTGCTGTAGGCACAACTTTCTACAAGACCCCAGCTGCCAGCCAGCCCTAAGGAGGAAAGAGAGCTGAAAGCATCAGCTGTTGGGAGAGACTAAGCCAGTGGCACCAGTCTGCCCACTCCCCTCAGAGCTGGGGTGTTAGGACCCAAGAAATATGTCCCAGCTCCTCCCAGTTGTCATCTTGGCATCTCTGCCTGCCTGCCATAGCCAGCTGAGTTTGCCCAGTGTACGGGTACTGACCCAGACTGCCCAGCTGTTCAGTTACCTAGCAGAACATCAAGGAAGGTGCCCCTGCTGTTGTGCTCCTTTTGTGTCATGGACTCCTTTGGCGGTCTGGGGAAATCTATGGACAAGTCCTTTTTCAGAATCATAGCTTTAAATGATTGAAGGAAGTGTTCAATTTCAGTTAGAGGTTAGTTAAAATAAAAATGGAATTTCCCCCCATCCATTCATTTCTCCCTGAAATCTATCTAGCTGCGGCTCCAGCAGCCCCGTGTATCTCAGAGCCAGGTTTCCCCTGGAGCATACTTTTCTCAGAGATATATTAAGGGCCTTTCCATCTCATAAGCTGCAGCTTCAACCCCCAACACCCTGCAGGTTGATCTCGGGATGACAGAGCTCGAACTGGAAGGGACCTCAGAGGTCAGCTAATCCAACTCCCTCATCTTACCAATGAGGAAACTGAGGCCCAGAGAAGGCGAGTGACTTACCCAAAGTCACCCAGGTACTAGGTAGCAGAGATAAGATTTGAAGCCAAGTCACCTGCCCCCAAAGCCTTTTGGGGAATTGGCATCTCTACCAGGGCTCCTAGCATGATGCTTTCTAGGCAGTTAATGAGCCCACGATGAGTCCAGCCTTATCCCTGGGTTCTAGACTGTATTACTTCCTTCCAAACCACACTCATTTCAGTATAATCACCTAACCTGGCTCCCCAGACCACCACTCCCAACACCCAGAGGGTCATTTAGCAAAGTAGATTGATTTTCACATTGATTTGAAGCCTAAATACAGCAAATACCCTCTGTCCTGTTGGGTTTTTTTTTCCTTTGCACATCTAGACTTAATGTACTCCCTTACCAGCCTGCCACTTTATCAAATTGATTGAACTGTTTAATGAAACCCACGGAGATGGAACAACTTTGTCTCATGGTCAGTTGCAACCCTTGATGTAAGTAATCTCCAGTGATACCACATGCATCCAAAGTCCAACCTGCCAGTGGTTATCAATATCCATTATACTTTTGGTTGGCTTGAACCATTAATAACCTGTCAGATTAAGCAATTAGGCTGTCTCTCCTTGCCAGAGGAAATTGTTTTTCTCTAACTGATGGTTTTGGCTTTGCAGTTGTGCAGATAACCACTCGGTCAAAATATTTGGCGCATTCCTAGCTGGAGAGAGAGCGGTTGTGATGGATGCAGAACAGGAGCTAAAAGTCAAGAGGCCAAGAAGAGCAGGCCAGCAGTCACAGAGAAAAAAAATCATGTGGGCAATACCAGCCCCCTTTTAGAGAAGTGCCTTCATTCTCTCCCATGCTTTTCTGAGATGGTCCTATGTGCCTTGTCACCAAGATGGGACCATGTGCTGTGATGGAGCTCAGCATGTCTGGAGCATTGAACATTTAAACTGAGATGTGGACTACCCATAGGCTCCTGATGCTAGAGCTGGTAAGGCCCTCAGATGCCAGCTGATCTAACCACACCCCCATTTTACGGAGGAGGAAACTGAGGATTAGGGAAGGGAAAGGACTTGTCTGTCCATGGTCCTAGAGCTGGAAGAGGCCTCAGATGCCCTCTAGTCCACAATCCGCTCATTTTACAGAAGAGGAAACTGAGGCTCAGGGAGGGGAAGTGACTAGTCCAAAATCACACATAGGATATTAGATCTGGGGCTGTTAGGGACCTTAGAGGCCAACTAGTCTAACCCCTTTATTTTATTTTTAACATTTTTTCTTTATTGCTACGAACTTGATAAACCAATAAACATCTCCAGATACAAAGAACAGACAAAGGGTTACGTATAACAGTGTGCATTTCAATTATACTGCTTGGTTTTTTAAAGTATTTATTAGTTATGCCAACACTACCCTACTTGTCTATGCCCCCTTTGGGACTTCTTTCTGGTCTCATCTACATATTTTAAATGTTTAATTGACATTCTTTTTTCTTTTTTTTTCTTTTTGGCATTACTATCATTTATGCACCATTTGCCTTATTCTTTCTCCCCCCCCCCAAAAGAGTCTTCCCTTATAATAAATTAGCACAGTAAAGCAAAATAAATCCACACAACAGCCATGTCTGAAAAATGTCTCCTTCTGTACCTCTCTGCCAGGAGGGGAGAAGCATATTTCATTATCGTTCTTTTTCAAGTCTTGATTCAACCCCCTCATTTTATAGAAGGGGAAACTGAGGCCCTGGGACAAAAAGTGACTTGGACAAAGTTATATATAGGGTCTTCAATCTAGACCTGGAAGGGACCCCAAAGTCATCTAATACAACTCCCTCATTTTATAGATTGGGAAACTGAGGCCCTGGGAGCTGAAAGAGACTTGCCCAAGATCACACAGGTAGTAAGCATCAGAATTAGGATTTGAACCAAGGTCCTCAGACCCCACAGCCTCTGACTTTTCCCACAGTACCACAATACCTCCCATTAGAGTCACTCTTTGGTGTTAGCTGCCTCATGCCCTTTGCCAAAACATGAAAAAGTCCCAAAGTGAGGACAGGAAGGGTTTAATCCCAGGGGTGGGGAACCTGTGGCCTCACGGCCACATGTGGCCTTCTAGGTCCTCGGGTGCGACCTTTTGACTGAGTCCAAGTTTTACAGAACAAATCCTTTTATTTTTGAGGGAATTTGTTTTGTGAAGTTTGGATTCAGTCAAAGGGCCACATTTGGGGACCTAGAGGGCCACGTGTGGCCTCAAGGCTGAAGATTCCCCACCCTTGGTTTAGTGCCTCTCTTCAGATCATTTCTTTTTCTTTCAAATTGGGTCCCGGGGAGCTCGTGTGACTTTCTACCACCACACCTTTCTTCATGATGTTCATCCCAGATTGCTAGTTTTACGAAAAGTGGGCAACACAATGCCTCAGGCCTCTGTTCCTCATTGGGTGTGGGCAGGGGAGGAGGTCAAATGGATGATCTCCAAAGTGACTTATCCTTGCTCCTGTTGAGCCCCAGGCATCATTTTATGCTCAGTGAAACCCTCAAAACCAGTGGGACTAGATCTCAAAGACTGCACTGGCTGTGTCCTAATGCCCCTCCAAACTCTGACATGCTCTGTTCCAAGAGCCCTTCCAGCCCTGCTATTCTCTGATGTTCCGTGTTCTCAGGGCCCTGACATGAGGGAAGGCATGGCATAGTCATTCAGTAAGTAGGTCAACAAGCATTTATTAAGCACCTACTATGTGTCAGGCACTATGCTAAGCATTCTCCAGGAGCTCACTGTCTAATGGAAGAGACAGAAGGCTGACAATGGATTGTACAAACAAGACATACCCAGGAGAAATTGGAGATAATCAGTAGAGTGGATGAACTGATCTCAAAGCCAGGAAGACCTAGATTCAAGTTCTGTCTCTGACATATCCTGGCTGTGTGATCCTGGGTAAGTCATTTTCCTACCCAGTGCTCTATGCAACTCACTAAGCTTCTAAGTTGCAAAGAAGGTGCTCACCTACATTGGTAAAGGGAATTTCCTAATCTGGGAGTTCTTTGTCCCAATAAAATCACAGCTTGGGTCCCTCCAGGCTGATATTTTCTGTGACTTGCCCAAGATCACAGAGGTTGGAAGCCTCAGAGTTAGCTTTTGAAGCCTCTGACTTTTGCCACTGTATCACCATGCCTCCCTTTAGAGTCATTCTTTGGAGGTGGCTAAATCGTGCCCTTTTGCCAAAGCAAGGAGAACTCCTGGAGCAAGGACAAGAAGGGTTTAGGTCCTGCCTAACTGTGACATCTCATGTTCTCAAGTTCCTCCCACTTCTTACATTCCAGGTTCTAAGATGTCTTCCACAACTGAAAGACTCTTTTCCAAAGTGACTCCAAGCTCTGACATTCTATGTCTTCAGGTCCAGAAAAGGAGAGACATGATAGAACTCATAGAGATCCCGTAGCAAAGCCAGGGAGACCTGCATTCAAGTCTTATCTCTGACTCATACTGGCTGTGTAGCCCTGGGTAAGTCACTCACTCAGTGATATAGCCAAATTTCTAAGACATTAAGTTACAAATGAGGTGCTTATATCTATTGACAGAGAGAGTTTCTCAAGCTGAGAGTTCTCTATGTCAACTAAATCACAGCAACCATTGCATTAAGTTACTCCTATATCTGACAATTTCAGTTCTAGGAATTCTTCCCTTGGACATTCTGGGTTCTAATGTCCCTCCCATCACTGACATTCCATGTTCTAAAGTTCCTTTCATCTCTAATATTCTAAGTTTTCCTCCTATGGCTGAATTGTTATATTGTAAGTTCCCACTCATCTCTGATTTCCTATGTTCTTAGGGACATAAAAGTAAAGGCAGCATGGACTAGGGGATAAAGAGCTGATCTCAAAGCCAGGAAGTCTTGGATTCAAGCTGTGATACTGACTGTGTGCTCCTGGGTAAGTTACATAAACTCTCAGGCCTCTAGGCAAATTTTTAGACCTATAATTTCCAGAGAGGATGCTGACCTGCCTTGGTAGAAGGAGTTGTGGTTGTTGCCCATCCTTCATTCTCTAAGAATACCAATGACATCAGGAGGGTGATGTCTTGACTTGCAAGTGAATGGATTTAAGTGAGGCAGGGCTGTGCAAAGTCATCAGTCTCTTTCTCTCCTCCAGGGTCATTGGAGTCCAGTGGCAAAACTTAGGTCAGGATGACTGACGATGACCCAGGATGCAGTAGGAGACCTTGGCCTTTTTAAGTTAAGTTTGTCTGAGGCAACACCCATTCAGTGATACAATGATTTAAGGCTAGGTAAGAAATGAGGCAAAAGATGACCTAGTTTGCCCTCATAAAAGTATCCCTAAACTGCGAGTCCTCTGTACTGATGAAAATAGAGCTCCAGTCCTTAGGGTCCCTCCCAGCTCTGACATTTTTGGTTCTAGGACCCCTACCAGGTTTGACATTTTCTATACTAAAGCCTTTTCCAGCTCTGATGGACCATTTTCTACTGTCCCTCCAAACTCTGACATTCTGTTTTCTAAAGCTCCTCCCAATTCTTAAATTCCATCTTTGAATGTCCCTTCCCACTCAGATATTCTCTCTTCTAAGGTTATTCTAATGGCTGACATTCTATGTCTAGGGTCCCTCCCATGAGAAATTGCGTGATATCTTTGAAAGAGAGCCAATTTCAACACCAGGAAGAGCTAGATTCAAATCACAGACCTGTCTCTGACATGTAATGGTTGTGTGACCCTGGGTAGGTCACTTAACTTCCCTGTGCTCTAAATTACACAGAAGATACTGACCTGCATTGGTAGAAGGAGTTTCTTAAACTGAGAATCCTCTATACTCGTGAAATTCCAGGATTCTCTTTTGTTCCTTCCTACTTCTGACATTTTCTGTTTCAGGACCCCTGCTAGGTCTAACATTTTCTGCACTGAGGTCTCTTCCATCTCTAACATTCCATTTTTTTTTATTCTCCCTCACAGCTCTGACATTTATTTTCTAAAATCTTGCCAAACTCTTACATTTCTTCTTGTAATGATCTTCTCTTTCTGATATTCTCTGTTCCAAGGTCACTCCAACCTCTGACATTCTACACACTCAGGTCCCTCCCATGAGTAACTGACTTTGTGTCATGGTTTGAAAGACAGTTGATCTCAAAACAAGGAAAACCTGATTCAAGTCCTATCCCTGACACATAGTAGCTGTGTGACCCTGGATAAGTCACTTTAACTCTCAGTGAGGCAACTCTCTATGCCTCCGAGTTGCAATGAAGATGCTGACCTGCATTGATAAAAGGATTTCCCTAACCTGGGAGTCCTCTATACCCAGGAAATCACAGCTTCCATTCTTACGGTCCCTCCCAGCTCTGACATTTTCAATTCTAAGGACTCTTTAATCTCAGACATTCTGGGTTGTAATGTTCGTCCCATTTCTGACGTTCTAAGTTCTAAGGTTCCTTCCATCTGGAACATGCTGTGTTGTAAGCTCCAGCCCATGGCTGACTTACTGTGCTCTATGGCCCCTCCCATTTCTGACATTCTATTTTCTAAAGCTCCTCCCAACTCAAATTCCATATTGTAAGGTTCCTTCCTGATCTATCATTCTCTCTTGCAAAGTCACTCCGACCTCTGATATTCTATGTTCTCAGGTGTGACATTTTCTGCACTGAGGCTCCTTCCATCTCTGACATTCCATTTTCTATCCCACCCAGTTTTCATGTTTTGTGTTCTATGGTCCTCTATACACTCTCTTTTCTAAGCTCTTCCCAACTCTTAAATTCCATCTTCCAAAGTCCCTTCCAGTTCTGATATTCTTTATTCTAAGGTCACTTCAATCTCTGATAGTTTATGTTCTCAGGTACCCCCAAGGAGATACAGCACAACATAATTGAAGTAGAGCTGATCTCAGAGACTGGGAGACCTGGATTCAAGCCCTGTCTCTGACACATCCTGGCTGTGTGACCCTGGATAAGTCACTTTATATCTCAGTCCTCCAAGCAGCTCTCTAAAGGCTATCAGTTACAAAAGGTGATGATGACATGCATTGGTAGAAGGAATATCCCAAACTGGGAGTCCTGTGTACCAGTGAAAGTACAGCTCTAGTCCTGTAGGTCCCTCCCAGCTCTGACATTGAATATTCTAGGGCCCCAATCGGGTCTGCCATTTTCTGTTCTAAGGCCCCCTCCATCTCTGACATTCCATTTCTTAAGGTCCTTCCCCAGTCTGACACTCCCTTCTACCCCTCAGAGTCTCTCTTTTAAGATCCATCCCAATTCTTCACTTCTATACTCTCAGTCTCCTCCCATTGCTATTATTCCATGGTGCAAGGTCTCTCCCATGGCTGATATGAAGCTCCCTTTTCCAAAGTTCTCCCCAGCTCTGATGTTCTTTGTTCTAAGGTACTTGCTCATTCTGCTTTGATCTCTTGCGGGGTCCCTCTCACCTCAAGCATTCTAGCTTCTCAGGTTCCTCCCATGAGACACAGGGAAAGACAGCAAGACCAACATTCAAGCTGTCACTGACCCCTCAGTCAGTGAGTGTACTGTACATATGTACTGGATGTAAGACCAGATGACTTACTTTACCTCTCAGTCCTCTAGACAATTCTCTAAGCCTTCACAGTACAGAAAAAAGATGCTGATGTCCAGGTATAAAGGTCTTTTTCTCATCTGAGAATTCTCTATACCAGTGAAATCACAGATGCATTCCCTAAGGTCCTTCCTGGGTCTAACATTTCATTGACTCATGCGTCCTCTAGCTCTGACACTCTTCTCTTCTAAGTTCTTGCCCAACTGTGGCATTTTCTGTTTCAAGGTCCCTTCCAGCACATATATTCTATGCTCTATTATCCCTCTCAGCTCTGACTTTCTATGTTCTAAGCGCCAACCCTCCCTCCTTCCCCACCCCACCCCTGGCCAACTTTTATCCTCTCTCTTCTAACGTCCCTCCCTTAAGAGAAGCATGACATGGTGGATAGAGAGCTGATCTCAAAGCCAAGAAGACCTGGATTGAAGGGTTACCTCGAACACATATAGGCTGTTTGACCCTGAGCATGTTACTTTACCACTCAATGCTCTGGGCAGCTCTGTAATCCTATAGGTTTGAAAGAAGATACTGACTTGCATCTTCCTAAACCAGGAGTCCTCAATACCCAGGAAATCGCAACCCCAGTCCCTAACATTCCTCCAATGTCTGACATTCTATGCTCTAATTTTACTTCCGATATTCCAATATTCCAAGTTGTATCTGTTCTGAGTTCTTTCCCATGTCTGACATTATATGATGTAAAGTCCCCTTGGCCTCTAACATTCTCAGTTCTAATATCCCTCCCAACTCTTACATTCCATGTTCTGAGGTTCCTTCCAGTTCTCACATTCTATGCTCGAAGATCCCTCAAATGTCTGACATTCTATTTTCTCCAATCCCTCCCGTGACAGAATGTAAAACATGGTTGAAAAAAGCTGATCTCTAAGCTAGGAAGACCTGAATTCAAGTCCTATCTCTGACAGAAACTGTCTGGATAGCCCTGGGTAACTCACTTTACCTCATATTCCTCTAGGTAACTCTCTAAGTCTATACATTTCAAAGATGATGCTGACCTGCATTGGTAAAGGAAATTTCTTTTTTTTAATTAAAAATTTTTTATTAATTAATTTGTTTTTAGTTTTCAAAATTCACTTTTATAAGATTTTGAGTTCTAAATTTCTCCCCTCCCCTCCCCTCTCCCCAAGAGAGCATGCAATCTGATGTGGGCTATACATGTACAATCGTATTTCCACATTAGTCATGTTGTGAAAGAAGAATCAGAACCATGAGAAAGAAAAAAAAAACAAAAAAAGAGAAAATAGTCTGCTTCAATCTGCACTCAGACTCCATAGTTCTTTCTCTAGATATGGATAGCATTTTGCATCAGGAGACTTTTGTAATTAATTGTCTTAGATCATTGCATTGCTGAGAAGAGCTAGGTCTATCAAAGTCGGTCATCACACAATGTTGCTGTTACTATGTACAATGTTCTCTTGGTTCTTTTTTTAAAATATTTATTTGTTTATATTAAGTTTTCAACATTCACTTTTATAAGATTTTTCATTTTAATTTTTCTCCCCCTCCTTCCCCTTCCCCCTCCCCAAGACAGCATGCAATCTGATATAGGCTATACATGTACAATCGTATTAAACATATTTCCACATTAGTCATGTTATAAAGAAGAATTAGAACCAAAGGGAAAAACTGTGGGAAAGAACCCCCACCTCAGGTAAAGGAAATTTCTTAAATTGAGAATTCTCTATGCCAATAATCACAGCTCCAGTCCTTAGTGGCCCCCCCAGCTCTGATCTTCTTTTCTATGCTCTCTCCCAGCTCTGATCTTCCATGTTATGTCACTGGCATCCTATGCTCTACAGTTCCTTCCATCCTCATATTTCCTTGTTCTATTTTGGAGGGCTGGTAGGCAAGCAATTCGTTTCTTACTCTATTTTATTTTTTCAATTATCAAAAAATAGATTTTCTCTCTTTCCCCACCTTCCCCCTTGAGGGGGAAAAAAAAACTCTTAGAACAAAATTGCATAGTCTAGCGAAACAAATTCCTGAGGTGGCCCTGTCCAACAATTGTATGTCTCATTCTATAATTAGAATTAATTAATTCTATAATGTTCTAAATCAAAAATGTCTCATTCTATACTTTGAGTCCATCACTTCTCTGTTGGGTGGTAGGTAGCATGTTTCATCATCAGTCTTCTGGACTTCTGGTTGAACATTATTCAGAGTTCTTATATTTTTCAAAGTTGTTTGTCTTTACTATGTCATTATTGTATAAATTGTTCTTCTGGTTCTGCTCACTTTACTCTGCCTTGGTTCATATAAGTCTTCCCAGGTTTCTCTAAAACAGTCTCCTTCACCAAGAGATCCCTTTAATAACTTCTTCCAGCATGAGAGTATTCTATTCTATTCATATTCCATAATTTGTTTAAACATTTCCCCATAGATGGACACTCTCTTAAATTTACAGTTCTTTGACACCATACAAAGAGAGGCTATAAATATTTCTGTACAAACACATCCTTTTCCTCTTTCTTTCATCACTTAGGAGTGTAGACCTGGCAGTGATATAACCAAGTCAAAGCATATGCACTATTGAATAATTTTGGGGGCACACGTCCAAACTGCTTTCCAGAATGACCAGACCAATTCAAAGTTCCACCAGCATTTTGAAAGTGTGCCCATTTTCCTGCAGCCCCTTCAACATTTGTCATTTTCGTTTTTTTGTCAACTCTGCCAATCTGATGGGTGTGAGTGATATGGAACTTCAAGGTTGCTTTAATTTGCATTTTTCTAATTATTAGTGATTTGGAGCATTTTTCATATGGCTATTGATAATTTGGATTTCTTCTATATTAAAAACCACTTTTCATATCCTTAGAACATTTATCATTTTGGGGGATGACTCTAAGTCTTATAAATTTGAATCTGTTCCTTATACATACTGGATATAAAACCTTCATTAAAGACTCTTGCTGTAAAGATTTTTTCTCAATTATGTTTCCTTTCCAATTTTTGCTACAATGACCATGTTTGTGCAAAAATTCAATTTTATATCATCAAAATTGTCCATTTTCTCTTCTGTGATCCTCTCTGTCTCTGTTTGGTCATAAACTCTTCCCCATCTATAGATCTAACCAGTAGCTTCTTCCTTGTTCCTCTATTTTTTTATGTTGTCGCCCTTTATATCTAAATCATGGGTCCATTTAAAACTTATCTTGGTAAAATGTGAGGTGTTAGTCCCTTCTTTCCAGACTGCTTTCTTCCAGACTGCTTTCCAGTTTTCCAGAAGTCAAATAGTAAGGTCTTATCCACCCCAACAGGTGGGGTCTTATAATTTATCAAATACCTTTTTAAAAGAGGTACCTCTACTTTCACCTGCTCTCTTCTTAACCTCTTACAATCTGGCTTCTATCTTATCATTCCGCAGAAACTGCTCTCTATATGAAGTTACTAATGATCTCTTGGGTCACCAAATCCAATGGTCTTTTCTCTATCCTCATTCTCATTAACCTTTCTGAAGCCTTTGACCTGTTGATCATCTTCCTCTCCTTGGACCTCTCTTTCCTCTAAATTTTCAGGACAAGACACTGCTCTCTCTTGGTTCTCCTCCTCCCTATCTATCCACTCCTTCCCAGTTAACTTCTTCCAAATCACACCCTTTAACCCTAGGTGTCCCTCAGAGTTCTCTCCTGGGCCCTCTTCTCTTCTTCCTCTATACTACTTGACTCGTTGAGCTCACCAGCTGCCATGGATTTAATGACCATTTCTATGCTAATGATTCCCAGTCTCTCTGCTGACCTCCAATCTCACATCAGCAACTGCTTTTTCGACATCTCAAATTAGATGTCCAGTAGACATCTCAAACTCGTTATATCCAAAACTGAACTCATTATTTTTCCCCTAAACCCTGCCATTATTCTAGTGCAGGCCCACATCACCTCATTCTTGGACGATTTTAATAGTGTATTGATGGGTTTGCCTGCTTCAAGTCTCTCCCCACTCCAATTCAGCCTCCACTCAGCCACTAAAGTGATTTTCCCTACTCAATAAACTCCAGTATCTCCCTATTGCCTCCTTGTGCATTCAAAAGCCCTTCATAACCTATCCCCTCTCTTAGTCTTCTTACACCTGACCTCCTGGCTGTTCCAAGAACATGACGTCCCATCTTTCTACTCCTGGCATTTTCTCTGGCTGTCATTTATGCCAGGAATGCTCTTTCTTTTTCATTCCAACTACTGACCTTTCTGACTGCCTTTAAGTACCAACTGAAATCTCAGCTTTTACTGAAAGCCTTGTCCAGCCCCTCTTAATTCTAGTGCCTTCTCTCTGTTATTTATTTATTTATTTATTTGTTTGTTTGTTTATTTATCCGTCTATAGTTGCTTGTATATATCTGTTTGCATTCTATTGTGAGATCCTTCAGGGCAGGCGTGGTCTTCTGCCTCTTTCTGTATCCCCATTGATTAGCAAAGTATCTAGTACAAGGTAGGTACTTAATAAATTTGACTGATTGATTGAAGCTGCTGGGTTCCTTGGCTTCTAAATATTTATGCTATGTGTCTCATCTGTTCCCCTGATCAACCTGTCTACTTCTAAACCAACACCAAAGTGTTTTTAATGATTTCAGCTTTGCAGTACAACTGGAGATCAGGGCTAGCTAGGCCTCCTTCTTTCCCACTTTTTTTCCTCCTACTTCCCCTGGAGTACCTTTTGCTCCTCCGGATGAATTTTGTTATGATTTTGTCTAACACTCTAAAGTAAATCTTTGAGAGCTTGATTGGTATGGGCCTGAAGAAGTAAATTAATTAAGATACGATTACTTTTATTATACTGACTCTGTCTATTCATAAGCAATAAATACTCTCCAACATCATTACTGTGTAAAGTGTTTTATATTGGATTCATAAAGTTTTTTGTATGCCTTAGTAGGTAGACTCCCAAGTGTTTTAGAGACTCCCAAATATTTTGTAGTTATTCTAAAAGGGATTTCTCTATCTCTCTTTGCTGAGATTTTTGCAATATATAGAAATGCTGACAACTTATGGGGATTTATTTTATATCCTGGAAGTATGCTGAAGTTATTGTTTCGATTAATTTTCACTTGACTCTCAACGGTCTGAGATTCCATGTTTTAAGGTTGCTCCCAGCTCTGACAACCTTTGTTCTAAGTTCCATTCTATGCCTAACATTTCACATTAGAGGACTGATCTCCCAGCTCGGACATTACCTCTTCACAGGCCCCTCCCAGATCTGACATTCCATGTTCTAAGGTCCCTCCTAGCTCTGACATTCCATGCTCTAAGGCCCCTCCCAGATCAGACTTTCTGTGATCTAAGGGCTTTTCCACCAAGAACATTATCTATTTTCTGGTCTTCCCTAGCCCTAACAATCTTTGATCTAAAGTTCCTCCCAAATCCAATCATTCAGTGTTCTAAAGACCCTCTCAGCCTTGATTTTCTGTATTCTAAAGTCCTGTCCTGATCTGCCATTCTCTGTTCTAAGGTTTCTCCCAGATCTAATTTTATTTTTTTCTCAAAAACCTCCAAGCTCTGATATCTCTATTCTCAAGCAATGCTGAGCTCTGATATTCTGTGTCCAAAAGCCCCTTTAATCTTTACAATTCTGGGTTCCTAAGTCCCTCAAACCTCTGCTTTGGTTCGAAGGACCCTCCCAGGTCTGACAATCTCTGTCCCATCTCTGGACCTCTGTGTTCTCAGGCTTACCCAGTTCTGCCCATCTGAATTTTAAGAACTTATCCAGCTTTGACATTCGGTGCTCCAAAGCCCCTTTTATTTCTGACATTCAATGTTCCAAGGCTCAACTCAGCTTTACCTTCTTTCTTCTAAGGGCACCCCCCCCAAGCTAGCTCTGACATTTTGTATTCTGAAGTTCCTTCTAACCGAAATTCTGCATTCTTAGCACCCTCCAAGCTCTGACATTCTTTCTTCAAAGGGCCCTGCCAGCTACAACATTCTCAGTTCTAAAGACCATGTCAGCTATGACTTTCTGTATTCAAAACATACTCTCAGTTATGATGTGTGCTGTAAAAATCCCTTTCATTTCTAATATAGGAAGTTCTAAAGTATATCCTAGACCTGGCATTCTGTGTTCTAATGTTCATCACAGATCTAGTACTCTATGTTCTCAGCCCCTTTTCAGCTTAGCTGTTTTCCATACCATCACAGTTCTGATATTCTCCATTCCAAAGTCCATCCCAGCTCTGATATTCATTCTTATACAGACCATCCCTGTTCTGACATTCTCTATCCTTAGTCTCTTCCCATTCCTGACTTTGTGTGCTCCAAAGGCCCTCCCTGATCTGATATTCTAAAATCTCAAGTCCTCACATCCTGAGTTCTAAATTCTATTTCTGATCTGACATTCTGAGTTCTAAAGTTCAATTCTGATCTGACATTCTGAGTTCTAAAGTCCCTACCTGTTCTAACATTCTGAGTTCTAAACTTCCTCCCTAATCTGACATTCTATGTTCTAAACTCCATTTCTGATCTGATATTCTGAGTTCTAAACTCCATTTCTGATCCGGCATTTTGAGTTCTAAAGTCCAATTCTGATCTGACATTCTGAGTTCTAAAGTCCATACCTGATCTGACATCCTGAGTTCTAAAGCCCATTTTTGATCTTACATTCAAGGTTCAAAAGTCCCTCCATGATCTGACATAGGACATTCTCTGTTCTAAAGTCCCTCCCTAATCTGACATTCTGGGTTCTAAAGTCTCTCCCTGACCTCACATTCTGAATTCTAAAGTCTATTTCAGATCTGAAATTCTTAGTTCTAGAATACATCGCTGATCTGACATTCTACGGTTCTAAAGTCCCTCCCTGAACTGACATTCTGAGTTCTAAAGTTAGTATCTGATCTAACATTCTGAGTTCTAAATTCCATCCCTGATCTGACCTTCAGAATTCAAAATTCTATTTCTGATCTGACATTCTGAGTTCCAAAGTCCCTCCCAGGTCTGACTTCCTATGTTCTAAAGTCCCTCTCTGATCTGATATTCTGGGTTGTAAAGTCTCTTTAAGACCTGACATTCTGAGTGCTAAATTCCACTTCTGATCTGGCATTCTGAGTTCTATAGTCCATTTCTACTCTTACATTCTGTTTTCTAAAGTCCATTTCTACTTTGACATTCTGAGTTCTAAAGTCCATTTCTGATCTGGCATTTTAAGTTCAAGTTTCAATTCCACTTCTGATCTGACATTCTGAATTCAAAAATCTCTCCCTGATCTGACATTAGGAGTTCTAAAGTCCCTCCCTGGTCTGACATTCACGGTTGTGCAGTCCCTCCAAGATCTGACATTCTTTATTCTAACTCTCTTCCTGTTTCTAACATTCTATGATGTAATATCCCTCCCTGATCTGACACTAGAAAATAAAATACTATTAAGGGGAAAAAAATTCCCTAGCTGACCTCACATCCTGAGTTCTAAATTAT
Source organism: Vombatus ursinus (assembly GCF_900497805.2). NCBI lineage: Eukaryota > Metazoa > Chordata > Mammalia > Diprotodontia > Vombatidae > Vombatus > Vombatus ursinus. Next base: position 2,141,644 of record NW_020954513.1, read on the forward strand.
ATTTCTGATCTGACATTCTGAGTTCTAAAGTTCCTACCTGGTCTAACATTCTGAGTTCTAAATTCCCTCCCTGATCTGACATTCTGTGTTCTAAACTCCACTTCTGACCTGATATTCTGAGTTCTAAACTCCATTTTTGATCTGGCATTTTGAGTTCTAAAGTCCAATTCTGATGTGACATTCTGAGTCCTAACATCCTCCTCAGTTTTGATACTCTGTGATGTCACGTCCCTGTCATTCCTAATATTTATGATCTAAAGTTCCCTCTGATATGTGAAGATCTGTATTCTTAAGTCCCTCCCAGATCTGACATCCTCTGTTCTAAAATCCCTCCCGATTCTCACATTCCATGTTCTAAAGTCCTTCCCATTTCTCTTATTTTGTGTTCTAAGAGCCCTCCTGTCTCTGACATTATATGCTATATAGTCCCTTTCATCTCTGACATTCTATTTTCCAAGATTCCTCCCAACTCTGACATTCCCTCTTCTAAGGGCCCTCTCAGTTTTGACATTCTAGATTCTAAAGTCCCTTCCGGATCAGACATTCGGTATTCTCAAATTCACCCAATTCTGACATTCTGGGTTCTAAAGTACACAAGGACTTTCCCAGATATTATATTCTCTGTTCTCTGGGCCTATGCAGTTCTGGTATTCTGTGTCCTAACATCCTTTCCTAATCTGCTATTCTGTGTTCTAAAGTCTCTTCCATGTTTTGCTTGACTACACATGTATAACCTGTATCGAGTTGCTTGCCTTCTCAATGAGGGTGGGTGGGGAGGGAGGAAGGGAGAAATTTGGAACCCAAAGTTTTAAAAAACAAATGTTTAAAAATTGTTTTCACATGCAACTGGGAAATAAGATATACAGGCAATGGGGTATAGAAATCTATCCTACCCTACAGGAAAATAGAAGGGGAAGGGGATAAGAGAAGGGGGGTGATAGAAGGGAGGGCAGATTAGGGGAAGGGGTATTCAGAATGCACACTGTCTTGGGGTGGAAGGACAGACAAGATGGGGAGAAAATTTGGAACTCAAAATCTTGTGGAAGTGAATGTTGAAAACTAAAAATAAATAAAATTAATAAAATCCCTTCCAGATCTGACATCCTGTGCCCTAAAATCCCTTACATATGACATTCTGTGTTCTAAGAGCCCTCCTACTTCTGACCTTATATGCTTCATGGTCCCTTTCATCTCTGATATTACCTGTTCCAAGGCTCCTCCCAGCTTTGTCATGATCTCTTCTAAGGGCCTTTTCCAGGTTTGACATTCTGTATTCGAAATTTCCTCCTAGATCTGACAGTGTGTGTTCCAAGGTATTCTCCAGACCTGACATTCTGTGTTCTAAAATCCTTCCCAGATCTTACATTATGTGCTGTTCATCTCTGACATTATATGTTCCAAGACTCCTCCCAGCTCCAACATTATCTGTGTTCTAAATTCCTCCCAGATCTGACATTCTGTATTCCAAAGGCCCTCCCAGATTAAACATTCTGTTTTCTAAGAACCCTCCTAGTTCTGACATTATGTGCTCTATAATGTCCATCTCTGACACTGGGGTTTATGAGGTATACAGAGAGGGCTTGCTAAGCCCCTGTCAGAGGTGCTCATCCACCTTTGGTTTCCATCTGTCACCCAACTCTCACCTGTGGCTCCAAGAATCTGTAGCACATTCAGCAGCCACACCCAGTAAAACCATCTTGGCAGACAAGCTAAACCAGCTTGAGGGTAACAGACAGGCTTCAAACCAGTTGGTGAGTTAGGGGATGTCTACTCCCAGCACATGAAGACTTCCCACAGTGGAATGGGTCTATGAGAACAATTAGTTCCAACAGGCCACAAAGGCTGAAGCAGGTGCTATGGAGTGCTTACAGCTTGGTTAGATATCAAAGACACCATGGTCATCCACTGCATCCCGGGCATCACCAGTCATCCTGACTTTTGTCTTACCACTGGACTTCGATGACTCTGGAAGAAACAGTGAGGCTGATGACTTTGTGCAATTGAATCACTTAAATCCAATTCATGCTCAAGTCAAGAATCACCCCAAAGGGTAATTGGGCCCCTTCCAAAATGAAGGACAAACAAGAACAACATCAGAAACACCAACAAAAACATCTCTGATGTTGTATGTTCCAAGGCTCTTCCCAGCTCTGATATTTTCTTTTCTAAGGAACTTCTTAGTTTTGAAATACTATATTCTAAATTCCCTCCCAAATCTGACATTCTGTGCTCTAAAGTCTCTTCCAGATCTTGCATTCTGTGTATAGAATTTCTCCCAGATTTGATGTTCTGTATTCTAAATTCTCTTCCAGATCTGACATTCTATGTTCGAAGGTCCCTCCCATATATCACATTTAGTGTTCTAAATTCCCACACAGATCTGCCATTCTGTGTTTTAAAGTCTCTCCTAGATCTATCATTATCTCTTCTCAGCCTTTCTAGCTACAACATTCTCTCTTCTCAGTAGCCTCCAAGCTCTGACATCTTCTATTCTAAAGTCCATGCCTGCAATGACATTCTGTGTTCTCAGGTCCCTCCCAGATCTGACATTCAGCATTCTAAAGTCCCTTCTTGATCTGACATTCCCTGTTCTAAATTCTCTTCCTAATCTGACATTCCCTGTTCTAAATTCTCTTCCTAATCTGACATTCCCTGTTCTAAATTC
>NW_020954513.1:2144318-2158834 GCF_900497805.2 Vombatus ursinus
CCTGTTCTAAATTCTCTTCCTAATCTGACATTCCCTGTTCTAAATTCCCTTCCTAATCTGACATTCAATGTTCTCAAGTCCCCCCCAGATCTGACAGGTTTTGTTGTAGTGGTTTTCTCAGCTCTTACATTTTCTGTTTTCAGGCTCAACCAGTTCTGACATTCTGAAATCCATTCTGTATCTGGTGCTCTGACTATTTTCAACCCCAAGGCTCAAGATGCTCCTCCAAGAGTTAAGCTCTTCAGCTCTAATTTCTAATCACCATGCTGCTTACTCAAACCTTCACTGATACCACCTCCTCAGCCTCCTCTCTGCTTTAATTGGATTTCAGAGTATCAAACTCCTCCAAATGCCTTCCTTTATATAGGGCAGAAACAGGACTTTTTGACCCATTCCACTCTATATACACTGTTTTTTTGCCTCAATGACAGTGGTAGCTGCTTAGCTGGGGATTGAAGGTGGGGAAGGTGCTTGACAAGACCCCTGAGGTTTGACAGGGGTCCTTTTGGGTATGGAAGCTATTATCAAAGACCACAAAGGGCTGATGCTCCTAATTGAAGACGCTCCCCCCCAAAAGTTTTATTGCTAAAAGCTGCTGAGCTGACCTAGCTTCCTTGGCTTTTTTCACTAATGGCCCAAAGGCTGTCTGAGGATTTCCCTAATGAAGCTAGGCATTTTCCCCCAGATTAGTACAGAGGTAATATGATTCTGGGGAAATTAATAAGTAGCCTACTATATGAAGGTATTCCATTTCCTTAGGTTTGAACCCTGGTTTTTTATGATTTTTTTGTTCTTAAAGGAACTCTCTTTTCCCCTCTATATTATGTACTACATTGTCCAGTTATTATGTAAATGGGCTTCATCTTAAGATGAGACAACACCCTAACAATGTGTAAGAAAAATCTTGGGTTTGTTTTTTTTTTAATCCATGTTTTTAGAGGCACTGAAAGACAAAAAATTTCTGTAGTCTAAAAAAATCTAAAATGTACCTGCAGTCTAAAAGTGTCAATTACAAAAGTTATTGTTTGAATCATTCTCAGTAACAGACAGTTGGTAAAAATTATATAATAAGGAGTCCATTTTCTTCTCATTGATGGTAACTAAAGCCTATGTTGCTTCTTTTTGACTCCATCTCTTCTCTTAATAATAAAAGCACTTATGATTATGTATTTTCCTCCTCTTTCAATGCATTCCTGATCACACTTATCTGATCAGGATGTTATATATCTGATACCTTATTACTAGTTCATAATACTACTCAAACTGAGATCAGTAATATCCAAGAAATCACTGTTGAAGATGCTTGGGTCTATGGCAGTGAGAGAACTAAAGTCTGTTGTGCAACTTGGTGGGGTTAAGTCTAGCTACTCTGTGGTTTCCCAGGGACATTGTGTTAAGCTTATCTGCAAACCTGTTCCATCTATGGAAAAAGAGGAATGCTAAGACTGTATGGGGGAGAGCAGAGCTCAAAAGAGCTAATGAGAACCTAAAAGTTCATCTTTGATAGATAAGTATGGTGACAGAGAAGATCAAGACCCAAACTCAAAAACAGACTAGGAAGTCAAAACAGTTAAAGCAAAGCCTCAGAGAGAAAAAAAATGTGAATTGGACACAAACCCAACAAAATTTCTTGGAAGAACTAAAAATTGATTTTCAAAATCAAATAAAAGTGGTAGATTAAAAAGTTAGGTAAAGAAATGAGAGCAAGGGGGGAAATTATGAAATGACAATTAACAGCTTGGTAAAAGAGGCAGAAAAAAACACTGAAGAAAATAAGCCTTAAAAAACAGAATTGGCCAAATGCAAAAACAGGTACAAAACTTCACTGATGGAAATAACTTCTTAAAAAGTAGAATTGACCAAATGGAAAAACAAGTACAAAAACTCATTGAAGAAAATAATTCCTTAAAAATTAGAATTGGGCAAGTGAAAGCTAATGACTCCACAAGACATCAAGAAACAATAAAACAAAGTCAAAATAATGATGAAATAGAAGAAAATGTGAAATATCTCATCAGAAGAACAACTAACCTGCAAAATAGATCAAGGAGAGATAATTTAAAAATTACTGAACTATCTGAAAGCCACAACAACAAAAAAAAAATGCCTAGACATCATGTTTCAAGAAATCATCAAGGAAAACTTCCTTGACATTGTAGAACCAGAGGGTAAAATAGAAATTGACAGAATCCACTGATCATTACCTGAAAGAGACCCCAAAATGAAAACTCCCAGGAATATTGTAGTCAAATTCCAAAGTTCCCAGGTTAAAGAGAAAATACTGAAAGCAGCCAGAAAGAAACCATTCAAATATCATGGAGCCACTATCAGGAGCACACAAGATTCAGTAGCTATCACATTAAAAGAGCAGAGGGCTTGGAATATGATATCCCAGAAGGCAAAAGAACTAGAATTACAACTAAGAATAACTTACCCAGCAAAACCGAGTATAATCCTTTAAGGAAAAAATGGATATTCAATGAAAAGAGGACTTTCAAGCACTCCTGATGGAAAGGCCAGAGCTGAATAGAACATTTATTTTCAAACACAAGACTCAAGAGAAACATAAAAAAGGTAGCCATGAAAGAGAAATCATAAGGGACTCAATAAGGTTAAACTGTTTACCTTTCTATATGGAAAGATGATACATGTAACTCCTAAGAACTTTATCATTTTTAGGGCAGTTAGAAGGATTCTAAATAGACAGAGTATGTGAGAGTGAATTGATTATGTTGGCATGATGTCAAGAAATTGGATGAGTGGGAAAGAGGGATACCCTGGGAGAAGGGGAAAGGGACAGCAAGAATGGGGGAAATTATCTCACATAAAAGAGGTATGCAAGAAAGAACTTTTACAGTGGGGGGAAGGACTGGAGGAGGGTGTGGGCAACACTTGAACCTCACTCTAATCTAAATTGGTTCAAAGACACTAATGCACTGTGAGTGGAGTTGTGAACTGAACAAACCATTCTGGAGAGCAATTTGGAACTATGCCCTATGGAACTATGGACTATAAAACTGCATACCCTTTGATCCAGCAATACCACTTCTAGGTCTGTATTCTAAAGAGATCATGAAAAAGGGAAAAGGACCCACATGTACAAAAATATTTATAGCAGCTTTTTTGTGGTGGCAAAAAATTGGAAATTGAGGAGATGCCTAACAATTGGTGAACGACTGAACAAGCTGTGGGATATGAATGTAATGGAATACTATTGTTCCATAAGAAATGATGAGCAGGAAGATTTCAGAAAAACCTGGAAAGACTTACCTGAACTGATGCTGAGTGAAGTGAACAGAACCGGGAGAACATTGTACACAGCAACAGCAACATTGTACGATGACCAACTTTGATAGACTTAGTTCTTCTCAGCAATGCAATGATCTAAGACAATTCCAAAAGACGCATGAGGAAAAATGGTATCCACATCGAGAGAAAGAACTTAGGAATCTGAATGCAGATCGAAGCATACTATTTTCTCTTTTTTTCTTTCTCATAGTTTTTCCCTTTTGTTCTGATTCTTCTTTCACAACATGACCAATGTGGAAATATGTTTAATATGATTGTACACATATAGCCTATATCAGATTACATGCTGTCTTGGGGATGGGGGGGTAGAGGAAAATTTAGAACTCAAAATCTTATGAAAGTGGGAGCAGCTAGGTGGCACAGTGGATAGAACATGGGCCCTGGAGTCAGGAGGACCTCAGTTCAAATCCGACCTCACACGCTTGATACTTACTAGCTGTGTGACCCTGGGCAAGTCACTTAACCCCATTGCCTAGCTCCCCCCCCAAAAAAAGGAAAAAAAAATCTTATGAAAGTGAATGTTGAAAACTAAAAATAAAGGGGGGGGGGACAAAACAAAAAAAATGGATTCAACAAAAGAAAAATAAACACACTCAACTGGGTATAGAAATCTATCTAATTCAATAGGGAAGTACGAAGGGAAAATAAGAGAAAGGGGAAAGGTGATAAAAGGGAAGATGGATAAAGGAAGGCAGTGGTCAGAAGCAAAACAGATTTTAGAGGAGGGACAGGATAAAAGGAGAGAGAGGAAGATAAACAGAAAAAAATAGGATAGAGGGAAATGCGCAGTTAGTAATCATAACTGTGAGTGTGAATAAGATGTACTCACTTATAAAAAGGAAGCTGATAGCAGAATGGACCAGAATCCAACAACGTGTTGTTTAAAAGAAACATAATTGAAACAGAGAGATATACACAGAATTAAAATAAGGGGCTGGAGCAAGATCTAATCTGCTTCAGCTGAGGTTAAAAAAAAAGGCAGGAGCAGCAATCATTATCTCAGAAAAAGCAAAAGCAAAAACAGACCTAATTAAAAGAGAGAAGCAGGGAAATTTCATCTTTTTTGCACGTTTAAAAATGTTTTTATTCATTTTGAACTTAAAAACAAAAAGATAAAAAAATTTCTATGTATATAGCACAACATAAAAAAAAGGATTCAATATAAAACCATGAATTTTCATTTCACACTCAAAAAAAAATCTATGTAATAAATACTACACATCATTTTCAAAGCTACCTTGCTTTTCTACGCTTCCTTCTGTTTTCTTTTGTTCTCTGCTGTGCACTTTTATTTTTTTTCTCCCTCCCTCCCTCCCCACCCCACCCTAGAGAAGGCTACCATTAGATACAAATATGTGTATGTATGTAAAACCATACTATACATACATCTGTTTATCTGTTCTTTCTCTGAAGGTGGATAGCATCTTCCTTCATAGGTCCTTTGTAGTAGTTGATTTGAGGATTTATAATACTCAAAATTACTTAGTTGGTCAAAGTTGTTCTTAGAACAATATTGCTGTTACTGTGTAAAATGTTCCCTTGGTTCTACTCACTTCATTCTTTGTTATTTCATGCAAGTCTTTCCATGTTTTTCTAATATCAACCAAATCATTATTTCTTATAGCACGGTAGTATTCAATCACAATCATATACCACAAGTTGTTCAGCCATTCCCCAGTTGATGGGCATTCCCTCAATTTCTAGTTCTTTGCCATCACAAAGAGAACTGCTATAAATATTTTAGAACATACAAGTTCTTTTCCTTTTTCCATAATGACCTTGGGAAACAGACCTAATAGTGTTGCTATTGCTCAGTTAAAGGCTATACACAGTTTTATACCTCTTTGGGCATAATTCCAGATTGTTCTCCAAAATGGTTAGGTCAGTTCACAGTTCTACAATGAATTAGTGTCTCAATTTTTCCACATCCCCTCCAACATTTGCCACTTTCCCCTTCTATCATTTTAGCTAATCTGATGGGTGTGAGATGATATCTCAAAGTTGGGGTTTTTTTGCATTTTAATTTGCATTTCTTTAATCAATAGTGACAGAACATTTTTTCATATGCTATATATGGTTTTGATTTCTTCATTGAAAAACTGCTTGTTCATATCCTTTGACCATTTATCTGTTGGGGAATGACTCATATTCTTATAAATTTGATTCAGTTCTTTATATATTTGAGATATGAAACCTTTATCTGAGAAACTGTCTATAAAAAGGCAGAATTGTACAAAACTGTCAGCCACACTCTCTCTTCCAGAGTCATTGAAGTCCAGTGGCAAGACAGAAGTCAGGACAACTGGTGATGCCCTGGAATGCAGTGGATGATATTGGCTTCTTTAATGCTTGACCAAAGCTCTAAGCCCTCCACAGTGCCTCCTTCACCCACCATCATGGCTATTCGAACAAATTGTTCTGATCCACCCATTCCACCAGGGGAAGTTTTCACATGCTTGGGGTGGACATCCCCCTAACTCACCAACAAGTTTGAAACCTGTCGGTTATCCTCAACTTAATTTAGCCCCTCTTCTGAGACAGTTTTACCAGGGTGTGGCCACTGCACATGCTACAGCTCCTTGGAGCCACAGGTGAGACCTGGATGACAGGTAGGCACCAACAGTAAATGAGCAGCTCTGAAAAGAGCTCAAAAAGCCCTCACACCATAGATGCTAGTCCTCCCTAAATACCCCATACACCAACAGGCACCGTAGACACTGAAGTAATATCAGTACTAAGGATATAAGCACCAAATGGCATAGCATCCAAATTCTTAAAGGAAAAGTTAAATCAATTACAGGAGGAAATAGACAGTAAAACACATTAGTTGGGGGGGGCCTCAACTTTACCCTCTCAGAGTTAGATAAATCTAACCATAAACAAATAATAAAGAAACAAAGGAGGTAAATGGAATCTTAGAAAAGTTAAATATAATAGACCCCTGGAGAAAATTGAATGGGAATAGAAAAAAGTATACTTTTTTCTCAATTGTTCATGGCACCTTCACAAAAATTAACCATGTATTAGGGCATAGAATCCTCACAACCAAATTCAGAAAAGCAAAAATATTAAATGAACCTTTTATGGACCATAATACAAAAATACATTCAATAAATGGCCATGGAAGCATAGAATAAAAATTAATTGGAAACTAAACAATCTAATCCTAAAGAATGAGTGTGTCAAAGAACAAATCATACAAACAGTCTATAATTTCATTAAAGAGAATGATGAGACAATATACCAAAATTTATGGTATGCAGCCAAATCAGTGCTTAGGGGGAAAATTATATCTCTAAACATGTACATAAATAAAAGAGAGAAAGAGCAGATCAATGAATTGGACATGCAACTGAAAAAAAAACTAGAATAAAATTAAAATCCCCTATTAAACACCAAAATGGAAATCTTGAAAATCAAAGGAAAGATTAATAAAATTGAGAGTAAAAACAAAATCATTGAACTAATAAATAAAACTAAGAGGTGGTTTTATGGAGGGGAATAGATAAATTATTAGTTAACTTGACTTTTTTTAAAAGAAAACCAAATTAACAGCATCAAAAATAAAAAGAGTGAATGCACCACCAATTAAGATAAAATTAAGGCAATTATTAAGTTATTTTGCCCAATTATATGCCAATAGATCTAACAATCTAAGTCAAATGGATAAATAATTACAAAAATGTAAATTTCCCAGATTAACAAAAGAGGAAATAGAATACTTAAGTAACTCTATCATAGGAAAAGAAATTTCACAAGCCATAAATGACCTCCTTAAGAAAAAATCCTCAGCACCAGAAGGAGTTACAGTGAATTCTACCAGACATGTAAAGAACAATTAATCCCAATAATTTATAAACTATTCGAAAAAAAAAACAGATGAAGAAGAAATTCTGTCAAATTCCTTTTAGGATACAAATATGGTTTTGATACCTAAACAAAGGAGAATAAAAAGAAAGAAATAAAACCACAGACCAATTTCCTTAATGAATATTGATGCAAAATTTTTAAATAAAATACTAGCAAGGAGATTACAGCAATATAACGCAAAGATCATACACTATGACTAGGTAGTATTTTTTTAACCAGGAATGCAGGGCTCATTCAATATTAGGAAAACTATCAGCATAATTGGCCACTTCAATAATAATAATAACAAAAGTCATATGATTATCTCAATAGATGCAGAAAAAGCTTCTGACAAAATACAATACCTATTCCTACTAAAAATACTAAAAGGTGTAGAAATCAATGGACCCTTTCTTAAAAGGATAAGTAGTATCTATGTAAAGCCAAGAGCAAGTAGTATCTATAACTGGATTAAACTTGAAGCCTTCCCAGTAAGATCTCATTGGAAAAACAACTGACCTGGAAAATAGATCCAGGAGAGAGAACTTAAAAATTATGGGACTATCTGAAAGCCATGATCAAAAAAAAAAGCCTAGACACCATCTTTCAAGAAATTATCAAGGAAAACCGCCCTGATATTTTAGAACCAGAAGGTAAAATAGAAATTGAAAGAATACACCAATCACCTCCTGAAAGAGATCCCCAAAGGAAAACTCCTAGGAATATTTAGTCAAATTCCAGAGTTTCCAGGTCAAGGAAAAAATATTACAAGCAGCCAGAAAGAAACAATTGAAACACAATCAGGATAACACAAGATTTAGCAGCTTCTACATTAAGGGACTGGAGGGCTTGGAATATGATATTCTGGAGGGCAAAGGAGATGGGATTACAATCAAGAATCACCTACCCAGCATAACTGAGTATAATCCTTCAGGGTAAAAAATTGTCCTTCAATGAAATAGGGGACTTTCAAGAATTCCAGAGGAAAAGACCAGAGCTGAATAGAAAATTTGACTTTCAAATACAAGACTCAAGTAAAACACAGAAGAGGTAAAGAGGAAAAAGAAATCATAAGAGACTTATTAAGGTTGAACTGTTTACATTCCTTCAGGAAAAGATGATATTTGTAACTCATGAGTCCTTTGTCAGTATTAACGTAGTGAGAGGGAAAAAATTATATGTATGTATAGATAGATAGAGGGCACAGGGTGAGTTGAAGATGAAGGGATGATATCTGGAAAATAAAATTAAGGGGTGAGAGGGGATTATAGTGGGAGAAGGAGAAAAGGAGAAGTCGAATGGGGTAAAATATCTCACATGAAACAGACAAGAAAAGGCTTTTACAGTGAAGGGGAAATGGGGGAAGGTGAGAGGGAATGAGTGAATCTTATTCTCATAGGATTTGGCTTAAGGAGGGAATAACATACACAATGGGGTATGGAAATCTATCTTACCCTACAGGAAAATAAGGGAGGAAGGGGACAAGAGAGCAGGGGGTTGATAGAGGGGAGAGCAGATTGGGGGAGGGGATCATCAAAAGCAAACACTTCTGAGGAGGGACAGGGTCAAAAGAGAGAATAAAATAAATGGGGGGTAGGATAGGATGAAGAGAAATATACTTAGTTTTTCACAACATGACTACTATGGAAGTGTTTTGCATGACTACACATCTATAACCTGTATTGAGATGTTTGCCTTTTCAATGAGGGTGGGTGGGGAGGGAGGAAGGGAGAAAATTTGTAACCCAAAGTTTTAAAAATACATGTTAAAAATTAAAAAAAAAGAAAAAAAGAAAAAAAAACAATTAACAACTTCAGCAAAGTTGCAGGACATAAAATAAACTCACATAAATCGTCAGCATTTCTATATACTACCAACAAAACCCAGCAGCAAGAGATAGAAAGATAAATTCCATTCAAAATAACTACAGACAATACAAAATACTTGAGAACCTATCTGCCAAGACAAACACAGGAATTATATGAATACAATTACCAAACACTTTTCACAAGATAAGGACATATCTAAACAATTGGAGAAATATTAATTGTTCACGGTTAGGCCAAACCAATATAATAAAAATGACAATTCTACCTAAGTTAATTTACTTATTCAGTGCCATACCAATCAAACTACCAAAGAATTATTTTATAGAACTAGAAAATTAGTAATAAAATTTACCTGGAAGAACAAAAAAAAAAGATCCAGAAGATTAAGGGAATTAATGAAAAGAAAAAGGTTAAGGAAGGCATCCCAGCAGTTCCAGATTTCAAACTACACTACAAAACAGTAATCATCAAAATAATCTGATATTGGCTAAGAAATAGGGTGATGAATCAGTGTAATAGATTAATTATACACTTATACAATATATTAATATATTAATATACAATATATTAATTAATATTAATTATACATTATACAATATACAATAATAAATGGCCATACTAATCTAGTGTTTGATAAACCCAAAGACCCAAGTTTTGGGGTAAGAACTCACCATTTGACCAAAAAAATTGGTGGGGAAACTGGAAAGCAATTTGGCAGAAACTAAGCATATCTCATACCATGTACCAAGATAAGGTCAAAATGGGCATGTGATTTAGACATTAAGGGTTTTATCACAAGGAAATTGGGGGAGCCTGGAAAAATATACCTGTCAGATCTATGGATAAGGGAAAAGTTTATGACCAAACAAGAGATGGAAAGAATCAAGGGAAGTAAAATTGATAATTTTGGTTATATGAAATTATAAAGTTTTTGTACGAACAAAAGTAATGCAATCAAAATTAGAAGGAAAACAGGAAACTAAAGAAAAAAATTCACAGCAAGTTTCTCTGACAAAGGCCTCATTTCTCAAATATATAGGGAACTGAGCCAAATTTATAAAAATTAGAGCCATTCCCCAATTGATAAATGGTCCAAGATATGAACAAGTAGTTTTCAGAAGAAGAAATAAAAATATCAATAATCATATAAAATATTCTAAACCACTAATAGAGAAATGCAAATTAAAACAATTCTGAGGAACCACATCACACCCATCAGAGTAGCTAACATTATGGAAAAGAAAAATTACATATACTGGAGGAGATATGAAAAAAAATTAGGAATATGAATACACGGTTAGTAGAGCTGTGAATTAGTCCAAACATCCTGGAGAACAATTTGGAACTATACCCAAAGGGGTATAAAACTGTGCATACTCTTTGACCCAGAATTACCACTATTAGGTCTGCACCCCAAAGAGATCAAGGAAAAGGACCCCTATGTATAAATATATATATAGCGACTCTTTTTGTGGTGGCAAAGAATTGGCAATTAAAGGGATGCCCTTCAATTGGGGAATTACTGAGCAAGTTATGGTATATGATTGAGATGGAATACTCTTGTGCTATAAGAAATGATGAGCAGGATGGTTTCAAGAAAAACTGGGAATACTTACAGGAACTGATGCAAAGTGGAGTGAGTAGAACTAGGAAAACATTGTACACAGTCACAGCAATATTATAAAAATAATCAACTATGAAAGACTTAGCTACTCTTATCAAACAATGATCCAAGACAATTCCAAAGGACTCCTAATGAAAAATGCTACCAACTTCCAGAGAGAGAACTGATGAACTCTGAATACAGATTGAAACATATTTTTCACTTTATTTTTCCTGCTTATATTGTCCTTTTGCAACATGGCTAATATGGAAATATATTTTGAATGACTTCATATGTATTATGGGTATCATATTTCTTACCTTCTCAATAGGTGGGAGGTGGGAAGAGGAACAGAGAGAATTTGAAACTGAAAATATTTTTTTAAAAGAAGATATTAGGAGAAGCTAGATGGCACAGTGAATAGAGCACCAGCCTCAGAGTCAGGAGGACCTGAGTTCAAATCCGGCCTCAGACAAAGTCACCTAACCCAGATTGCCTCCAAAATAAAATAAAGGAAGATATTAGGGGACTGCAAGCTCAGTGATTCAACAATATGATCCAGCAATCAAAAAAGCTGAAGTGATCCCAGGCTACACTGAGAAGCATAGCACCCAGAACCATAGAGGTTATAACCTTGTCGTACTCTTCCCTGGTCAGACCACCTCCTGAATATTGCACTGAATTCTGGACACCATATTTTTAGAACAGTCATAGCTAGAGACTCTTCAGAGAAGGAGGATGAGAATAATGAAGGGCTCGGTGTCATAACAACTGAGGATCAGCTGAAAAACTGAGGTAGAAGAATGACAGTCCTTCCCTGACACTCAAAGGCATTAACTGATATGCATGATGGTGTCCCTTCCAACACTGTGACTTCCCAATTCATCAACTTTCTCAACTCCCATGACCTATAACTTCATTCCACTCTAGCCGCACACAGGGAAGGTCATAACCTTGATCTCGCTATTACTCATAAGCACGGTAAAACTCCTGTCTCAGATCAAAATCTCCTACCCTTCCATTACTTCCTCCGCCATTATTCCATTCCTCATTGCTCTCCCAGGCCATCACTCCTTCCCTTGCTTTGTAGTCGACATTATAGTAAACTAGTTCATTTGTGCACTAGCCTCATTCAACTTTGACGATGTTGCCCCCTCCTGGTTCTCCTCTTAATTGTCCGATTGTTCCTCTGCAATTTCCTTTGCTCAAACATCATGTGTCCCTCTCCATAACCACTGGTTCCTGCACTTTCTCTGTCTCTCTGTCTCTCTCTCTCTCTGTCTCTCTCTCTCTCTGTCTCTGTCTGTCTGTCTCCCTCTTTTCTCTCTGTCTTTCTGTATTTGTATGCATATGTGTGTATATATGTATACATATATATACATACATATACATATACATATCCCTTTCCTCTGGAACCCAGACATGACAAGTGTCATATATAACACTGGCATCCTCTGTCCAGCAGATTCTGCCCTACAGCCTCAGGTTATTCTAGGAGCTAAGCTTCTTTATTGCAGCCAGCCTAGCTCTCTCAGTGTGACCCCTGCATTCAAGCAAATCTTCAGGGAGTCTTTTTATTTTTCATTAAAAAAATTGAAATCTTGCCTTTCCATCACTGAAATTTCCCCCTGTACCCTTCCCTTCCCTCTCCCAGAGAGCTACCCTAGATAACAAAGAATATTTTTAAAGAAAAAAAGGTAGAGAACAGAATCAGCAGAACTAATGAATACATCCCCAAAGTCTGAAAATATATGCAGTGTTCCCAACTCCTGGACCCCTACCTCTGAAAAGGAGTAGGAGTGGGGAGAGGAGGATGTCTTCTCATATCTCTTCTCTGAGGCCAGTCTCATAGGATTCTGGTGCCCTGAGGCTTCCTCCAATGAGCAATAGCTCCCTTCTATCAGTCATTTCGGGCAAATAAAGTCAGAGAAAGAGCTCGCTATTACAAGTGTGCCCAGAAGAGGTAACCAGAATGATAAGAGAGCTAAAGACCATGGCGTTAGAGAATCGATTGAAGGAGCTAGGGATATTTAGACCAGAGAAGTGAAAGCTGAAGGAGGATAATTCTCTTCAAGGGGACGATAAACTGCCTCTGTTAACTTTCTATCTGTATGACCTTGGGCAACTCCCTGTGCCTCAGTTTCAACTGAAATCAAGGTAACTGGGATAAGAAAAGAAACTATGGATAGTGAAAGAAATCTTCACGTCAAACATCTTTGATAAAGGCCTGCTTGGAGGCCACATGATGGGGAGGCTAGAGAGCTGGCCTCTGATAGAAACTGGCTATAAACAATGGAGACAAGTCATTTAACTTCTCAATAATCTAGTTAGCTTACTAAGAATATTTGCCGATCTGCATCAGTGAAAAGTTTCCTTACAGAGAATTTTTTATAATAATGACATGACATGTACGGACCAAAAAAAGAAAGAAAAAAAGAAAAAGAAGGGGAAAAAAGAGTCTAATAGCCAAGATATATAGGGAATTGATACAACTATGTAAGACCAAAACGGCAGCTAATGGATGGAGTGCTGGGCTTGGAAACAGGAAGACTCGTCTTCTCAAGTTCAAATCTGGCCTCAGACATTTATTAGCTGTGTGACCTTGGGCAAGTCATGTAACTCTGTTTGCCTCAGTTTCCTCATCTGTAAAATGAGCTGGAGAAGGAAATGGCAAACTACTCCAGTATCTTTGGCAAGAAAACTCCCAAAAAATAGGGTCATGAAGAGTCAGATATGACTGAACAATAATAACAAAGACCAAAAGCCCTTCCTTAAAAGATTAGTGGTCAAAAAACAAAACAAAACAAAACAAAAAGATAAGTGGTCAAAGGATAGGGGCACATCATTCTACTGTGCCAAAGATACCAGCAGAGCAGATAAGCTGTCTACCTGCCATCCTTCAACCTCAACACCTGACTAACCAGCCCACTTTCTTTTCATACATTTCCTTGATGACCTATTCTTTTTAGAGATTCATGGGAAATTTCACAGGAACAAAAGCATCAATAAAACTTATTAAACCCCAATTATTACCAGGCAACTCTCTATGGTTACAAGTTACAGAGGGGGTGCCTAATTAGGAGAATTAAGAGGAGTTTTCTCACTAACAGTACCCTAGACCAATGAAATCACAGGCCACATCCAATATTTTCAAGTTGCCTCCTGAGCTAGGTATTCTCCAGTTGTCTCATAAATCAGCTCTATTCAATGGAATATTAACGAACAGGAAGAAAAGATGAGCATGATGAATATGGAGAAACCTGGGAAAACTTACATGAAGTGATGCAGAGTGAAGTAAAGCCAGAAAAACAATATGGATGATGACCATGACAATGGAGTTGGAAAGGACAATGACCCCACAAGGCAATCAAAAATGAATGTTACAAAATTAGAAAGAACAGACTTGGCCTCCAAGAAGAAATAGGAGACTAGCGCTCCCCTACCACCCATACCTCCACTCCTTTGGGGAAAGAGGAGTGGTCCACAATCGTGGGGCATTGCCTATCAGGTCAGATTTTTTTCAGTGTGTTGATAGGTTTTGCTGATTTTTTTTCTTGTTTTTCTCCTTTTTTAAAAAAAAAAAATCTTTATTATAAAGAATAGCTCTCCAGGAAGGGAAGGTGGCTACTGACGGAAAACTAGATTGTGTAAAAACAAAAGATATCAATAAAAATCTATTTTTTAAAATTATCTATATTCATTTCCTTTTTTAAAGTAATGGTAGTGACTAGCCCACTGTGGGGGTGGGGGTCTGCCTAAGGATTAGGTCCTCCTCCTAAGGTGAACTAGGGCCTCTCCTGCTCACCTAATCAGTGGTCCAGATCCACAGCCATACTTAACCAAGACCTGTGCCCTGAACCTTCCTCCCTCTCCACCCTTTCCTCTCTTTTACTTCCCCCCTCCCCTGACCCTCCCTCCCCTCTACT
>NW_020954513.1:2158844-2162024 GCF_900497805.2 Vombatus ursinus
TTCCATCTCCCCTTCCCTCTTTCCATTCCCACCTCCCCAGTACCTACAAGCCAGGCAGCCCCAGCTTCTCCTCAGAGCCATACAACATTCTTTTTAGCCACCAGAAGGATCACTCCTTTTACTTTTCAAGAAAGGGAGTGGGGTAGTTTCCATCCCCATCTGTGGTCAGTTTCTGACCCAAGGGGCAGATGACACCAGGGCTCACTAGGCATTGAAGTCAGAATTTGCCTCCCCACCATTCCTTTCCATTCTTCCCTATTTGTCCTCCTCAAATGCCCCTGGTAGTACCTACCTGATTGCCTACCTTTTCTCTCTACCCCCTCTCCTCTGCCCCCAACTTCCCCTCCATTTCTCTCTGTCTGGGTCTTTGTCTTCTGAATGGGTATTAAAATATGTGTCCTACTACCTACTGTGATTCTGAGGGGCACAAGCTAAAATATATGCAAATGTTTTCAAACCAAAGTTCTGCATTAATCAATGGAAATTATTGTTCATTCTCCCATTACCCAAAGCACTTGCTTCCTTCCAATCATGCCTCACACTGGACAGTCCAGCTCTCCTGAGGCCTCCATCATTGGAGAGAAAGTGAGAAGGATGCCTTGGGAGTGGGTGGCCAAAGGTACAGGCAACCTTGTAGTAGGAGGGACACTTAGAAGTTAGTAAAGGACAGCTGAAGAGGGGCCATGCTGTTGATTATGGGCCAAGAGCTCTTAGTAACTTCCCAGCAGGTGAGAGGCTGAAATACTGCAAAGATCTGTCATTTCAGCAGTGTTTTCCCACTTCCACCAATATAGACTGCAACTCCTTGGGGACTTAGTAGGTGCTTTTTTCCAGAGGTGCTATGGCTGAGGCAGTCACCACCAACTTGAGGTAAAAACCTAGAAATGACCCTCTGCTGAGTTAGGCAGGTTCTCAGGGCACAGGCATGAAGTTGGGCAGCAAATGTGTGAGGGGAATGTGGCTTGCTGACCCAGGCAGAAGTAGGTGAAAAGAGCAGTAGTTCTGGAGTCAGAGGGACTGTGTTCAAATTTCACTTCTGTCACTACCTGTATGACTTTGGATGAGTTGCTTCCCCTCCCTGGGCCTTAGTTTCCTCCTCTGTAAAATGAGGGGGTTGAACTAGATGGTTCCTGAGTTCCCTTCTAGTTCTAGGCCTAGAAGATCTTGGGTCAGTCCCTTCCCCTGCTGGGGCTTTAGTTTCCTCCTCTATAAAATGAAAGGGTTGGATAGGTGCCCCCCTCCCTAAGATTCCTTCTAGCTCTAAATCTGCGATCCTATTATTTTGATACACTAAATGTCTTGGGTTTCGGATCATCTTTGGAAATCTTAAGTCTAGATTCCATGGAGACATTAGAAACAAATACTCTGGGAAAACATATGAAGTGTTACAGAATAAATTAAGCAGAACTAAGACAACAATGCATGCAATGATTACAACATTGCAAAGGGAAAGAACATTATAATAAACGGAACACTGAGAAATTCCATCTGGGGCCAAGCTCCTTGGGGGGGGTGGGGCAAGACCAGAGAAAAGTTGAAAAAAATGTGCCTCCCCCCCTTCTTGGTAGAAATAGGGGACCATGTGTCTGGAATACTATATATGTTGTCAGATTTGGCCACTTTTAACAGTTTTCTTGAATGAGGCTCTCTTTTTTTGGGGGGGGGTGTAGCTGGGTGAATAGAATGATAGACTTGGAAATAGGAAGACCTGAGTTCAAATTCTGCCTCAGACAGTTACTAGTTGTGTGATCCTAAGTAAATCACCGCACCTCTGTTTGCCTCAATTTCCTCATCTGTAAAATGGGGATAATAGCATCTCCCTCTCAGGGTTGTTGTAAGGATCAAATGAGACACTATTTGTAAAGCATTTAGTACAGAGCCTGGCACAGGGTAAGTGCTGTTATAAATGATATCTCTCATTATCTTTCTTTTTTGAAATTCTTTAGTAGGTCAGGGACAGAAAAGAATATGAAGGTGATGTGTAAACAAAAGATGTCCCTACAAAATTGTTGTCAGAACAGAGAACAGATACCTCCTCCAAACTTAAGTGTCACTTTTGGGGAAGATGCTGGAAACCCAAACCCGAAATTCATCACTTTTGGGGGGGGGCGCTTGAAACAAATGACAACTGGCATCTCTATTAAAGCCTTCAACATTACAAATTTGGGGGGACAAAGACTGCACCAGCGGTTTCATTGGCAGAGGGAACTCCCAGTGAGGAAACTCCCTCTACCGATGCAGGTCAACACCCTCTCTGAAACATCTAATCTTAGGTTACTCCTTGAGCTCTGAGAAATTACATCATTTGGCTGGTGACACAGCCCGCTCTATCCATTTCACCAGGCTAAATTTTCAAACCTGCAATGAACTTTTAAAAATAATCAAAATATGCACAAAAGAAGCTGTTTTGAATAACTCCAGTATCTCTTTTAATGAGGTCAAAAATGAAGAACAGAATATCTCCCCCTTTCCTTCTGACCCTCTTCCCACCTTCTACTCTTTGGATATTCTGTCTCATTTGATCTCCCAACCTCCCCAAGAAATAAGTAGCAAAAAGTATTCTTATTCTTCATTCAACATGTTGAGGAAACTGAGTCTCAGGTAAGTTGAGTAATGAGCTAGTGACAGCCCTTGTCATTTGTTTCCAATATTCTACTGCATTTTTCCCCTTTCTTTCTCTTTTTGGTTCTACTTGTCTTCTAATTTGGATGATTTTTTAGGTTTTTTTAAATTTTCCTTTACATATTTATTTTCTCATCTGATTGGCATAAGGAGGGCCATTTGATAAAGAGGGAATATCACCCAGCTTTTGTTTGCATTTCACTCACTTAGGAGGATTTCCTTGGCTTTCAAGCCAGTTCTCGGAGCTTTCCTTTTTCTCTGGGATGTACAGGATACGGTATCTAAACAATTTAGGCTTTTTGTTTTCGGCAAAAATTTTTTTTGTTTTTTTGTTTTGTTTTGTTTTGTTTTGTTTTGTTTTTCAAAAGAATTGTTTCTCACATCAGGATATTGGTTTTTTCCCCCTGTGGGTATTAAGGGCTTGAGAGGTAGCATGACATCATGGCTTCACTGGGTTAGGACTTCATGTCTGACAATTTACTGATAAGGACAGAGACCTTTTTTCTCTTTCTTTCTTTCTTCCTTCCTTTCTTTCTTTTTTCCTTCCTTCCTTCCTTC
>NW_020954513.1:2162034-2170433 GCF_900497805.2 Vombatus ursinus
TTTCTTTCTTCCTTCCTTTCTTTCTTTTTTCCTTCCTTCCTTCCTTCCTTCCTTCCTTCCTTCATCCATCCCTCCTTTTTTCTCTTTCTTTCTTTCTTTCTTTCTTTCTTTCTTTCTTTCTTTCCTTCTTTCTTTCTTTTTGCTTTTCTTTCTATCCTCAGCACTTAGCACAGTACCTGACACATAGTCAGAACCCTGTAAAATTGATCTACTATAAAGTGGCACTGACACTTCCTAGCTATGTGATCCCCAAGTCCCTTCCCTTCTCTCATCCGTGGTTCCTTGCTCTGTCACATGAGAGGGATGGGTGGGTTCAGTAACTTCTGAGGTCTCTTCCAGCTCAGATTCTCTGAACAACATTATAAATGAGTGATTGATTAATCAAACTGTTTTTATTTAGCATCTACTAGGTACCAGGCACTGTGCCAGTCATAGGGGATTTTTTTAAAACAGTCCCTGCCCTCAAGAAGCTTACACTACATTGAAGGGAAACAACACAAACTCACAAAAGTAACACAAAATTTACACAAGGTAAATTTGAAATGATTCCTGGGGAGGGAAGATGGGTGCTAGCAACTGGGAGGAAAGCCTCATATAGAAGGTCATCTTAGAAATAAACCTTAGAAGAATCTAGAGAGTGGATGCCAGGCGTGAGGGACAGCCAGTGTGAAGGCATGGAGATGGAACTTGAAATGTCACAAATGGAGAAGTAAAGGGTATGGAGAGTGATATGCAAAAAGGCTGGTGCCAGGTTATGAAGGGCATTCAATGCCATACAGAGGAGCGTAGCAGCAACCTTCAAGGCTAATACCATCACTGCTTAATATGCTATTCTGTTTGCTCTCCAGAGTGTGGGGCTGTTACCCCATGTGCTCATCTCTGTCAGGTTTAATCCTGAAATCTAACATTATATAATCTCACATAAGTTAAGGACCTTGGCAGCTTGCCAGGTTTGCCCAGAAGAGGCTACTTGAAAGCCTGGGTCATTCTGCAGAAACCCCATTCTTTTATAAACAATTTGAGATAACCAAGGAACAAGATAAACCCTGTCATTAGAACTTCTCCAGAGCTATAGATCCCTGCCCTCAACTCAAAACCAACAGTTACTGAATTGTTTTTTCCCCTGAATTTGCTCATTTACACCCTTACATTTTGAAATTTGGAGTTATAGAGTTGCCTCATTTTAGAGCGAGGAGTGACCTTAGAGATCATCTGATCCAACCTCCTCATTTTACAGATGGGGAAACTGAGGAAATTCAGAGCAAGAAAGAGACTTTCCCAAGATCACACAAGTTAGTGGCAGAACCAGGACTCAAACCCAGATCTCCTGACTCCCCAGTCTTGGGTCTTTTCTATTAGACCATATTTTCATCCTTTAAGTAGACATTTCTCCCTCCCTCCATCCCTACCTGCCCACTTTGGTCATAAGCAAAACTAAGATGAGCAGAGTTTGTCTCAGCAGCACTATCTCCACCCCACCTAAAATACACAGAACATTGGACCTTTCTCTTTCATACTGCCTGTATTTCAAATACAGCAGACACTTAATAAATGTTTGATTGATGTACCTATTGACCTGCCTGCTCCAACCATGCATAGGTCCACTTCTGAATGGATCCTCCAAAGCCAAGATGACAAGTAGGAGCAAATTCCCCATCAAGCACTCCACTAGCTGAGAGAGAGGAGACCTGATTCTTCCAGTCCCACATAAACCTATGGGGGGGGGAGGGGGGTTTCTGTCTGCCATGCTGTGTTTTTCCTTAAAGCAGAGGAGAAGAATGGTGGGTATTCAGTTTCAGTAAGAAACTGAAGGAAAGAGATTTCTACTATTCATTGTTGTTATATTTACCTTCTAAAAATAAAAGTTTCCTTGAGCTGAGTCATTCATTTGGTTAATCACTAGCTTACTTGCCTAGAGTATTCCAATAGCCTCTTTACAGGCCCTCCTCCTTTCTCCAATCCGACTAGTATACTCTTGCCACAACTCTTTCCCTTATGCATGCACTACTCTGCTCAAAAGTCTTCTGTGGCTTCTTATGACTTACCAAGTGGCATTCAAACTCCTCTTCCCCCACATCCAAGACCCCTCTGCAACCCATCCTACTTTCCTAGGCTTACTTCCAATTATTACCTCAGGCCCCTTCATGTTCCATCTAAACTGTTCTCTATGCCCCTCTTCCCATACTCAGTCTCTTGTCCTTAGACCCCAGGGCCTTTGCATACCTTGGTCCTTCTCCTTGGGCTTTCTGGAATGCCTCTTGGAATGCTTTTCCTTCCCTTCTTTACCTCTGAAATCCTTTACTATCCTTTAAAGACTAAATCAAGTCCCCCACCTCGAATATGTTTGCTGATCCCCCAAGACCCCACATCCCTTTTAAAAAAAAAAATAACTTGCTTTTGGACCAGACCTATACTTTTATTAGCATGGAGAACTTCCAGGTAAGAAATCTCCCTCTACCAATACAAGTCGGCCCCCTGCTCTGCAACTTCTATCTTAGAGTTGCCTAGGGTACTGAGAAAGTCAGTGACTCGACCAAGGTCACACAGCCAGGGTGGGTCAGAGGCAGGAGTTTCCCTGATTGTGAATAAAGTTCACTGTATCAGTTTGGATCTCCCACTAGACCGTGATCTCCCTGAGCGCAGTGATCAAGGTCACCTAAACTTTGTAGCTCCTCCAAGGTTCCGCATGGAGTGGCCGGTCCTCAAGTGAGGCCCTTTGACTGAATCCAAACTTCACAGAACAAATCCTTTCATTAAGGGGTATAGGCACTGAATAACAAATATTGTATTATATTGCACAGCACAAAGACTTCAAATAAATGAAATAGTTAGTTAAGGTGGTAATTAAGTGGTGAATGGTAGAAGCCTTTTCTCCTAATCAACTCCCAAATAAAAAGGGGGGGGGAAGGGAGGGAATGAGAGGCTGTATTTGGAGTGGTAATAGATATTTCCAAAGGACATTGACCTTGATGTGTTAATTCTTTTATTCATGCTTAGAATAGCAAGCAAACAAACCCTTGAGAAACTCTAGTCTCTATTTTCCCATCCCCACCAAACAGGGTAGAGACAGCTGGTAGTATAGCAGAAAGAACACTGGTTCTGAAGTTAGAAGATTTGGGTTCAAGTCCCATCTCTGGTCCCTACAATCTGTATAGCCTTGGAAAAGTCACTTTCCCCTCCCTTAGCCATAGTTTCCCCTAAGTAAATGGGGGGGGGGCTTGGCCTATATGGCCTCTGAGATCCCCTATAGATCTAGAATCCTATGAGTGACTTTGGGTAAGTCATTCTCTAGGTATCAGGTTCCTCTTGTATTAAATGAGGGGACTGTACTTCAGTGGTCTCTAAGGACCCTGTCAGCTCTCAAGCTAGGATCCTATGACCTTGCCCAAGAAAGAACGGGAGTCTTGACCAGAACTGCAACTCTGGCCCCAAAATATAGAGTGCTGACAGGCCTTACACTCCTCCAGTAGGTAGAAACAACTGACCTTGGCATTTAATTAGCAAGAACAATTAGTTAAAACGAAAGCCAATAGACGTCAAGGTTGATGCAGCTTCTTCCTCCTTCTCCCTCCTCACTGGAGGGATGGAGGGGGGAGGGAAGGGGAAGGGAGGCCTTTGCCTTCCCCTACCCTGACTAATTTTGTCTTAAAAATCTGATTTGAGGGTACTTTCCATGCTGCTGGTCAGAGCTCTGCCCCAAAGTTCTCCCTTCCTTCCCACACCTGAAAGCTTTCCATACTAGGTTGGTAGCATTCAGAAATGTTTCCCAGGTAGCAACTGAGGACTTGGAAAAATAGATGTGTGTATTTTAAAGGCCTCATGCCCTCCAAGCTCCCCATCATTCCCCACCAAGCACTTGGCTAATGGCTAGAGTGAAACCTAGTGGAATACAATGAAAAAAAATCAAAGATCTTAGAGCCACTGGACATGAGCTCCGATCTGTATTCCGCCATTTAGCCCCATTTAGACCCTCTGCAAATAGTTTTTCCTCCCTGGGCCTCAGTTTCCTTCTCTCCAAATTGAAGGGGTTGTATGAGTTAGCCTCTGAGGGTGCTATCAGCTGTAGATCTACAATTTCATGTACCCCAGTCACACCATCAACCGGTCTCTAAACTTGATTGATTGTTAGGTGTTATGTAGGTTATAGCGACAGTACTCAGTCCTTTTCCCTATGTACAAAGAAGTTCACAAAGAAAAATTAGTTGAGTCCCCTTTTATTTTCATCCAGAAGACAAGGTCCAGCCCCCCTGGAATTTCATAGTCTACGGACCTTTTCACAGCTGGACCAGATGACTTTTTTTTGTAATTGAATAAGAGTATTGGAATATAAGTTCATCATCTGCCAACTCATTGAAAGCAGCTCTGGAACAACATCAGTAGTAGACAGGACATCAGGGATATGGTGATGATGAAGACACAACCAGATCTGGACTTTTTATGGCAGGAATGAATAATTTACTTAGGATATCTAATTTTTAAAAACATACACCATTGGGGTCTCAAGAAAAACAATACTACTCATCCCATTGACCTTATCAAGGATCCCTCTGGAATGGAGAGGATGGGGGTAGGTCTTTTGCCCCAGCCAACCAGTTCGTAGATTCACAATATCCAAGAACCATGACCCTAGAACATCCATATGTGAGCCAGTCAGAATTAGAAATCATGGCTCTCTAAGGGGGCAGGTTTGTAGCTTTAGTTAATCCCTAATAGTAAACAGTAGAAACCACCTGCCCAGGTACCCAAGACTAGCCATTGCTAGGAATGGTGAAGCCCACTTTAAGCAAACTCAATTTGTGAAAAAAAAATTCCCCCTAGAATAGAAGCAAAGAAACATAGGATGTTGGAACTGGGACAGAACTTTGGAGATCTAGTTTGACTCCCTCAACAATATGAATGGAAAGAAAAAAAAATTGAGTACTATGTCATTATAATAACCAAACTTAGTCCTGGAGACTGGTTAAGGTCCCACACTGCCTCATTTGTCATAGGACCCTAGGGGGTGGGTGATTCATCTTTGGTCATTCCCCATCTTAATACCAGTAAAATTCTCAGCTCTCATTCCCCTTATCCCCATGCTGGGGAGTCCACATTTGCTCAGGAGCAAATCCCCCCTCCTAGCTCTCTTTATATTTTCAAGCCTTCCACCTGTAGCCCACATTGTACTCTGCCCTCCCCTTCCACTGAGCCCTCCCCATCTCTTCACTTCATACTGCCCACCCTCTGGCACTATCAGAAACTTGGCTTCACCAGAAGACACCAAATTCCTGGCTACTCTCGCCATACTAGGTGCTCCTCTCATGCCAGAAAAGCACGGGGTTGGGAGGAATAAGCACACTTTTCACTCCTTCAGCCCATTTCCAGATCCCTCTCTCTTTCCCCTCCACTCCCTGACTTGCCAAAGTGCTGGGCTTGGAGTCAGAAAGACCTGCGTTTGAATATTACCTTAGATGAGTGCTTAGTTACCATTAACCTTGACTGTGACCCCAGGGGAACTTACATGACCTCTTATCACTCCTCATCTGTAAAAATGTATGCCTATTTTGCAGGGCTATTGTGAGAATCAAATCTAGAAACTGTTTTGCATATATTCAAATGCTATATAAATGTTGGCCATCATCATAATTATTAATAACTTCTTTTCCTTCAAGGTTCATCCTTTCCTGTTGTTATCACCCTGTCCAATTCCTTGTCAAAACCTTCAACTTTTTTCGTTCCTTTCTTGAGTTTAGTACCTGGCTCAAAACACTCCTTTCCACCCAAGCCTCTGCAATGAAACAACGCTGTCAAGTACATCTCCACGACCCCTTGAACATCTGGCACTTCAATTCATCCACGCCCAGTCTCAGCTCCCAGGCTGCCAATGTCCATCTTCACCCCACCTTGACCATACACAAGGATGGTCTTACTTTGACCCCATTCCCCCTCCATGAACCAGAACTCTGAGATTTCAAATTCCAAAACACAACATTCTGTCTCTTACTCAGCCTCTCCCGCCTCAGCACCTCACTTTGCCCTCACCATGACCTTAAGTCCCTGCTGTCTCTGTTAATTGCCCCTGCTCTGTTCCCCTTTGTCTCCCTTTACAGACTTGACATACTACCAGCTATGCCAGAATCTTTTGATTCTGGATTGGTTTAACTATTATTTTCCCCTCAGTTCTCAACTTTCTCCACTTGTTGCAGACCTACCTCTGTCCCCACCTCTACTCCTTCTCAACATCTGTACACATTTCCTACTTTTACTGAGAAAAAGAGGCATTTGTCACTCTCTTTCTCCCCTCTACTCCACACCCTAGGAGTCTTCATCATCCTCAGTCCCTCCTTGCATTTGTCGCTTGTCTCTCATCTTCCATCTCTCCTTATGCATTTCTTCACAGTCTATGACTAAGCCCAGATCTCCCTATCCTTAAACCTTTATTTGACTCTGGTATTCCTTCATACTTTTTTGTTCTGTCCTTTCAAAATCAAAAATTCCTAGAAACAGTCGTGTACATGTGTTGCTTTCATGTCTTCACATTCCACTCACTTTTTAATCCCTTGTGGTGTGATTTCTGACACCACCACTTGACTGACAAAGATGCAAAAAGCACTGGACCTGCGTTCAAATCCTACCTGACCCTTACTACCTGTGTAACACGTCATTTGCTCAAGTCACTTTATTTTACTTCCCTGCACCTGACTTTCCTCTGTTAAAGAGGGGATTGGAATCTCTTCCTGCTCTAAATCTTTAAATCTATGAGATAATGTTCAATCTTTTGGACGTCTCAACAGATGAGCAAACTGAAGGTCTGAGAGACAGGATCAGTGATATCTCCACAAAAAATCAGATTTCACAGGCAATTAACTCTCTCCTGTTAGATAAGATCCAAACCCTGCCTCTGGGATCCAGGGTCATCAGGGTATTGGTTAGTAAGTGGGAGTGGTTCCTCGGAGTACCTGAAGGACAGCCACTTGCACTGTCAGAATATCCTAAACAATGAAGGTTTTGCACGCCTACATTTATTCCCCAATTAGTTGGAAAAATGGTCTCCTTCTTAAAGGAGGATGGGATCAAAGGAGTGGGGACACAGAAAGGGGCAAAGTAGCCTCTGTCCAGCACCTAAGGTGGTTGTAAATGTCCGAGTGTCTTGTGTCACTGTGGAAGCCCCCGTCACACGTAACTGACCCGCTTGAGATGCCTTCGAATCTTCAGATGTTACTCCCCGCCATCCCCCATCCCCCAGGTATCTGGGCTCTAGGCAGAGTTCAGACTATCAAAAGTATCCGCGGGGGGGGGAGGGTGTGTGTGTGTGTGTGTGTGTGTGTGTGTGTGTGTGAGGAGATCTCTTTCGGGACTGGTTCACAAGCGCACAGTGACAAGGCTCAGTACCAATCGCAAGCCTCGTCCCGAGCCTGAAGGACTGTGATTCGGGACCCAGGGGGAGGGGACATTCTACCCCCCGCGGATGGCGGGAAAGTGGGTGGAGCAGGCGATACATATAGCTCTCCAGAGAGACGCTCTTCCTCACAAGTCTGTGGGACGGCAGCGGAGATAAAGAGGGCACAGCCACTGTGCGACTCTGAGGTTCCTGGCACTAGCCAGGACGCCCTGGCTGGAGACAGGCCAATGGAGGAGGCACCTTTCCGAAGGCCTTCGCCTCCTTCCTCAGCTGCGTCCACGCCTTGGCGTCCGCTCCAGGGCCAGTGGGTTCCGCCAGAGGCTGCAAACCCGGCAGAAACTCTCTCACAGCCTGAGAGTGAAGAAAGCGCAGACGGTGCAGAAGTCGGTGTCGGTGTCGGTGACAGAGAAGAATACGGGGGCGACGAGGGCGACATCAGGAGGGTGCAGGTGGCTGGTGCCCAAAGACCAATGGGTCCCCCCGCTCAGGCCCCACAGCTTCCTCCCCAGCCCGTGATGCCGGTCGGAGCCGACCCCGGGGCTTTGGCCCCCGAGGGTTATCTAATGCTGCCGGCTTTCCGTCCGCCGGTGCCCGTGGGCGGCTTCTGTGCACCACCCCCGCTGCCGGTCCCGGCCTCGGTCCCGGTGCCTGTCGGGGCTCTATCTGGCCAGTCACAAACTCTGCATGTGATTACTTCTTATTTCGTTGACGGAACGATGGCTCGGAATCCGGAACCCGAGCAAGCAGCTAGGCAAGGTAAGCCTCCTGGTCTGAAAAAGGTATGGGGGGACAGAGTGGTGGATTATGGAATTAGGGTATGGGTAACGCGGGAGGGAACTCCTTCTTAGGTTAGGTCGTGGCCTCACAATCTAACGGTTCCCGAGGCAGAGGGTGGGTATGGAGCACCCCTCATCCTTTCCACAAAGAACAGTGGGATAAAGTGAAGTGTATTGGGGTTGGGGGGGGGGGGGGACGCGGGCGGACAACCGAGAGATCCCTGGGTTCAGAGCAGGTAGGA
>NW_020954513.1:2170533-2178458 GCF_900497805.2 Vombatus ursinus
TGGGCTTCGGGTGGGGGGAGTAACTTCGGGTGGCCCCCAGTTTTTTTCTCAGAGGCAACTAGAGATAATG
Source organism: Vombatus ursinus (assembly GCF_900497805.2). Lineage (NCBI taxonomy): Eukaryota > Metazoa > Chordata > Mammalia > Diprotodontia > Vombatidae > Vombatus > Vombatus ursinus. Next base: position 2,170,604 of record NW_020954513.1, read on the forward strand.
TGATATGGGGTGGGCGCCCCTAGAAGGCTAATTCTGTCGACGATAATGCCGTCGACGAATCTTGGGGCCCGGGGAAAGAAAAAGAAAGAGTCGTCCCATTTTCTCCTCAGGAAATCACAGTGGGGGGGGGGGGCGGGGGGCAGTGTTGAGGGATAGTAGCGCGGTGGGGGGCCTCTAGAACTCTAATGACGTCAATGGTAATGCCGTCGAAGACTCTTGGGGAAAGGAAACAAAGGTGTAGCCCCATTTTCTCCTCAGGAGATAATGGGGGGTGGGAGGGGGCGCTGGGATAGGGACGGTGTTGGGGGAATGGTAGCTCGGTAGGGGCCCCTAGAAACTGCTGCTATGGGGGCAGCTAGGTGGCGCAGTGGATAGAGCGCCGGCCCTGGAGTCAGGAGGACCTGAGTTCCAATACGGATTCAGACACATAACACTCACTAGCTGTGTGACCCTGGGCAAGTCACTTAACCCCATTGCCTACCCAAAAAGAAAAAAAAAAGAGAAAAGAAAAAAAGAAACTGCTGCTATAGATCGATTGGTTTAGGGGCTGAGGGAAGGAACAAGTAGGACGTGCGCATTTTCTCCTGGGAGGGGATGACTGAGTGAGGGGTCCAGGTTGGGGTTGTTAGCGTTGGTGTGTGCCCCACCCATTTCAGCCCCCACCGTAGTGCCCTCGGTCTGTCTCTAGGCAGAAAAGGGGGAAAGGGACTTTATGAATTTTCTCCTCAGATATTACTAGGGTGGGGTAGAGTTAGTAGAATGGGTGCCCCGCCCCAGCCCTCATCCCCTGAGGTCGTGCCCTGGATAGAGAGGGGTTGGCCAGGGAGTTTGCACAATTTCTCTTTAGAGGCGATCACAGGGTCTGGGAGGAAGGAGGGAGATGGAAGAGGAGGAGGGTTGGGAAGAGATAACGAGAGTCTCACTTCGGCTCTGCCTTAGGAACCTTAATTTAACAATCCCGCGGGGGGACTAGTGGGGAGCCTTCGTTTTCTCTACGGAAGAGACCTTTGAACTGAGGTGCGGTATCTAGGCTAGATGTCCTACACAACACACTTCGGCAGCCATTCGTCAAGGGAAAGCACTGAGGCCCGGTGTTGGGTAGGGTAGGTGGACACGCGGTAAAGAGCTGGTCAAGTTCATCGCAGCTGAGACCAAGGCTGGGGGAGGGGGGGAGGGGCGGGGAGGAGTGAGGTAGCTCGAGTGCCCCCCTCCCACTTTCTGCTACGACGGAAGTTTCAAATGGAAAGTTTCTCCAGCCGAGAGTAGGGAGCCCCCTAGCGTTCGGTGCCAGATTGGGAGGAAGGGCGCCCTTGTTTCGGTCCTGCCGTCGCAGCTGTCAAAGGATGATCCCAGGGGCTGGAAATGGGTAGGGAGTTCCCTTCTCCAGGTTCTGCTCTGAGGTTTCGGGGTGGGAAGCCGAAGACTGGCCCTGCCCGTCGAGGCCCTTCGCTATCGCGGCCGTTTCTCCTTTTCCAGGTGATGATCCCCAGGCAGTCCCACCCGAGTTGGCGGCCAAGCCACCCCAAGCCCCTGCGGAGGCAAGAGGTGAACGAAGACAGGTGAATGACCGGAGACGATTCGACATTGGCCTTGCCGGCATGGGCCTGGGCCTCGGCTTCGGCGTCGAGATTCAGGTTGCGCTGGAAGAACTCGTGGAAGCCGGCTGGGTTGGAGAAGAAGAAGCGGCAGCGGCGGCGGCCGAGGCAGCAGCAGCAGGGGCAGCCGCCGCCGCGGCAGCAGCAGCAGCAGTAGCAGCTGCCGTGGCAGCGGCCGAAGGAGGAGGTGTAAAGAAAAGAAGGCGGCCCCGACGCCAGGAGCAGCCCGGTGGAGCGGAGGCGGCCGCGCCCACAGCGGGGGCCGGAGCCGGAGTGGCCCCAGAAGCTGGAGAAGCCCCACGTGCCGAAGCAAACCCACCAGACGCGGCCGGCGAACCCCAGAGAAAGAAGCAGCGCCACGGCCGAACCAACTTCAGTGCTTTACAGCTGGAGGAGCTGGAGCGCGCCTTTCAGGAGTGTCGATACCCAAACCTCATCACCAGGTAAAGGGAGAAGGGGGTCGATCGCAGCCAGCGCTGGGCCCCCGCTACGCTTCCCTCCACCCGTGCCTTCCTTCCTTCCCTCCCTCTCCAGAGAAGCGTAGCAGCAGGGCCTCCTACACTGAAGACCCTTGCCCTTTACTGCTACCCAGTGTGGGGTGGGACAATGGACTCTGCCACAGCTCCACCCCCATTTTACAAAGCACATCTTTGCTTCGGTCACTTGACATACAGCAGGACAGAACTGACTTTCCCCCTCGCCATCCTCGTTTTGGTGTGGCCTTGGGGTTGCTTTCACAAAAAAAGCAGGCAGTTTCTGGCTGGAAATTAATTTTGAGTTCCTGCCATGACCTTCGATTTCGTTGACGTGAGGAACAGCCCGGTGTGGGAACTCCCTCCACCAGGGCAAGGACCTCTGGCTGCAAGTACACAAGTCTAAAAGAGTTTGTGTTTATTGTCATTTAAAACTTTGCCAGTAAAAAAGTTCACCCCCTTCTCCTCTCCCTCTAAGGTATCTGATCTAAAATATTCCTTAATTTAACCTGCAGATGAGTAGGAAATAAATTCATGTATGTTTCTAGGTGAGCACAACCAGAGAAACAGGAGATAAGTGTGTGACTCTCTCCACCTCCAAGCCTGAGCATTAAATATTTGGGTTTTTGTTTGTTTTCTCCCACAGAGAAGAATTAGCTGCTCGCCTGGAGCTGACTGAAGCCAGAGTTCAGGTCAGTGGATCCTAAGGAATAGATTAGGAAGGGCAGCTGCTCAAAAACATGTCAGAGGACAGGTCCACCCCGTTTCCTAGCAACACTTTTTATTTCCATGCATTTTTCTTTACCCTCTTTGGCTAAGACTTTTGGAGGATGGGTGGAGAGGGGCAGATGGGGCAGTAGATTGGGGAAATGTGTACTTTGGGGTAAGGAGTACCTTCCAAATCCCTACTGGAAATAAATGTACACTAATGATGAAGGAATTCATCTTTTGGAATGTAAGCTCCTTTAGAACAAGGATTCTTCCCATTTTTTTAGTATTCCTAGTGCTTAGCACAGTGCCTGGAACTTACTAAATGCTTGTTGATTGATCTGTCCATTGATAAATGCAGTTCAAAACCTTATAAGGTTAATATGAAAAGGTAAGAGATTAAACCCATTCTATAGATTAGACCATGGGTGGGGAACCTTCGGCCTGGAGGCCACACGTGGCCCTCTAGGTCCTCAAGTGCGGCCCTCTGACTGAATCCAAACTTCACAGAACAAATCCACTTAATAAAAGGATGTTCTGTAAAACTTGGACTCAGTTAAAAGGCCACACCCAAAGACCTAGAATCCATAAATATACTTCTATTTGTAGCATGTAAAGTTGTAGACCTGGTGCCATTCCACATTGGGAGAATTAGTTTTCCTCCATGGGAGCTCTCTATGCCAATGATATCACAAGTCTGGTGTGATTTTAAAATATTTGGACGAGATACAAATTATTATATATTTTATATAAGATTATATTATATATTACACATATGTATATGTGTATGTATGTATATTATATGTATACACACACTATGTAGGTCGTATATATGTGTATATATAATATATGTGTATATAATATACCTATATGCTTACATACATACATATATGTAATATACATATATGCATATTTATGTGATATACATACTGTATATACTATATACATTCTATATAACATTATACACGTATATTTATAAAGTACAAATGTAGTTGCAGAGAGGGGCCACGCTGCTGTGGCAGGAGTTTCTCCACCAGGGGTTCTCTACGCCAATAGAATCACAGGGCTACTGTGATTTTAAGATACTTAGATAAAATATGTGTTTTAAATTTATATAAATGAATACATTTGATAAATGTGCACATGTTATTTATAAGGCATGGATATTTTTAGATTTATAGAACAAATTTGCAGAGCAAATGGCAATCAGCATTGGTAGATGTTGTTCCTACACTGGGGATTCCCTTTGCAAGTGTATAATCTTAGGTATAATCTTTTATTATATAGATTATATATAATATATTTCTAAACCATCTATATAATATGGAAATTTGAGGGAGGGAGAGAATTCCCTATACAAATGTGTAATATTGAGTGTGATCTTTTAATATATGTGTGTGTGTTATGTATTTCCAAACTATCTATATTAATATAGAGATTTCAGGGAGGGAGGGACTTCCCTATATCAATGAAAATACAGAATGAGTTCAGTGTGATTTTAAAATATTTAGATCAAATATATTTATACATACATATATATGTGTGTGTGTGCATTTATAAAACACGAATAAATTGCCATTTACAGAATGTAACATTGCAGAGTGGATGCCAACCTGCATTGGTAGAGAGAATTTCTTTTCTGGGAGTTCCCTATACCAACATAAATCATAAGTCTGCTGTGATTTTTTTTTTTTAGTAGCTAGATGAAACCGTTAATAGATTTAGATTTCTAGAATACAAGTTCCCATGCAGATACTGACCTACATTGATAGAGGAATTTTCTTTACCAGTAGATCTCTGCCATACACATGAAAGTCTGGTGTGATCTTTTAATATTTAGCTTTCTAGAGTATGTAAACCATAAATATATTTAGATTTGTATAATTTGGAAAGTGTCAGAGCAGGTGCTAACCTGCATTCAGAAAGGGAATTTCTGAACAAGGAGTTCCCTTCACCCATAAAATCACAGGTCTTATGTGATTTTGAAAGTATCTATATTAAAATATAGATGTGTTATATTTATATTAATATATTTCAGTTTATAGAATTGATAAAACATGTATTACTTAGAAATTACATTTATGAAATATATTAAAATACTATCAAAATCTAAATATATTTCTGAATAATTTATATTCATGTTTATTTTAAAATTATACCAGAAATGGGATTTTGATTAGTACAGGGATCTCCTAGTTAAAACAATTCCCTCTACCAGTGCATCTGGGCACCTGCTCTGCAACTCTCTAGGTTACATAAATCTAAATATATTTGCGTTTGATAAATATATTATAAAAGCTTTATTTTATTATAGAATTTTATAGATCATAGAATACATATAGATATATGTGTATATGTACATATATAGATTATAGAATACATACAGAAATATAGAATACATATAGAAAATATATAGATTATAGAATACATGTAAAACAAATATATTTCTAGGAATGTCTATATTTATCATATGTATATAGTCCAATGACTATCATTGAATTCTGCCTAAAGACTAAATCTAATTGAAGTTCCTTCCTAGTGTCTGTGATAGCATTTCTGTGCCCAATAAACACTGAAAGTCAGGAATGTGAGACTGAGTTCCAGCTGCCACTAACTAGTTACGTGACCTCAAGGAAATCCCTTCCCTTTTCTAGGCCTCAGTTTATCCATCTGTAAAATAACTGTTATCTTTATAGTCCCTATTCTATCAGTCTAGAGTTGTCTAGAACTATAGTTAGAAGGATGTTGTGCTGAACATATATTGAACCCCAGATATTTTCTTTCATGAAATGTCAGACGATGGTTAGCAATGTTGATTGATAAGGGCTTTCTTCTTTGTTCTAGAATCCACATATAAGCATCAAACAAGACTATGTATGGAAATCACTCTATAATTGAAAGAAGTATATCAAATAATAGTAGTTGTAATAGTAGTAGTAGTAGTAGTAGTACTAGTACTAGTAGTAGTAGTGTTTACAACATTTGAAATTGTAGCTTCTTGCCATTGGCTGCTTAGATTTTGTCATTCCTTCTTTTCCCTCACCCAACAGCAGAAAAGGAGACCCATGCCATAGCTTATGTACCAGACTCTTTACTTTCAGTCTCTTGTTTTGTTCAGTTAGTTAATTTTGTTTTGAGAATTTCCTAACAGGCACCTCAGTGCCAAAGCTGGGCCTTAGCCCCCCTCGTTTTCAATGCCCTATGGAAAATGTAAGGAATAACAGCATCTGGCCACCCTCAAAGGGAGGCCAAGTCATGAGGTCCCCATTTTAAAATGGAAAGCAGAATGTTTGGGTATTGTGGCAGAATTGTGGCAGGACTTTGCCATCATCAAAAATGGCCTAAATGGAAAGAGTCAGTGAATTCCTCTAACAGATTGCAAATCTAAAGGTGATGGTCACTTGTTTGCTTAAGGGTATCCTATCTAGGAGCCCTGGTTTAAAACAAAAAGAAAATGATAGCTGGTGGGGAAGGGGAAGTTCTGGTCTCTTTATCAGCTGAATTTAAACTCTCAAAGTTCTGCAGTGCTAGAGCTGAAAGGAATCTCATAGACTGGCTAATCTGACTCCCTAAATTCGCAGAGAGGCAATTGAGGTCCAGAATGGGGAAGAAACTGGAACATTGGAGCCAAAATTCATCAGACTATGTGTCTTTGATTCAGGGTTTGGAAAATACGGTCTCCGTCATGTCTCTCTCCCTAACCCTTGAGATTTCACATCACGGAGGAAAACTAAGCCCCCCAACCTGTTCGTCGGTTTTCTATTATAGCCCTGCCCTGGAGAGAACATGGGACTGATTTGTACATGTATATAAGCATGTCTTGTGCCTTAAGATTTTTATTAATTGCATCCCCATTTGGCAAAGCCTTCCTCTTGGCTCTCCAAGGTCAAGCGATAATAGGCAAATATATTTTGAAATTATATTTCATATTTACTGATAACATCTCCCATTTATATAGCACTTTGAAGTTTGCGAAGTAGTTCACATACATTATTAACTCATTTGATCCTCACCAACAACCATCTGAGGCACTTAGTATATTTAGCCTACAGGTGAGGAGACTGAGGCACAGGAAGTTTAAGGGACTTGCCCAATGTCACATAGCCAGTAATTATTGGAGGCAAGATTCTTGACTTCAAGGACAACACTCTAACTAGTAGGCTGTGCTCAAGGAAAGAGATGAAGTTCCATAATTAATAGAGATGGTACTTCTTCACTGTGGGTCAGTTCTGAATAGTGCAAGTAAAACTACTGCAAGTGAGAGAGTAGAAGGTCAGAGCAACAAGGAGGAGGTCTTGGTTTTGTTTTGTTTTGTTTTGTTTTTTTAATCAAAATTTTATTGATTTTTCTGGTTTTCCATTGAGGTATTCCTCCTCACCCCACCTGCATCTCTTTACCAGAGTCATCCCATACAGCAAAGAATAGGAGCATGTTCATTGCCCAGCAGGAACTTCCTATGTCTTTCTCCAGATCCTTTCTCTTACAACTAAAAATTGGGGTGGCGTAGTCATTTTTCAGGTATCATTTTTCAAGAACGTTATAACTTCTCAGTACTAAAAGGACTCCTCTCTTTCCTTCTGAATGAAGGTTTGGTTTCAGAACCGTAGGGCCAAACTGCGGAAGCGTGAGAGAAACGAGATGTTCAGAAACTTCTCAGCCATCACCTTTACCCAGCCTGTAGGCTTCTACAGAGATATGCAATTTCCTGGAAACTGCATGGATGCTGCCTGGAGAGGCCTGCCTTTCGGCGTAGCTGTACCACACATGCCACCACCAATGGCACCACCTATGGCACCAGCACCACCTGCAGCTCCAGCCATGGCACCACCTGCAGCACCACCCATGGTGCCACCCATGGCCCCACCTGGGGCACCAGTCATGGCCCCACGTGGGGCACTAGTCATGACCCTAAATAGGGTACCAGCCATGGCCCCACGTGGGGCACCAGCTATGGCCCCAGCGGGGGCACCAGCCATGGCCCCACGTGGGGCACCAGCCATGGCCCCAGATAGGGCACCAGCCATGGCCCCACCGAGGGCACCAGCCATGGCCCCACGTGGGGCACCAGTCATGGCCCCA
>NW_020954513.1:2178468-2299167 GCF_900497805.2 Vombatus ursinus
AGGGCACCAGCCATGGCCCCACGTGGGGCACCAGTCATGGCCCCAGCTAGGGTACCAGCCATGGCCCCACCTGGGGCACCAGCTGGGGCACTAGTTATTGTCTCACCTATAGGCCCAGTCATTGCCCCAGGCATCGTAACATCTCTTGTTGTCAGAAGCGTGTCCTGGACCTCTATGTTAAGAGGTCATCTTATCAACCCCCAGTTTGGAAGATATGGCTTAAACTGAGTTCTCAATGTCTCCTTCTCATAGAGCACAGGCAAGGGGTTTATTTTAAAAGTTTAAGAATCTCAAGTGCGTTTGAAGTTGCATATGCAATGTTGACCTCTTTCTTTTGCAATACCAGTAATACCCCAATAATAGCCCTAATAATACCCTAGCAATGGTAGCATATTAACACTGAGCCCACAGGCCCCATACTACTAGACTGCCCCACCTTTAACCATACGCACATGCTGAATAGCTTAGTGTGCAGTCTCTGGCTAGAGACTTGGGTTTTTTTCTGCAGCTCTGAGGCTTCCTAGGCTCCATATGCTATTGATACCCTGGCTATCATGAACCAGTTTTTGTTTTCCATAGGTCTTTCAGCCAGACATTCAGCAATAAATACAAAGCTTCTTCAATACAGATGAATGTTAGTTATGAATGTAGTTGTATTACCATGAAGCAACTGTAACTGCAGCAGATAAGGGCTTTTGACTACCCAAGATTTCCTCACATACTGGTTTATTAAATGCTGATCATTACAAAGTTTGTGTCTTCCCGGCTGGAAGACCAATGCCGTGTTTTCTTTTAGAAGCCTGTATTCCTAGAGCTGCTTATTTTGATTTTTTAAGTCCATCTTCACATTTGTGGCTATCAAATGCTTACTAGGATATTCTGTGTGAAATGGGCTTGCAATAAGAGAGGGAAAGAGTAGGTGGTTCAGAAACATGCTTCAATTGATGTAAACTGAGTTAGAAGTTAGGAAGGCATATCTCTTTTCAATATCTAGTTACTCTATGATATAATTCTTTTAGTAATAATGATACCTAGTAGAACTCCCATCAGACCCATCTCTGCCTCGTCTGATCTAGTCACAGTTGGAAGGAAGAGACAGTCAGGACCAGATCCTTCCATTTAAGCATCTTATCAGTCTTGCAAACACTCTTTGACTGTAAGAAAAAGCCAGAACTCTTTCCTACAGATGGGTCAGCTCTTAAGAGATACAGCATATGAGCATGACACCTATATTGAGTCCTTCCATTTGGCCAATTGGGAACCAAGGGGCCAGGGCAGGACATGGAAGCAGGCACAACACTACTGTGGGTCATTGATAAAAAAATATGAGGTTGGCTGGGTTATCTCTCTTGTAGAAAGGCCAAAGGCCACTCCCTATAAAGAACTGGAGTTTAAAAGAGAGAATTTTGGTTCTTGAAACCCAGAGTCGATGTCCAACATCAGTGATTGTTGGGAGTCCCAAGATCGAGGTCTCTGTCAAAATATCAGTTTCATTTTGCAAAGTCACATAAGAGTTTTTTAGGGAACATAGTATTAATAGCTTTCAAACAAACTCTACGCTAAAACTAAAGCTAAAGCCAATGAAATATTACAAGCCAGACAAGTGATTTTCATAATTAAATTGAAAGAGAAAGCGTAAAATGTTATGAATAAAAAGATATATGTCTTTACTTGGCTTGCACAAACTGTATCTTGTTTCCAAAATAAAATTAAATAAAAATTTATTGTCTGTAAGAACTTGGAAGCGTGTCTTATTTTTCAAACCCTACAGGATAGACATTGACTGCAAAAACCTGGGGGATGTTGGGAGGAGGATGAGAATAAGTCCCTGATCTAGTCACTGAGTGGTGTCCCATAGCATAGGAAGCTGTTACATGTCTCCAGTATATATAATATTGATTATAATTAGTGTCATTCCAACTCCACGACATAATTTCTCTATTTCCCTGGCTTGCTTTTGACAAGCTTAGAACATAAGTTTCTTTAGTAATATTAAGGGGTCCGTAGGAAATTCAAAAACGAGAAGAGTTATTGATGAACAGTTTGTGGGTACTTAAAGTCAGAAAGACCCATCTTCACATCCCACCTCAAACACTAGCTATGTGACCCTGGACAAGTCACTTCACCTTTGGGGGCCTCAGATTCCTCATCTGTAAAATAAGGGGATTGGGCACAATGACCTTTAAGGTCCCTTGCAGCTCTTGAGCTATGCTCTCATGAGTAGCCCATATGAGTACCAATAGCTGAATTATCCTGGAAACCCCCTCATTTTACAGAAGAGGAAAGTTGAGGCTTCCCAAAGACCCTAGAATGTCCCACTTCAAATTGGATGGAATTTATACCTGGGCTGCTTTATGTGGTGTCCCCATGGCTAAGTTCTAGGAAACAGTAAAGACCCAAGTAGTCACAGGGTGATATCCAAACACCATCACTCATGGGATACTCTGCTTGAAAAATCAAACTTTGACCCATTCTCCATCCTTTGAACATTCCTTGAATATAAAGAATTTCTCATAAGAGCAATTCTTCAATACCCCCTGTTGTTTGATAACACAACAACACGTATCATTTCAGGATATACTCAGACACTCAACTTATTGTCCCTCTGAAGTACCCGTCAAAGATATATGTACTAACAGACTAGTTCTACGGATTGTCCATTCACCTACCTATCATATTCGAGGCAATAGACATTTCTTCGTCCATTTGGTTTTCCCAGTGTGGATAGTCAGACCAAGCGCTATTGAGTGGCTATGGATCTCCTCCAGTAGGTTCTGCTGGGTCCCAGACCTTTTTACAATCAGTACAATATCCTCCAGAGGATATTGCCATCTATAGAAGACTCTCTTCTCTTTCCCTTGAAATGCATTAAAACTTTTCCTCTGGTACTTATTTGAAAATTTCACAACTCAAGATTTAGGTACTCTTAATCAATTCAATGAACCAAGACAATTCCAAAGAATTCATGATGAAAAATGCTGTCCACCTCCAGAAATGGAACTGATGGACTCTGAATGAAGATCGAAGCATCCTTTTTTTCATTTACTTTCTTTTTTCCTTTGCAACATGGCTAATAAGGAAATGTTTTGCATAACTTCACATGTATAATTGATATCATTATTGCTTTCCTTCTCAATGCGTGGGGGAGGGGCTGAAGGGAGGAAGAGAATTTGGAACTCAAAATTTTTAAATAAATGTTAAAGTATAATTATTAAAAATAAATGAAGATTTTCACACTTCATAGGTGGAGATCCTGGGGCCCATGTCACAAAACCAGGAAATTGCTGCCTCTGACCATATAGGTTTTCACTAATCAGTATCAAGTAATAGTAATAACTAATGCTTAAATAACACTCTAAAGAACTTCAAATATGCCATCTCATTTTAGGCTCACAACAGCCCTGTAAAAGTAGGTACTGAAGCTATTGTCATTATGCCCATTTTTAAGATGAGGAAACTAAGGCTGTCATAGGATGTCGGTAGTCACATACCTAATGAGTGTTAGAAGCAGGATTTGAACCAGGATTTTTCTCCGAATCCATTTGATTCAGTTTAACCCTCTCATGGTACAGACTGGGAAAATGAGGCTAAGAGAGATGAAGGGACTTGTCCAAGGTGAAACAAAGAATAAGTAGTGAAGGCAGAATTCGAATCTAGCTCTTGAAACCCTTCCCCCCAGGCATTTAATACTCTCTTTTCAGCTTAAGTCCTGGTTCTTGCATCTTACCACCTCCATCTCCAAAAGAATCATTTCCTCTCCAGTGTGGTAGGCTTGTGATTCAATTCTTGGCCAAAGAGTCAGGTGCTCTCTGGGAATAATTAAACACCTACCTCTGGAGGGGATAGGCCAGTGGGCACTCTTCCGGAGAGAGCAGCAGAGGCCAAAGAATGGTGTGACTCAGTACTGTGGTGCAAGGGCAGGAGCATCAGCTCTGGAGTTGGAGTTTAAACCCCGCCTGTGACATCTGTTTGATCTTAGGTAAGTCAGCTAATCTTTTTGGATCTCAGTTTTTTTCACATAATATTGCTGTCTTTCAATTTTCCATAGTCATGCTGTTGGGGAAAAAAAGCCCGCCTAGGATTATATGTAAAAGGAATGAGTTAAATGGACTCCGGAGGCCCTTCCAGCTTTAGATCTAAGCCATCTGTGGGCCTCAGTTTCTTCTTCTGCAAAATGAGAAAATTAAACTGGTAAACTGAGGTCCCATCCAAATCTAGCTTTATGCTCTATGATCTATGTGTGACCTTGAAAAAGTCACTTCTCCCTGATCCTCAGTTAGGGTTAGCCTCAGTCTCTTTCGAATAAGGGAAAAAAGAGTGGATTAGCTGACCTCTGAGATCTAGGAGCCTATGTGTGACCTGCCTCAGTTTCCTCTTCTGTAAAATTAAGAAGTTGGACTTGAAGGCTTCTGGGGTCACTCCCAGCTCTACATCTATAATTCTGTGAATGTTACTCCCAAAAGCCTGAGGCTGCTCCCGCTACAACAACCCTCCTTCCATTTCCCAAATGGCAGGACCATATGGATGACTTCCAGCCAGTGACAGGAAGAATTTGTATTTTGGTAAAGTCAGCTAATGGTTTGAAACTGCCATTAGGCAATTTGCATTCATTTTACAAAGGATCCCTCATCATCATACTCTTTCAGTTTCAAGGGAATTCTCAACTTCTTTTCTTTTTAAAAACATTTTTTGGAGGCAATCAGGGTTAAGTGACTTGCCCATGGTCACACAGCTAGTAAATGTCTGAATCCAGATTTGAACTCAGGTCCTCCTGACCCTAGGGCCAGAGTTCTATACACTGCGCCACCTAAATGCCCCTCCTCACTTCTTTTCTTAATAAAATAACTCCTGCTTGTAGAGCAACAACCCTGCATGGAAGGGTTTTACAGAGGTGGAAACTGAGGCCCAGGAAGGTAAGTGACTTGCCTAAGATCATGAGCAAGTAGCAAATGTAGGATTCAAACCCAGGTCAATTGACTCCATGCCTATTCTTTCTGCTAAACCAGACTACCTCTCTCTAATCTCTTTCTTGAACAAAAACTTTTTAAAGCTCCCAACTAATAGTATTTAAATCATGATAAAAGTTCATAATAATCACAGTAATGAGAGCAGCTGGGTGGTGCAGTGGGTAGAGTTCCAGCCTTGGAGTCAGGAGGACCTGAGTTCAAATCTGGTCTCAGATACTTGACGCTTACTAGCTGTGTGACCCTGGGCAAGTCACTTAACCCCATTGCCTAGCCAAAAAGAAAAAAAATAATCACAGTAATCATTAACTGGTATTCCATGACATTTTTATTGTTGGTGGTGAGTCATTTCAGACACGTCCTACTCTTTCGTGACCCCATTTTGGAGTTTTGTCAGCAAAGATACTGGAGTGGTTTGCCATTTCCTCCTCCAGCTCATTTGACAGATTGAGGAAACTGAGGCAAACAGGGTGAAGTGACTTGCCCAGGGTCACATGGCTAGAAAGTGTCTGAGGCTAGATTTGAACTCAGGAAGATGAGTTTTCCTGACCTCAGGCCTAACACTCTATGCATTATGGCACCATCTAGCAGTTCCCATGAAACTTTACAAAGAACTTTGAGCACATTTTCTCATTTGAAAAAGTGTCCCCCTACCTTGATTCAAGCTGCTCCCTACTATCTGGCACTGGGCATAAGAGAAGCACGTCAGTGGAGACAGAATATGGATAGGAGACATAATAGGGATAGAGTTCCCAATGTATAAGGAACTCCAAGATGAGGAAAGTCTACCCACCAATGCAGGTTGACACCTTCTCTGCAATTTCTGAGTCTTAGAAATTTGCCTAGAGCACCAAAAGGTTAAACAACCTGCCCAGGCTCACACAGCTAGTATGTGTCAAGTGGGACGAGCCCATGTCTTCCTGGCTTTAGGGTTGACTCTATCCCCCACTTCACACAGACACAATAATGGCCCACAATGTGTAGTCCTTCATGGTTCCAAAGCACTTTCCATTTATCCTTTCATTTGAACCTCACGAGGGTTTCAATGTAAATATTATTCTCTCCATTTTATAGATGAAGAAAATGAAGCCCATAGAAATAAAACAATTGCCCAGTATCACAATGGCTAGTACTTAATGGAGCTAAGATTTTAGCCCTGTGGCTGTGATCAAATCCAGGGCTTCTTCCTTTCCAGGTCAAGTCAAAGAGTATCAAGTACTTCCTATATCCCATGCTGCCTCCCACCATACTTAGGGGGTCCTACTGCTACAGGGTCTCTTCTTTCACCTTCTCTTTAGCATATACCATTCAAATGGATTTCTTTTCCTCCTCCTTAAGCTATTTTTTCAACTGTAAAAAGATTTCTCTGTGTGGATTGCAAGCAATCTGTGAACGCTCATATCATCAATGTCTAAAAAGGTAACATTTCCAAAAGCAACTCAAGATTAAAGAACGAATGTGACCGATATTTTCAGCCTGAAAATATTTGGATAGTGTAATATTTTTAAAGATAGTTATGTTGTATCTACTGAAATAGAAAATAAAGGACACGCATAGAATTTTGCATGTAATTTCTTAGTCCCGAATCACATCGTTGAGAGCTGGAGGGGAGAGACCTTGGTGGCCATATAGTCTCACACAGATTGGAAAGGAATCTCCATGACAGAACAACCTAGAAATTGACCTCCAATGAGAGAGAAGCCACCACCTCCTGAGGCAGCCCATTCCACTCAGACAGCCTTGGTTGTTAGGAAGTATTTGGAGACTTCGAGGTTCAACTGGTCTCTTTCTAGTTTCTACCCATTGTTCTTGGTCCTGTTCTCTGGGAGCAAACAGAACAAATCCCTCTTCCACCAATCAGTCCTTAGGATCCTTGAAGACAGCTCTCAGGGGTCCCCACCCCAACCCCAACCTCATCAGGTTAAATATTCCCACTTCCTTAAATGAATCCTCGTATGACATTCTTCACTATTCTGGTTGTCCTCCTCTCCATCTCATCAACATTCTTCTTAAACTGTACCCAGAATGGAACACGAGACCCTTTAGATGCCATTTGACCAGAAACCTCTCTATTCCTGGAAAATATGCTCTATCTACATGCAGCCCTAGATTGTATAGGCTTTTTGGCCTACCATATCCTACTAGTGACTCATATTGATCTTGCAGTCCATTGGAATCCCTAGATCTTTTTCCCAGACTAAGCTTCTCTCTCATCTTAACTAAGTAACTACCTAACCAAGATGCTGTGAAAAAGAGGGAAGCAAAGAAACTGAAAGCTAGAAACCACTGCTAGGTTGTGAATGAAGGCAAAGCATCCTGAAATTCCCATCAGTGGGAAAATAACCCCCATTTATACACAGTTCTTTGGGGGCATAGCTATTCCTAAGATGAGGAATGTCCACACTCAGTAATACTAAGAAACAAAATTCTGTGACTGTGCTTCTCACTACAGGAGTTTTTAGTCCTGCTCATTCCTCTTGTGCTCTCCTCTCTTTCTGCTCGCCTCCCAAACCCTACCCTTCCCTGAGGTCTGCAGCTTGGCTAGGGGCTGGGCCTCAGGCTCCATCTGTCCTGTCTCCAAGGACAGAGAAGACTTTCTATTAGCCATGATTTGCTTCAGCTTGGTACATTTAATATCACCTTCTCTGCTCTTAGCCGTCCACTGGGGCATTGCTCAGACACTGTCCTCCAAATATGAGTCCATGTCTTATCAAGAGTCAAAAAAATGGTAGCCCCACTATCCACCTCCAAGCTGAAGCCATTTTCCTTCCTCTGTTTCTAAAACAACCCAAGATCTGCCAGAGCATTGATTGGAGAATGGCCAGTGATATATGGTATGTAATGGAAAACTATTGTGCTATAAGAAATGATGAAGGCGGTGGTTTGAGAGCAACCTTGGAATACTTATATAAACAGATGCAGAGAACAAAACCAGAAGAACAATTCAAAGATTTAAGAACTCTGATCAGTGTAATTACCAACCACAATTCCAGATGATCCCTTGTGAAACATGCTGCTCACCTCCTGTGAAAGGGGTGAAGGATTCAGAGTGAATTGGCAAATTTTGGAATTTATTTTGCTTGTAATTTGTCAAAAAAAAAAGTGTTGGGGGTGGGGCAGCTAGGTGGCACTGTGGATAGAGCTCCAGCTTTGGAGTCAGGAGGACCTGAGTTCAAATTCGGACTCAGACACTTGCCACTTACTAGCTGTGTGACCCTGGGCAAGTCACTTAACCTCGATTGCCTCACTAAAATAAATAAATAAATTAATTTAATTTAATTTTTTTTTAAAAAAATGTTGAGGTAGGGAGGAGTGGGGGAAGATAGAGGAGAGAAAGTAACAGTTGATAATTAAAAAGAATAAAATTTGATTTGGAAAAAAAAATTTCTGGAGCTGAGGATCCCCATTCCCATCCCCAAAGACCAGGGTCATAAAACATAGATGCCTCCTTCCCTAAACTCCTTGGTATTATTATGTATGTACGTATTTGTTCTTCTTTTGCCATCAGAAAAGATGCTAATTGAGACAGTGGCTTCAGTAAAGTTGCAGGCTACAAGCTAAACTCACAAAAATCAATAGCATTTTTATATAACAATAACATAACCCAAGAAACAATGGAAAGGGAAATCTCATTCCAGTAACTACAAAGTGCATAAAATATTTAAAAATCAATCTACCAAAACACATACAAGACTTGCATAGATTCCATTACAAATTGTTAGCAAAATAAAGCACAACTTAAACAGCTGGAAAGATATTCAGTATTCATGGATAGGCTGCACCAATATAACAAAAATAACTGTATTTCCAAAATTAATTTATACTCTTAATGCTACATCAATCAAATTACTAAGAATTTGATAAAAGTTCTAGAACTTTTATAGAACTTGATAAAGTAACAATTAAATTCATTTGGAAATATAAAAGGCATTTTAAAAAATCAAGAGAAATGATGAAAAGAATGAAGGATGAGGGGAGAATAGTACATTTAGACCTCAAATTATATTATAAAGCAACAGTCATCAAAACCATCTGGTATTGGCGAAAGAAGAGAGAGATGGGTCAATGAAACAGACTAGACAAGAAAGAATCAGAAACACTGGAGATCAATAAAACTGTTTCACAAAATAGAAAACAGAAATTACGTAGAAAAGAGTCCTTTTTGAATAAAAAAAAACTGCTGGAAAAACTGGAAAACAGTCTGTCAAAATTTAGACTTAAACCAATACCTCATACCACATTCCACAATACATTTTAAATGGACAAGTGACCTTAATATTAAAGATCATACTATTTAAAAATCAGAAAAGAAGAACATCATATATCTCTCACAGCTATTGACCACAGATATATTCTTAACCACACAAGAGACAGAGGCAATTACAAAAGATAAAATAGATACCTTTGGTTACATAAAATTGAAAAGCTTCTACACAGACAAAATTAATGCACTTAGGATAAATATGTAAGTGGTAGGATAAGAAAAAAATCTCTATCAAATTTCTCTGACAAGGGTTTGGTATACAAGATATATAAACTATATATCTATATCTACATATGGGTGTGTAACTAATGGCCATTTGCCAAAAAATTAGTGGTCAAAGGATATGAATGAACAGTTCTCAAAAAAAGAATTACGAAGTATTCACAACTACATGAAAGAATGCTCCAAATCACTACTAATAATAGAAATGTAAATCAAAACAACCTTAAGGTTTTTTCTGACACCCAAAAAATTGGTAACAATGACAAAAAATGACAACAGTCAATAGTGGAGGGGTTATGGATTGGCAGGCACTAATATATTATTTGTGGATCTGTGAAATGGTATAACCACATTGAAAAGCAATTTGGAATTACGCAAATAAAGTGATTAACATGTGTATGCTTTGAATTAGACCCCATTACTGGACTTATAGCCCAGGAAAGCCATCAGTAAGAAAAAAGTACTCTTAGAGACCAAAATATTTATAGCAACACTTACTGTGATTAGCTAAGAACTGGAAGCAAAGTAGATGCCCATCAATTGGAGAATGGCTAAACAAATTGTGGTACATGAATGTGATGGAATATTACTGTGTTGTATGAAATTATGTGTGTCAACATGACTAATGTGGAAATATGTCCAATAGGATTGTACATGTATAGCCTGTATCAGATTGCATGCCGTCTTGGGGAAGTGGAAGGGGAAAGAGGGAGAAAAAAATTTGAAACTCAAAATCTTATAAAAGTGAAAGTTAAAAACTATCTTTACATGTAATTGGAAAAAAGAAATTAACTATTAAGTGGAAAAAAATAAATTATGTGTGTGATGAAGCATGGAAAGAGATATAACAACTCATGCAGAGTGAAGTGAGCAGAGGCAGGAAAACAATACACACAGTAACTACAACAATAACCAAAAACTCAAAAATAAATGTAACAAAATGATAGAGATCAAGCAGGATTCGAATGAAGAGATATGAGTCCACAGGTATGACACATTGCACGTATTTTCAGACTTTTCCTATGTATTGATTAGTTGAGCTGACTTTTTCCTCTCTAAAACATACTATTGGTTACATGGGATGGCTCTATGAGAAGAAGGGAAGAGATCCATGGGATAACTATGATGATAAAAGAAACAGAAATTATCAAT
This sequence comes from Vombatus ursinus, assembly GCF_900497805.2. NCBI lineage: Eukaryota > Metazoa > Chordata > Mammalia > Diprotodontia > Vombatidae > Vombatus > Vombatus ursinus. The sequence continues at coordinate 2,189,071 of NW_020954513.1, forward strand.
AAAAACTTATTTTAAAAAAAGCATAAAAAAGAAAGGGAAATCACATATGGAAAAGTATGTATAAATGCTATTATGTGACTTCCAGAAAATGACTACCTTTCAAGCAACCTTTCATATATCACAGACAAGCAGCTACAGTAGGGAATCCTTAGCCTGGAACTCACAAACTCCCAAGGGGTCCCTTGTGGCTGTAAATGTATATATTACCCTACAAATAACAAAACTGCATCCAGGTTGTAGTCCCCAACAGGTCTGTGGATAGATTTCAGTGGGTCCATGAATTACATATATATATATATATATATACTTTTAAATATTTTGATAATTGTATTGCAGTATAATTGGTTTCTTTTGTAATCCTATGAATTTTGTATGATGTATTTAAAAACACGATTCTAAAAAGCGGTCCTTAGGCTTCTCTAGACTGCCAGAGGGGTTCAGGACACGATAAGAGGTTAAGTGCTCCTGATGAAGAGACTTCGGCGGTCAATTATTCTAACCTATTCATTTTACAGGAAACTGAGGCCCAGGGAGCTTAAGTCATTTGGCCAAGATGACATTCTGGATCAAATATCTAGAGCTAGAAGAGACCATCTAGTCAAACCCCTTCATTTTATAGATGGGGAAACTGAGGACCAGGGAGGTGAAGTGACTTGATGAATGTCTCATAGGTAGTAATCATCAAAGGATTTGAACCCATGTCCTCTGATTAGAGAGTCAGTGCTCCTTCCATTCTATTGTGCTGTTTTCCCACTCTAGAATGGATCTACCAGATGCTCTCGGATCTGATCACCTTATGAAGCTAATTCTCAGGGCTTCATTTTCTTCAACAGTCAGATGACAGGACTGGACTGAATCATTGGTTCCAAGTAATTTCAAGGTGTCCTCAGATCTCCATGAGTACCAAGCATCGCCATTTTCATCCTCATTTAGCTCCAACAAAATGTACAGTATGAGTGGGTAAAATACCCATATTTTAGCTAACACCCACAGTGAGGTCAGCAAAGTATTTGTTGGGAGAACACAGGTCAAATCAACTATGAGCTTGTTATTTCCCAAGAATGTCAGAAATGTTCTGCCTTCTCCTGCAGCCTGGATATAGTCTTGTCATTCCTAAGAAAATATGTAGATCTAGAGACATTCCCTTCCAGAGTGGAAGGGACCTTGGAGGTCATCTAATCCAACCCTTTCATTTTACAGATGGGTAAACTGAGGCCCAGAGGGGAGGGAAACGACTTGCCCAGTCACCCAGGTAGCAGAGTCAGCTTTGGAACTTGGGATTTCTGACTCAAAATTCAGTGCTCTTTCCACTGCATCAAAGAAAACACAGCTCTGAAAAACCTTTATGTTCCAAAGCCATCCAAATACTTATGAGACAATTATCATGTGCAGGGCATTGTGCTAGGCAATGGAAGGGGTGGCAAGCTTAGGTAAGACAAAGTCTCCAACCTCATAGGAGGACGGAGGGACTAAAATGTAAATCTAATGGAAAGCAGCTCCAGGGATTTGGACTCAATGGCCTTTGAGGTCCCTTCCTATTCCAGTTGTAGGATCCTATGGGTGGATCTGGGCCTCAGGCTACTCATCTATAAGACAAGGGGGGGTGGACTAAGCGACCTCTAAAGTGGTTTCCACTTTTAGAGCTAGAGTCCTATGTGTGACCTTGGACAAGTCCCTTCACCTCCCTGGGCCTCAGTTTCTTCCTCTGTAGGATGAGAGTGTTGAACTAGGTGGCTTCTGAGGTCCCTCCCAGCTTTAGACCTGGAGTTCTTAACCTGGGGCTTATGAAATTTTTAAAATTTAATTTTATTCATTTTTGTTACATTTTAAGTTTTGAACTGTCTACCTCCATCCTTCCCCACCCTGTATTAGAGAAGGCCACCATTTGACACAAATTTTATATATACACACACATATATATACACATACATTTATGTATGTATATATGTGTATATATATATATATATCATATTTTTATTTATTAGTTCTTACTCTGGAGGTGGATAGCGTCTTCCTTCATAGGTCCTTTGTAGGTGATTTGAGTATTTACAACACTCAGAATAATTTAGTCATTCATAGTTGTTCTTAGAACAGTATTACTATTGTTGTGTACAATGTTCTCTTGGTTCTGTTCATTTCACTCTTCATTATTTCATGGAAGTCTTTCCATGTTTTTCTAAAATCAACTTGCTCATCATTTCTTACAGCATCGTAGTATTCCATCACAGTCATGTACCACAACTTGTTTAGCCATTCCCCAATAGATGGGCATCCCCTCGATTTCTAGTTCTTTGCCACCACAAAGAGAGCTGCTATAAATATTTTAGAACATATAGGCTCTTTTCCTTTTTCCCTGATCACCTTGGGAAACAGACCTAATAGTGATAGTGCTGGGTCAAAGGGTATTCACAGAGTTATAACTGTTTAGGCATAATTCCAGCTTGCTCTCCAAAATAGATCAGTTCACAGTCCCAGTGATGGTGTATTAGTGTCCCAATCTTTCCACATCCCCTCCAACATTTGTCATTTCCCCCGTCTCTCATTTTAGATAATTTGATAGGTATGAGATGATATCTCAAAGCTGTTTTAATTTGCATTTATCTAATCGATAATGATTTGGAGCATTTTTCATATGACCATAAACAGTTTTGATTTCTTCATCAAAATACATCTATTCATATCCTTTGGCCATTTATCAATTGGGGAAAGATTCATATTCTCATAAATTTGACAAAATTCTCTATGTATTTGAGATACGAGACCGTTATCCAAGAAGCTGTCTATAAAACTCCCCCCAGTTTTCTGCTTTCCTTCTAATCTTGGCTAGATTGGTTTTATTTGTACAAAACCTTTTTAATTTAATGCATGCAAAATTATTCATTTTACATTTCACAATGCTTCCTATCTTTGTTTATTCATAAATTCTTCTTTTATTTATAAGTCTGTTAGGTTCTATATTCTTCTAATTTTCTTATTATATCTAGGTCATGTATCCATTTTGATGTTATCTTGGTAAATGGTATAAGATATTGGTCTATACCCAATTTCTGCCAGATTATTTTCCAGTTTTCCCAACAAATTTTGTCAAATAGTGAATTCTTATCCCCAAAGCTTAAATCTTTACATTTGTCAAACAAAGGTTACTATGATCATTTACTACAGAGTATGTCTACTCTGTTCCACTGATTCACATTTCTATTTCTTAGCCAGTATCAGATAGTTTTGATAATTACTGCTTTATAATATAGTTTAAGATCTGGTATTGCTAAACCTTGTTCTTTTACATTTTCTTCATTAATTCCTTTGATAATCTTGACCTTTTGTTCTTCCAAATGAATTTTGTTATCATTTTTTCTAGCTGAATAAAATAATTTTTTGGTAATGTAGTTGGAGTGGTATTGAATAAGTAGATGAGTTTTAGGTAGAATTGTCATTTTTATTATATTAGCTCTGCTCACCCAAGAATAATTAATATTTCTTCAATTATTTAAATCTGACTTGATTTGTATAAGAAGTGTTATATAATTATACCCATGTAGTTCCTGGATTTGTCTTGGCAGGTATACTCCCAGGTATTTTATACAGTCTATTGTTGTTTGTTTGTCCTTCGTTCTCGAAGAGGACCATGACATCAGGCAGGTGATGCCATGACTTGCAAGTGAATTGGATTTAAATGAGGGAGGGCTGTGCAAAGTCTCAGCCTCACTTTCTCCTCTGGAGCCATCTGGGTCCAGTGGCAAGATATAGATCAGGACAACTGGAGATGGCCCAGGATGCCTTTTTAAGTTAAAGTCTTTAACAGGTCTCAGTTGGCCTGAGGCAATGCCCATTCAGTCTACAGTTATTTTAAATTGAATATCTCTTGCTATCTCTTCTTGCAGGGTTTTGTTGGTTACATATAGAAATGCTGATGATTTATGTAGGTTTATTTTATATCCTGCGACTTTGCTAAAATTATTAATTGTTTCAACTAAATTTTTAGTTGAATCTCTAGGATTTTCTACGCATATCATCAAATCATCTGCAAAAAGAGATAGTTTAATTACCTCACTGTCCTTCTGATTCCTTCAATTTTTTTCTTCTCATTGCTATTGCTAACATTTCTAATACAATATTGAATAGTATTGGTGATAATGGACATCCTTGTTTCACTCCTGATCTTTTTGGAAAAGCTTAGAGCTTATCCCCATTACAAATAATGCTTGCTGATGGTTTTTAGGTAGATACTTCTTACTGTTTTAAGGAAAAATCCATTTATACCTATGCTTTCAATATTTTCAATAGGAAAGAGTGCTGCATTTTGTCGAACGCTTTTTCTGCATCTATTCATATAATTATATGATTTTTGTTACTTTTGTTATTGATATAATTGCTTGTAGTAACAGGTTTCCTTATGTAAAACCATTCCTACATTCCCGGTATTAATCTTACTTGGTCACTGTGTATAATCTTTGTGTTTACTTTGTTAGAGTTGAACTCTAGTCCTGTTGTGTAGAAGATAATGTCTCAGGTTTCAGGTTTTTCCAAGCTGTTGTTTTCTGAGTTCTAGTGGAGGGCCCTGCAATCTTCCCCTGATCAGCTCTCTGACTCCCACACTGTACAGGGGAGGAAGATGAAAGTTTCTGAAGCTGAGCCTCCTGCCCATACAGTTGCCCCCAGGGTTTGTTGTTCCTTGATTCAGCAATACCAGTACTAAATCAGGCCAAACCAACCCCTCCCCCCCCCGGGTCAAGTCTTTCTTCTTTCTTTTAATAGTACTTTATTTTTTCCCAATTACTTGTCAAGACAACTTTATAAGATTTTGAGTTCCAAATTTTTCTCCCTCCTTCGCTCCCTTCCCTTCTTCCTATAATGGTAGTCAATTTGATATAGGTTATACATGTGGTATCATGTAGAACATATTTCCATATTAGTCACAGTTGTGAAAGAAGAAATAGATCGAAAGGGGAAAAAACACGAAAAAGAATAAAGTAGATGAAAAAAATATGCTTCAATCTGCACTCAGAGTCTGTCAGTTCTTTATCTGTATGTGAATGGCATTTTCTTTTTTTATTTTTTTATTAATTTATTTTGATTTATCAATAATCACTTCCATATGCTTCTGAGTTTAAAATTTTTCTCCCCCTTCCTCCCCACCACCCTCCCCAAGACGGCGCATAATCTGATATAGGTTATACATATATATTCATATTAAACATATTTTCACATTAGTGGTGTTGTAAGTAGAAATTAAAACCAATAGGAGAAACCATCAGAAAGAGGAAACAAAACTCAACAGAAGAGAAGAAAATTAGCAATTCAGCTTCCATAGTTCTTTCTTTGGGTGTGGATAGCATTTTCCATCACAAGGCCACTGGAGATATCTCAGATCCTTGTATTGCCAGGAAGGGTTAAATTTATCAATATTAGTCATCACACAACGTGGCTGTTACTGTGTACAACATTCTCTTGGTTCTTCTCACTTCACTCAGCATCAGACCATACAAGTCCTTCCAGGTCTCTCTGAAGTCAGCCCGTTCATCATTTCTTATAGCACAATAGTATTCCATCACATTCATATACCACAACTTGCTCAGCCATTCCCCAATTGATGGGCATCCTCTCAATTTCCAATTCTTTGCCACCACAAAAAGAGCTGCTATGAATATTTTTTCTAATTAGATTAACCAAAGGTTTATCTATTTTATTGTTTTTTTTTTCATAAAACCAGCTCTTAGTTTTATTTATTAGTTCAATAGTTTTCTTAATTTCAATTTTATCAATTTTTCCTTTGGTTTTCAATATTTCTAATTTGGTGTTTAATTGAGGATTTTTAATTTGTTCTTTTTCTAGTTTTTTTTTTAGTTGTATGCCCGATTCATTGATCTCCTCTTTTTCTATTTTATGTATGTAAGCATTTAGAGATATAAAACTTCCCATAAGAACTGCTTTTGCTGCATCCCATAAGTTTTGGTATGTTGTCTCATTATTGTCATTCTCTTGAATGAAATTATTAATTGTTTCTATGATCTGTTGTTTGACCCAATCATTTTTCGGATTAGATTATTTAGTTTCCAATTATTTTTAGTCTATCTTTCCATGGCCCTTTATTACATATAATTTTTATTGCATCATGATCTGAAAAGGATGCATTTAATATTTCTGCCTTTCTGCATTGGATTGTGAGGTTTTTATGCCCTAGTACATGGTCAATTTTTGTGTATGTGCAGGTACCACTGAGAAAAAAGTATATTCCTTTCTATCCCCATTCAGTTTTCCCCAGAGGTCTATCATACCTAACTTTTCTAATATTCTATTCACCTCCTTAACTTCTTTCTTGTTTATTTTGTGGTTAGATTTATCTAGTTCAGAGACAGGGAGGTTGAGGGCCCCCACTAATATAGTTTTGCTGTCTATTTCTTCCTGTAACTCCCTGAACTCCTCCTCTAAGAATTTGGATGCTATAGCATTTGGTGCATATATGTTTAGTAATGATATTACTTCATTGTCTATGGTGCCTTTAGTTTCCTTCCTTATCTCTTTTGATAAGATCTATTTTGACTTTTGCTTTGTCTGAGATCAGGATTGCTACCCCTGCTTTTTTTTTTACTTCAGCTGAAGCATAATATATTTTGCTCCAGCCTTTTACCTTTACCCTGTATGTGTCACTCTTTTTCAAATGTGTTTCCTGTAAACAACATATTGTAGGATTATGGTTTTTAATCCATTCTGCTATACATTTCTGTTTTATGGGAGAGTTCATCCCATTCACATTCACAGTTATGATTACTATCTGTGTCTTTTTGTCCATCCTTTCCCCCCGCCCCCATTTATGCTTTTCTTTCTCCTTTCTCCTTTCCCCCCCTCACTAGTGTTTTTCTTTTGACCACCACCTCTTTCAGTCCCACCTCCCTTCTATTATCTCTTTCCCTTTTCTTTCCCCTTTTCCCTCCTACTGCCTATAGTGCAAGTTAGATTTCTATACCTAACTGATTATGTTATTCCCTTCTTGAGCCTTCCTTGATAACTGAGACTGCCTTACCTTTGGACTTGAATTCCTCAGTGCCTTGAACATAGTAGGTACCTCATAAATGTTTGCTGCACTTAAATGACTACTCCGCTTCTTCCCTAAAATGGAATAACCAAAAAATGTTACATAGGTGCTATTTGAATATTTCTCATATAAGGTTACAAAGGCCAGTTAAGGGAGGAGGGTGGAGCAAGTCAAATAAGTGTCTTGTTATTTCCTTTGGCAGAGCCAAAACGACAAAACAACATTGCTTGACTCCTAAAATATTCACTGCTTAGGTAGTTGGGTTGGCAGCACATATGTAGCTATAGCAAATCTGATGAGAGTAAGGTTCAAACAATGCTCATCCCCCTCCTTTCTTTACCTCTGCTCTATTAGGTTTTTGTGCCTTTTCCTGTAATGTAATTTACCCTTGTCTGCTTCCTCCTTTCTCAGTACATTTTCTTAGCTCAGACTAATCCGCTTACTTGGATCCATTTAACCCACTTGATTAATTTTTTTTATCATTACATCAAAGTCAACTTATATCCACCCCCTTTATATATACTCCTTTAACATGGTACAATAACAATACAATTCTCAAGAGTTGCAAGTGTCATCTTCCCTTGTAGGGATGTAAACATTTTGCCCTTATTAACAACATATTGTATCTTTCTGTCCCATTTAGCTTTTTATGTCTCTCTTGAGTCTTGTACTTGAAGATCAAATTTTTTGTTGAACTCTGGTCTTTTTATCAGGAAGGTTTGGAAGTCCCTTATTTCGTTGAATATCCATCTCCTTCCCTGAAAAATCATGCTCATTTTCACTGGGTAGTTAATACTTGGCTGCATTCCAAGCTCCTTTGCCTTACGGAATACCAAGTTCCACACCCTACAGTCTTTTAATATAGAGGCTGAAAGGTCCTGTGTAATCCTGACTGTGGTTCCATGATATTTAAATTGTTTCTTTCTGGCTGCTTGCAGTAATTTCTCTTTAATCTGGTAATTTTGGAATTTAGCTATTATATTCCTTGGTGTTTTCAATTTGGGATCTCTTTCAGGTGGGGAGTGGTGGATTCTTTCTATAGTTAATTTACCTTCAGGTTCTAGGACTTCAGGGCAGTTTTCCTTTATGATTTCCTGAAGGATATTGTCCAGGCTCTTTTTTTCATCATGATTTTCAGGTAGGCCTAGGATTTTTAAATTGTCTCTCCTGGATCGATTTTCCAGGTCAATTGTTTTACCCATGAGGTATTTTACGTTTTCATCTATTTTTTCATTTTTTTTGTTTGTTTGACTGATTCTTGCTCTCTCATAGAGTCATTAGTTTCCATTTGTTCAATTTTAATTTTTAACATATTGTTTTTTTCTGTTAGATTTTGTACTTTCTTGTCCAATTGGTCAATTGCGTTTTTTAGGTACTTGTTTTCTTCAGTGTACTTTTTTCCCAATTGGCCAATTGTACTTTTTAAGGACTCCTCGACCTCTCTCATTTGACTTTTAAAATCCTTCTTGAGCTCTTCTAAGAAGGCTTTTTGGGCTTCAGACCAGTTCATATTCCCTTTTGATGCTGCAGATGTGGGTTTGATGACAGTGTTGTCCTCTTCAGAATTTCTGTCTTGATCTTCACTCTTCTCATAATATGAATCTATCATACGTTTCTTTTTACTCATGGTGTTTCTTTAATCCCTGGCCTTTAAAGAGATTATGCTCTCCTGCTGGGGAGCAGAAGGCACTGACCCAAGCTTCTTGTATTGGGAGCCTAGGTCTAGGTCACTGACTTTGTATGCTGGGGCCTGTTATGTTGGCAATTGGAGGCTGTAGGGTTCTGGCAGCTTACCTGGTGTTGGGCTGGAATCAGCAAGGCTGGGACTTTCAGGCAAACCTAGGTTGCCTGCTTTTCCTTTCCTTTAGCTTTGTTCAATTCCTTTTAGATGGATTCTGCCGGGTGTTTATCTGCCTGGGGCCCCTTGCAGTGCTGCCTCCCTTAGTTCTGTTTAGGCACTGGGAGACTCCTTTGTTGTAGAATGCCGAGGCACCTGGTGGTTTTCTGAGCTGGTTTCCACCAGTTCCCCCACCCTCACTGAGGCACGCAGAAGTCCAGCTATTGGTGTTTGCCTGTTCAACCACCTGGGCTTCGGGATCTCCTCCTGGTTGGCAGTTGGAGACTGTAAGGTTCTGACAGCTTACCTGGTGTTAGGCTGGAATCCACAAGGCTGGAACTTTCAGGCAACTCTAGGTTGCTTTCTTCAGCTCCTTTCAGAGGAATGCTGCCGGGTGCTTATCCACCTGGGGCCCTTTGTAGTGCTGCTTCCCTTATTTTTGCTGAGGCACTGGGAGACCCGTTGGCTGTAGAATGCCCAGGCACTAGAATCTCCTCCTGGCATGCTAAAGTGGGTCTTTCCACTAGCTGGCTGGGTGACTCCCAGTTCAGTACTGCTCCCCTTCCCTGAGGGTAAGAGGGGCCTTTCCCATTAATCCCTCTAGCTACCTGGGCTACTGCACTGCTGCACCCCATCTTTCTTCTGGTTCAGCTATTCCAGGGTTTTTTCTGGGGTGATATTTCCTGGGTTTTCAGAGGTTGATAGGGGAGGGTGAGAGCAACTACCTTTTTACTCTGCCATCTGTGAATGGCATTTTCTTCCTGAGTCATTTGCACTTGTCTTGGATCATTGTGTTGCTGAAAAGAGCTGAGTCTTTCATAGTTGATCATCACATGATGTTGCTGATACTGTGTACAATGTTTTCCTGGTTCTGCTCATTTCACTTTGCATCAGTTTTTATAAGTCTTTCCAGGTTTTTCTGAAATCTGCCTGTTCGTCATTTACAACAGTATTCTATTACATTCATATCACACAGCTTGTTCAGCCATTCTCCAATTGATGGGCATCCCTTCAGTTTCCAATATTTTGCCACCATGGAAAGGGCTGCTATAAATATTTTTGCACATGTAGGTCCTTTCTTCTTCTTTATGATCTCTTTCAGATAAAGACCTAGTAGTGGTATTGCTGGATCAAAAGGTATGCACAGTTTGGTTGCCCTTTGGGCATAGTTCCAAATTGCTCTCCAGAATGACTGGATCAATTCATAACTCCACCAACAGTGAATTAGTGTTCCAATTTTCCTATGTCCTCAACAGCATTTATCATTTTCCTTTTTTTGTCATATTATCCAATCTGATAGATGTAAAGTAGTACTTCAGAGTTGTTTTAATTTGCATTTCTCTAATCAAAAGTGATTTAGAACTTTGATTTATTCATCTGAAAACTGCCTGGTCATATCCTTTGACCATTTATCAATTGGGGAATGGCTTGTATTCTCATAAATTTGACTCGGTTCTCTATATATTTGAGAAATGAGGCCTTTATCAAAGACACTTGCTGTAAAGATTGTTTCCCAGCTTCCTGCTTTCCTTCTAATCTTGGGTGCATTGGTTTTGTTTGTGCAAAATTCGATATAATCAAAATTATCTATTTTACATTTTATAATGCTCTCTATCTCTTGTTTGGTCATGAACCTGCAATTCACTTAACTTCTCCTTTAAGAATTTGGATGCTATACCACTTGGTGCATGTATGTTTAGCATTGATATTGCTTCATTGTCTATGACAACTTCTAAGAAAATATAGTTTCCTTCCTAAACTTTTTACATTAGGTCTATTTTTGCTGAGATCATTATTACTACCCTTACTTTTTTTTCACTTCAGCTGAAGCATAGTAAATTCTGCCTTTACTCTGTGTGTCACTCTTTGTTTCAAGTGTGTTTCTTGTAAACAACATATTGTAGAATTCTGGTTTTTGCTCTGAGGTCAAGTCTTTCCTAACTTTCCTAACTTTCCTAACTTCCTCTTAAGTTCCCTTAGGCTGAACAACCATGTTACCCTGGCTTTTACAGCTCAAAGTTCACTTTGAAATGTTATTTTATTTTTTTCCATTTAATAGTATTTTATTTTTTCCAGTTACATGTGAAGATAGTTTTCAACATTCACTTTTATAAGATTTTGAGCTCCAAATTTTTTCCCTTCCTCCCTCCCCTTCCCCTCCCCAAGACAGCAAGCAATCTGATGTAGGCTATACATGTATAATCATATTAAGCATATTTCCACATTAGTCATGTTGTGAAAGAAGAATCAAAACAAAAGGGAAAAACCACAAGAAAGAAAAAGAGAGAAAATAGTATGCTTCAATCTACATTCAAACTCCATAGTTCTTTCTCTGGATGAGGATAGAATTTTCCATCGCGAGTCTTTGGGAATTGTCTTGGATCATTGTATTGCTGATAAGAGCTAAATCTATCAAAGCTGGTCATCACGCAAGGTTGCTGTTACTGTGTACAATGTTCTCTTGGTTCTACTCACTTCACTCGGTATCAGTTCATGTAAGTCTTTCCAGGTTTTTTGAAATCCACCTGCTCATCATGAAATGTTATTTTAAATTGTTTGTGGGGGAATTCAGGATAGTCAGGTAATTTTCTGCCTTATTCCTCCATCTTCCCAGAATCCTCCCCCCTGTGAACTTTAAAAATATATATTTTGATAACTATTTCAATGATTGATTTCCTTGGTAATACCACATTTTGGACCTTTAGAAACATGATTCTGAGAAGGGATTCACATAGGCTTTACCAGACTACCCAAGGGATTCATGAAACACCAAAAGGTTAAGAATCCTCCTGACTTTGTGCAAGGATAATTAGCCCCATTTTACAAAGAAGGAAAGTTAAGCTCATCATAGGAGATAACTGACCTGCCCTTCAAGGTCAGCCAGATAGGAAAGTTGGAGAGTTGGACCTTGAATCTGCATTCCCTGGCTGCCAATCTAGAGCTCATTCCTCTAAACCCCAGTGGCTCTTTGCCAAATAGACCAAGCAAGTGACAAAGTTATAAAGAGACTTGTGACTTCAAAAATCTATGGAACTCAAGCAAGCTTCACTGCTGAAAGGAATTTTCTCAAATGTTCCCATTTCTTTGTTAGAATAGTAACAAATCCACAGAAGACTGCAATGTAATACTCTTTGGGTCTGCTGAAGATAAAACTTCTGGTCTTTGGGGGCAGCAGTCCAATAACAGAACCTGGGACAATTCCAAGAAAGCCCAGAAGACAGGCCCGTGAGGTCCATAAGGGACTCTTTGCACAAAATTCTTTGGCAAAAACACATGAAAAAGAGTAACATACGGCATTTTGGAAGCGCTTAGGTGGACTTGCATACCATGGGGTGATAAATGTAGAGTTGGAAGGTACCCGAGAGGTCATTTGACTCCACTATTTTACAGCAGAGGAAGCTGGGACAGGGACAGAAAGTGACCTGCCCTAGGTCATGTCTAGGATCTGAGCTCTAGAGCAGGAAGGAGCCTCAAAGACCATCAAGTCCAACCCCCTCATTTTACAGAGGAAACTGAGGCCCAGGGAGGGGAAGGGATTTACCCAATGTCACACATAAGATCCTAAGTCTAGAGCCTGGAGGGACCTCAAAGGCCGAGTCCATTACCCTACTCCACTTTACATAATTCCAAATTGAGGCTCCCAGAAGTTATGTGACTTGCTCCAAGTCTCACAGTTAGTAAATGATAGAGGCAGGATTGGAACTCAGGTTCTCTGATTCCAAAGCCAATGCTCTTTTCCACTCTACTATTCTGTCTGTCACCAAATCCTTTTCATTTTCCACTTTCTGACATAGGTTGCAGTAGCTACAGGATTATTTGGTACTGAAAAAAATGAGATTATTGTTTAAGAAAGAAGACAACCAAGGGCAACACTATTATAGCCCTTCTTTTTTTAAAAAAAATAAATTTCTATTGATATCTTTTGACTTTATACCTCCTAAATTTCTCCCAGGATCCTTCTTTCTGTCTCCTCCCAGAGAGCTATCCCAATGTAATAAAGAGTACTTAAAAAAAAAAGAAATAGAAGAAAAAAGAAAAAAAATCCGCAAACTCATCAGTGTTGAAAAAAATCTAAGGGGCAGCTAGGTGGTGCAGTGGATAGAGCATCGGCCCTGAAGTCAGGAGGACCTGAGTTCAAATCCAGCCTCAGACCAAACACTTGACACTTACTAACTGTGTGACCCTGGGCAAGTCACTTAATCCCAATTGCCTAAGAAAGAAAAAAATAAAAAAAATCTAAAAATGTATTTGTGATGTTTGACAGTGGTGGACCTTTCACCTATGGACAGAGTGAGGGGGATTGTCTTCTCGTCTCTCTTCGTTGAAGCTCTGCTTGTTCTTTGTCATTTTGCAACATTCATTTTCAATTGTTTTGTGACCAATATTCTTTCCTCTTAAATTGTCGTAGTCATTGTGTATATTGTTTTCCTGGCTCTGCTTACTTCATTTTGTATCAAATTATTTATATCTTTCTGGGCTTCTCTGTATTCATCACATACATAATTTCTTACAGCACACTAATATTCTATTACATTAATATACCATAATTTGTTTAGCCATCCCCTAACCAATAGACATCTACTTTGTTTCCAATTCTTTGCTATCACAAAAAGTGCTACTATAAATATTTTGGTGAATATGAAGACTTTCTTCTTATCAATGAGTTTCTTGGGATATAAGCCTAGTAGTGCAATCACTGAGTCAAAGAGTATGCACATGTTTATGCACTTTATTTGCATAATTCCAAATTATTATCCAAATTTTTTAAAGATTGTACAATTGATTCATTCCAAATTTTCAGGAACATGTGACAGGAGGGTCTATATTGATTCACAGCTCCATCAAAAATGCATTAGTGTGCCTACCTTCCCACAACTGCTCTGACATCAACAATTCTCATCTTTTGTCACTTTTGCAAATTTGTTGGGTATGAGGTAAAACCTCACAGCTGTTTTGATTTGCATTTGTCTTATTATTAGTGATTTGGAACATTCTTTTATATGGTTATTAATAGTTTCCAATTCTTTTGAGAATTTTTTGTTCATACCCTTTGATCACTTATGCATTGGAGAATGGCTTTTGATTTTAAATATATATATACATATGTACACACACACATATGTGTGCATATATATATATATATATATATATATTTGTCTTTAGATCTTGAATACCAAACCCTTATCTGAGAAATCCAATACAAAGATTTTTTTTCCCATTCAACCACTTTGCTTCTTAACATAAATGTATTAACTTTATTTGTTCAGAAGGTTTTCAATTCCATGTAAACAAAATTACCTATTTCATTTTTGTAATTGTTCCTATGCTTTGTTTAGTTAAGGATCTATCTCCTACCCATATCTGTGACAATCATAGGATCTGCTTCTTTTCCATATTTTTATGGTATGATCTTTTATATTAGAATTGTATATCCATTTTGGATGCTTTTATTCAACTTTATTTTACTTTTAGTTCCAAATTCTCTCTCCTCCTCTATCCTGTCCCCCACCCATTGAGAAGGCAAGAAATACAATATTCTTCATACATGTGAAGTCATGCACAACCTTTCCACATTAGCCATGTTTTTGCGGGGGGGGGGGGGGGAGAACAAGAAATAGAAAGAAATATACTTCAACCTATATACTCTGTGTCCATCAATTCTATATCTGGAAGTAGATAGCATTTTTCATCATGAGTCCTTTGGAATCATGGTGGATCACCGTATTGATCAGAGTTACTGAGTCTTTCACAGTTGATTATGTTTACAATATTGCTGTTACTGTGTAAATTGTTTTCCTGGTTCTTTTCACTTTACTTTGCATGATCAGTTCATATAGGTCTTCCCAGATTTTTCTGAAACCATCTCGTTCATTTCTTACACCACAATAGTATTCTATCTCATTCATGTAACTTCTAACTCATCTTCTATCTCATTCATGTAACTGTAACTTCTTCAGCCATTCCCCAATTGATGGCATCCCCTCAGTTTCCATTTCTTTGCCACCTCATAAAGAGCTGCTATAAATATTTTTGTGCATATGAGTGTTTTTCCTTCTTCTTTGATCTCCTTGGAGTATAGACCTAGTTTTGCTATTGCTGGGTCAAAGGGTATGTACAGTTTTATAGCTTTGGGGCATAGTTCCAAATTGCTCTCCAGAATAGTTGGTCTAGTTCATAGTTCCACCAATAGTACCTTAACAAACCTATTTTCCCACATCCCTTCCAGCATTTGTCATTTTCCTTTTGTGTCATCTTAGCCAATCTGATGGGTGTGAGGTGGTACCTCAGAGTTGTTATAATTTGCACCTCTCTAATTATTGGTGATTTAGAGTATTTTTTCATATGACTAATGATAGTTTGATTTCTTTCTCTGAAAACTGTCTTTTCATATCCTTTGACAGTTTATCAATTAGGGAGTGGTTCTTATTATGTTTGGCCACGTTCTCTATATATTTAAGATATTAGCCTTCTATCAGAAACTTGCTGCAAAATTTTCCCCCAGTTTGCTTTTCTTCTAATTTTGGCCGCATTGGTACTGTTTATGCAAAAACTTCTTAATTTTATACAATCAAAATTATCCATTTTACCTCCCATGAGCCCTACTATCTCATTTGGTCATGAACTCTTCCCTTATCCATAGAGATGATATGTAATTTCTTCTAAGCTCGCCTAATTTGTTTATGATATCACCCTTTATGCCAAAATCATGTATCTATTTTGAACTTATATTTTTATGTGATGTGAGATGTTGGCTTATGCCTAGCTTTTGCCAGACTATTTTTTAGTTTTACCAGAAGTTTTTGTCAAATAGTGAATTCTTTCCTCAATAGCTGGGATATCTGGGTTTATCAAATACTCTGCTACTGCGCTCATTTGCTTCTGTATTTAATGCATCTAATCTATTCCATTGATCAACTACTGTATTTCTTATTCAGTACCAAATTGTTTTAATGATTACAATTTTGTAATATAGTTTGAGATCTGGTATGGCTAGGCCACCTTCCTTTGCATTTTTTCATTAATTCCCTTGATAGTCTTAACCTTGTGTTCCTCCTTGTAAACGAAATATTGTTGGATTCTGGTTTCTGATCCCTTCTGCTATGCCCTTCTGATTTATGAGTGAGTTCATCTCATTCAAATTCACAGTTATGATTGCTAACTGTTATATTTCCTTCCATCCTATTCTCTCGGAGTCATCCTTTTCTTTTCAACCTTGTCCCCCCTTCAAATGTCTGTTTTGCTTCTGACTACTGCCTTCCTTAATCTACCTTCCCTCTTATCCCTATCCCACCCCTTTTCTCTTAGCTTCTTTCCCTCCTACTTCCCTGTTGGGTAAAACTAATTTCTGTACTCAACTGTGTGTATGTATATTATTTCCTCCTTGAACCAGTTCAAATGAGAGGCAGGTTCAAGAGTTGTCTACTCTCTCCCTCCTCCCCATAATTTTTCCCTCCATCATATAAACTCTTTCTTGCATCTCTCATTTATGTGAGATAATTTTCCCCATTCTTCCTCTCCTTTCCCTTCTCTCCCAATGCATCCCTCTTTCTCACTCTTACATTCTTCTTCTGAGATTTTCCCAACATAATAGACTCACATTCATGCCTCCCATCTAAGTAGACTCCCTCTAACTTTCCTAAAGATCATAAAGTTTTTAGGTGTCACATGTATCTTTTTCCCATAGGAATATAAACAACAACCTTATCTAGTCCCGTATGATTTTTCACTCATGTTTACCTTTTTTATATTTCTTTTGAGTTTTGTGTTTGAATGTCAAATTTTCTATTCAGCTCTAGTCTTTTCATCAGAAATATTTGAAAGTCCCTCTATTTTGTTAAATGTCCACTTTTCCCCCATAGGATTATACTCAATTTGTTGGGTAGGTTATTCTTGGTTGTAATCCCAGTTCTTTTGACTTCTGGAATTATCATGTTCTAAAACTTCCACTCCTCTATAATGGCAACTATTAAATCTTGTGTGTTCCTGACTCTGGCTCCATCGTATTTGAATTATTTCTTTCTGGCTGCTTGTGGTATTTTCTTCTTGATCTAAGAGCTCTGGATTTTGGCTATAATATTCCTGTGAATTTTCATTTTGGAATTTCTTTCAGGAGGTGATTGGTGGATTCCTTCATTTTCTATTTTGCCCTCTAGTTTTAAAACCTCTGAGAGGCTTTCCTTTATACTTTCTTGAAATATGATGTCTAGGTTCTTTTTTGTTCATAGTTCTCAGTTAGCCCAATAAGTCTTCAGTTATCTCTCCTGGATCCATCTTCTGGATCAATTGTTTTTCCTATAAATGATTTCACATTTTCTTCTATTTTTTCAATCTTTTCACTTTTTAAAATTGTTTTTTGATGTCTCATAGAGCCATGAGCTTCCACTTGACCAATTCTAATTTTAAAGGAATTACTGTGTTTAGTGAAGTTTTGTGCTACTTTTATCATGTGGCCAATTTGGATTTTTAAGGAGTTATTTTCTTCAATATTTTTGGTGTCTCTTTTACTAAGCTATTAGTTCTCTTTTTGTAATTGTCTTATATAACTCTCATTTCTTTTCCCAATTTTTCCTCTGCCACTCTTATTTGATTTTTAAAATAAATTTTTGGTCTATTTTAAATTTCTTTCTTTAGGAATCCTTGTTGGGCTTGTGTCCAGTCTGCGTTTTCTTTGGGGCTTTGCTTGTAGATATTTTCAAGTCATTGTCTTCTTCTGAGTTCATGTCTTGAACTTCTCTGTCACCATAGTAGGTTTTTATAGTCATGTTCTCTTTTTTGTTGTTGTTGTTTGCTCATTATTCCACCCTATTTCTTGACTTTGGACTTTATGTTAGATTTGGGCTCTGTTCACCTCTAGGGGGAACGACTTACCTGAGCTTCTATCTTTTATGTCCTTCTGCTACTTTCACAGTTCAGTAGGGAAGCCTGTAAAGTTTTGGTGCTTCCAACGTGGTATGATCCTGGAAGAGATCTGTTCACTCCTCTCCTGGTCTGCTTCTCTATTCCTTACACAAGTGAGATCCCTGCTTCCTCAATACTGTGACCACTTCTCTTCATCCTGGAACTGTGACCCAGACCTGGGTAATTGGTGACAGAGGTGCCAGATGACACCTATTCCTGCTCCCAGTGTTAGTACAGGTGTTCCCTGGGATCTCATTCTCCCCACGTATTCAATCCCCTTTTGATCCTGGATGCTGAGCTCCTCTCTGATGTTGTTGCCACCTCCACAGCTCTATGCCACTCCCACTGCTGCACTGTGTTCCTGGCTAGCCCTCACTCCAGTGTCTGCAGACCTCTCTATCTTCCTAAGCTGCCCTGGGTTAGAAAAATGATTCATTGTGACTTTGTCCTGGCTTTCCTGCTCAGAATTCCATTTGGTGCATTTTCTAGGTCATTGTAAAAGAGGTTTTCTGGAAGCTGAGGCAAAGTTTTGATCCCTCACTCTGAAATCTTGACTCCCTCCTCACATATCCATTTTGAGTGCATTGTAGAATATTACATGTTTGCCTAAGCCTAATTTCTGCCAGACTGTTTCCAATTTTCCTAGCAGTCTTAGGCAGTTCTTTCCTAAGTAATTTATGTTTTTTTGATTTATCAAACATGGAGCTATTGAGTTCCATTTTTTCTGATTCTCTCTTGTCTGGTCTGTCATACTTCTTTTTTTAACCAATACCAATTGATTTTGATGTCTACTGCTTTAAAATACAGTTTGAGATCTGAAAGTACTATTCTCCCTTTATCTCTACTTCTTTTCATTACATCCTTCATATTCTAGATATTTTATTTTCCAAAGTGAATTATGCTATTATTTCATCAAGTGCTATAAAAAAATATCCTTCTGATAATTTGATTGGATAGCATTAAAACTGTAAATTAGCTTTGGTAGTATTGTCATTTTTATTATAGTGGCATGGCCCAGTCATGATCACGAAATATTCCACCAGCTATGTAAGTTATTCACTATTTCTTTAAGGAGCATTTTGTAATTGAATTTATATAAGTATTTTGTGTGTTTTGGTGGATTGAGCCCCAAATATTTTATTCACATTTGTAGTTTTTTTTTTTGAATGAAATTTCTTTCTATTGTTTCCTCTTGGATTTTGTTGTTATTATATAGTAATGCTATTGATTTTTGTGGGTTTAGTTTGTAGACTGTGACTTTGCTAAAGCTATTAATTGTCTCAATTAGTATCTTGCCTAATTCCCTATGATTTTCTAAGAATCCTGTGATCTCATTAGCAAATAGAGATAGTTATATCTCCTCTTTGCTTATTTTTATGCCTTTGATTTCTTTCTTGTGTCTTATTGCTATTATTAGCATTTCTGGAACTTTATCAAATAATAGCAGAGTGATCCTTGCTTTATATCTACATGTATTGGGAAGGCTACTAGTGTATCCCCACTGTATATGATGCTTGATTTTGGTTTTAGATACTTTCTATGATATTAAAAAAATCCCTCTGTGTCTATGCTTTCTAGGGTTTTTAGGATAAATAAGTGCTGTACTTTGCCAAAGGTTTTTTTTTTTGCATCTATTGAGATAATCATGAAGTTTTAAATATTTTTGTTTTTAATATAATTATGTTAATTTTTCCCTAATGGTGAACCATTGTTGATATAAATCCAACTTAACCATAATGAGTGATTTCTTAAATGAATTAGTACAGTCTGACAGGATTTTATTGAAAAATTTCAATCAATATGCAATAATGGTATTATTCTATGGTTCTCCTTCTGTGCTTTATGGCCCCTGGTTTAGGTATTAGAACT
Source organism: Vombatus ursinus (assembly GCF_900497805.2). Lineage (NCBI taxonomy): Eukaryota > Metazoa > Chordata > Mammalia > Diprotodontia > Vombatidae > Vombatus > Vombatus ursinus. Next base: position 2,208,708 of record NW_020954513.1, read on the forward strand.
ATATTTGTGACTTATTTAAGAAAAAGAAATTGAACAGGCCACTAATGAGCTCCCTAAGAAAAAAGCATCAGGACCAGATGGATTTACAAGTGAATTCTACCAAACATTTAAACATCAACTAATTCCAATATTAAATAAATTATTTGGAATAACAGGCAAAGAAGGAGGCCTACCAAACTCCTTTTATGAAACAAATATGGTGCTGATACCTAAACCTGGAAGAGCAAAAACACAGAAGGAAAATTATAGACCAATTTCATTAATTACTAAGGATATAAAAATCCTAAATAAAATATCAGTTAAGAGATTACAACAATATATCACAAAGATTACACATGGTGACTATGTGGGATTGATGCCAGGAATACAGGGATGGTTTAACAAGGAAAATTATTATTAACATAATTGATCACATCAACAACAAAAGTAACAAAAATCATATGATTATATCAATAGATACAGAAAAAGCTTTTGATAAAACATAGCACTCATTCCAATTAAAAATGCCTGAAAGTATAGGTATAAATCTATTTTTTCCTTAAAATGATAAGAAGCATCTACCTAAAACCATCAGCAAGCATTATTTGTAATGGGGATAAGCTAGAAGCCTTCCCAATAAGATCAGGAGTGAAACAAGGATGCCCATTATCAATGATACTATTCAATATTGTATTAAAAAATGCTAGCAATAGCAATAAGAAAAGAAAAAGAAATTGAAGGAATCAGAAGGGACAGTGAGGTAATTAAACTATCTCTTTTTGTAGATGATACGATGATACGCTCAGAAAATCCTAGAGATTCAGCTAAAAATTTAGTTGAAACAATTAACAATTTTTAGCAAAGTAGCAGGATATAAAATAAATCCACATAAATCATCAGCATTTCTACGTATCACTAACAAAACCCTACAAGAAGAGATAGTAAGAGATAACCCCATTTAAAATAACTATAGACTGTATAAAATACCTGAGGGTATACCTGCCAAGACAAACCTAGGAACTACATGAACATAATTATAAAACACTTTTTTATACAAATAAAGTCAGATTTAAATAATTGGAGAAATGTTCATTATTCATGGGTGGGCAGAGTTAATGTAATACAAATGACAATTCTACCTAAACTCATCTACTTATTCAATGCCATCCCAACTAAATTACCAAAAAATTATTTTATTCAGCCAGAAAAAAATGATAACAAAATTCATTTGGATGAACAAAAGGTCAAGAATATCAAAGGAATTAATGAAAAAAATGTAAAGGAATGAGATTTAGCAGTACCAGATCTTAAACTATATTGTAAGGCAATAATTATCACAACTATCTGGTACTGACTAAGAAATAGAAAGGTGGATCAGTGGAACAGAGTAGACATACAAAACACAGCAGTAAATGATCATGGCAACCTCATGTTTCATAAATGTAAAGATTTAAGCTTTGGGGATAATAATTCACTATTGGATAAAAATTATTGGGAAAACTGGAAAACAGTCTGACAGAAATTGGGGATAGACCAATATCTTACACTATTTACCAAGATAAAGTCAAAATGGATACATGACCTAGATCTAAAGGGAGATATAAGAAAATTAGAAGAACATGGAACACATTACCTATCAGACTTATAAATAGGACAAGAATTTATGAATAAACAATAGATAGGGAGCATTGTGAGATGTAAAATGGATAATTTTGAATACATTAGATTTAAAAAGTTTTGTACAAATAAAACCAATGTAGCCAGGATTAAAAGGAAAGAAGAAAACTGAGGGAAATTTTTGATAGACAGTGTCTTGGATAAAGGTCTCATATCTCAAATATACAGAGAACTTTGTCAAATTTATAAGGATATGAGTCATTCCTCCATTGATAAATGGTCAAAGGATACGAACACACATAGTTCAATGAAGAAATTAAAACTATATATGGTCATATGAAAAATGCTCCAAATCATTATTGATTAGAGAAATGCAAATTAAAACAACTTTGAGATATCACTTCACACCTATCAGATTGTCTGAAATGATAGAAGGGGGAAATGACAAATGTTGGAGGGGATGTGGAAAGATTGGAACATTAATACACCATCGCTGGGACTGTGAACTGATCCCTTTTGGAGAGCAAGCTGGAATTATGCCCAAACAGTTATAACTCTGTGAATACCCTTTGACCCAGCAATATCACTATTAGGTCTGTTTCCCAAAGTGATCAGGGAAAAAGGAAAAGAACCTATATGTTCTAAAATATTTATAGCAGCTCTCTTTGTGGTGGCAAAGAACTAGAAATTGAGGGGATGCCCATCTATTGGGGAATGGCTGAATAAGTTGTGGTATATGATTGTGATGGAATACTACTATGCTGTAAGAAACAATGAGCAGGTTGATTTTAGAAAAACATGGAAAGACTTCCATGAAATAATAAAGAGTGAAATGAGAACCAAGAGAACATTGTACACAGCAATAGCAATATTATTCTAAGAATAACTATGAATGGCTAAGTTATTCTGAGTATTATAAATACTCAAATGCACTACAAAGGACCTATGAAGGAAGATGCTATCCCCCTCCAGAGGAAAAAAAACTGATACATATAAAAGTATGCTTTACATATATATGTGTATATATGTATGTGCATGTGTGTGTGTGTGTGTGTGTGTGTGTGTATGTGTGCATCAAATGGTGGCCTTCTCTAATGCAGAGTGGGGAGATAGGGAGGGAGGGAAACAGTTCAAAACTTAAAATGTAACAAAAAATAAATTATTTTTTTTAAAAAATCAGAAAGCCAAAAATAATCATACTTGTCTCATAAAAGCAGTATGATATTGTGCATTCTTTCTCAAGTTTTAAAAATAATTTGTGTAATAATGGTACAAGAATTTTTTCATGAACTCATTAGGACCAGAACTTCTTCCACCCCTTTGGTAGTTCCTTTCCAGCTAATTCTATTTCATTTTCTGAGACTAGATTGTTTAAGATCTCTATTTGGTCTTTTGTTAGTTTGTGCATATGTTTGAAGGTCTTCTGCTTCTTTTTTGTTGTCAGATTTTTTACTATATAACTGCATATCTTATACTTTTAAAGTTTTTCTTCTGTTTTGTTGTGATTTCACCTTGTTCATTAGTTATTTTGTTGATATGATTTTCAGCTCTCTTCTTTTTAATCAGTTTAGCTAAAGGTTTATCATTTTTAATGATTTTTTCCCGAGGAATCAACTTTTAGTTTTTATATTTTTATAGTTTTTTGTTTCTGATTTATCTATGTCTCCTCTAATTTTAGTATCGCTCTTTTTGTGCTTATTTTGGGTTTGCTGGCTTTCTAATTTTTAAAAATGCATATTCGGTTCAGTAATGTTCTCCTATATTTTGTTAATGTATATTTTTAAAGATATATTTTTTTCCCACAGACCACTTTAGTTGCATCCCATTAATTTTGTTATTCATTGTTATAATTTTGCCCAGAATGATTGTTTCTATGATCTGCTCTTTGACCCATTCACTTAGGGTTCTTTGACTCATTTAGGATTTTATTATTAAGCCTCCATTATATTTATTGTTGTAATCATATGGAGTAGAGAAAGAGACAGAGGAAGGTGGGAAAGAAAGAGAGATAAAAGACCACTCTAGATGGGGGAGGGGGTGGATGGAGATGTAGACTGTGTGAGGAGGAGGAAGAGAGAGGGAAAGAGAGGGAGGGGAGGGAAAGAGAGAGAGAAGAAGAAGGAGAAGGAGAAGGAGGAGAAGAAGAGGAGGAGGAGGAAGAGGAGGAGGGAGAGAGAGGGGAGAGAAACTTAATTCTCTTCATCTGGAGGCAGCATTTAGTGGAGAGAGCTGGATTTGAAATGAAATGACCTAGTTTTGAATGTCCTGGATCCAGCACCAGTTATGGGACCTAAGGCAAGTCCCTGCCCCTAACTGGGCTTCCTCTGTTTCTTCTTCTTTAAAATGAGATTGGACTGGATAATATCTGAGATCCTATGCCAGCCTGAAAGAATGTGATCTTAAGCCACCACCATTCAGATTTTAAATCCAAATGACAAATTAGCATTTCCCCTGGGAATTTCTATGAGCAATATCTTTTTAAAAATTATTTCATATCTTTTGTTTTCTCTTCTGAATCTCTTAAATGTCCTTGGACACACACACACACACACACACACACACACACACACACACACACACGTGCTCTTGCTCCAAATTCTATGAAAAGTTTAGTAGAATGCAGCTGACAGAGTGATAACAAACACTAAGTGGCCCAATGTGGGGATTGACTTTCCCAATGTGGCAGGAGAAAGAGAGACAGAGACAGGGACAGACAGAGGGAGAGAGACAGAGACACAGAGACAGAGAGATGTCTCCATGGCAGACAGAACATTAGAGACACCTAGGCGGTGCTGAGTTGGCTTTGGAGTATTGAAGACTAAGGTTCAAATCTAGCCTCAGAAACGTACTTAATGGGTGTGGCCATGAGCACTTAATCTCTCTTTGCCTCAGTTTCATCATCTGTAAAATGGGGATACCCCCCTCCCTCAAGGCTGTTGGAAGAATATGTGCAAAGTAGCTATTTGCTCTTCAGACTAAGAGTTGGACCTGTCTTAACCACAGAAATTACTTTCTAATCTTAAAGGCTATTTTTTTTCACAGAGTGGGGGAGAGGGGGCAAGACCAGTTTATAAATTTTCTGTCCACATAGAGAACCTCCTTATTCCAAAATGGCAACTCATCTGTAACTTTTACTCTCAACCATTCCTCAGCCCATTTGCCAAGTTGAAGACATTTGCCCCAGTGACACTGCTAGTATTTATCAGAAACAGTATCTTAACCCATGTCTTTCTGCTTCCAAGGCCAGCCCTGCCCTGCATCTAATGTGCCCTGGCATAGCCCCTCAGAATATGTTACTATTTCTAATAAGAATTCCATTAGCTAAGATGTGATACATTTATTCTGTAAGAACCATGGACCCTATAGTGCTGGTGTTGGGAGAAAAGCCAGGCATCTGTGTGTGGCCAATAGGCCAGTCATTTTACAGAGGTTCCCAAAGTGGGTGATACCACCCCCTGGGTGCTGTAATGATCCAGGTGGGCAGTAGCCTTGGGTGCAATCGAGGGGGGGGAGCATTGAATAAAATTAAGGGGGCAGTGGAAGTATAAGAAAAGAAGAGAAGAAAATTTTTAAAAATTGTTCATACGTGTTTCATCTGTTATGTAACAGAGTTAAAGTCGTAGTGATTACATTATTTTCCAAATAAACACACAAAATACACATTATAACCCAGCAGTGGTCAAGTCCACCAACAGGTCTCAACAAACAAGTGCTGGCAGGTGAGCATGACGTGCATTATCGGGAAGTCCAGCACGCATCGGCAGGAATATGTGTATGTAATGACTTGTTTACAATATGACATTATACAGTTACATGATGCAATATCGCATCACTAAAATTTCAATGCAGGGGAAAAAACCACAAATTTACAATAAATTATTCAATTTAAGATGTGTCATTTTTTTTAAAAAATTACATATTGTTTTGAAATTATGCAAATTTTAAAAATTGTTAAAGGGTTAAAGAAATTATATTTCCAGGAAGGCGCTGAGTAATTTTTTTTTAAAAAAAGGGGGTGGTATAGGGGCAGCCAGGTGGCACGGTGGATAGAACACCGGCCCTGGAGTCACGAGGACCTGAGTTCAAATCTTGCCTCAGACACATAACACTCTAGATGTGTGACTCTGGGAAAGTCACTTAACCCCAATTGCTTCCTCACCAAAAAAAAAAAAAAAGCTATAGAGAAGTCAGGAAGGATGAGGTTTGAAGACAGGCCTTTAGAGAGAGCAGTTTTGGTGGAATGATAAAGTTAGAAGCCAGAGTGCAGAGTTAAGAAAGAAGTGAGAGCAAAGGAAGTGGAGGTACAAATTGTAGATGGCCTTCTCAAGAAGTTTAACCATGGAAGGTAGAAGAGATATAGGACAATAGATAGGAGGGATGAATGAATCAAGAAAGGGTTTTTTGAGGACATGAAAGACATGGGCATGTTTGTAGGCAGTGGGGAAACAGCCAGCAGCCAGGGAGAGATTGAAGATGAGCGAGAGAGGGGGCAATCTGCTGGAGAGAAGATGGGATGAAATGGGATCTCTTGTACTTGTAGAACGTGGTCCTGGCAAGGAGAAGGGCCACCTCTTCACGTGAGACAGGAATGAAGAAAGTGGCAGAGAGTGAATTTATGGGGCTGCATAAGATCATGTCACATTGACTGTTTTAAGACTCTTTCCTGTATCACATTGGGGAAGCAAGTGAAAGGATATTGCTTAGGCCTCCCCAGAGGACTGTTTTGACTTGGGAACACGGACAACGTGCTGCAAATGCACCTCTACCTATTTGCTGGAGACGGCAACCTTTTCAAACAGGGAGTAGAGTATAATAGTGTTTGGTGTGTACACAGATCACCTAAGATGGAGGCCCTCATGTGAGAGATGCCACGGACCCGCTTCTGCAAGACAGGAGTGGCACATGAAGCCTCTTTCTGCATGAGCATCTTTCAAGCTTTAAAACCTCGCTCCCTCTCTTCTTTCACTGCCTCCTCTCTAGTCTCTCTCTCTCTCTCTCTCTCTCTCTGCCTTTCCTCTTGTCTCTTTGTCTCTCTGTCTTTCTGTCTCTCTCTCTGTCTTTCTCTCTCCGTCTCTTTTTCTCTCTCTCTCCCTCTCTCTCTGTCTTTCTGCCTCTCTCTCTCTCTGCCTTTTTCTCTCATCTGTCTCTGTCTGTCTCTCTCTGTCTCTATCTCTCTCTCTGCCTCTTCCACCTTCTCCCATCTTCCTTCCTCTTCTTCCTTTCTCCTCCCACACTCTCTTTTCTCCCACCACCAGTGTCCAGGAGCGAAGACCATATGTCCCAAGAGAAACAGATTGGAGTTTTTATCTGTTTTGTTTATACTTTTTAGTTCTAGGTGCTGAGAGTGGAGCCCCAGACCCATCGATTGAGCCATGGGGATCTTGAAGCCCAGCATTCCAAGCAAGCCATTGTGGCCAGGCCAGCAGAGAAGCCCTGAGAAGCCAGGGTCCTGGGGAGCTAACATAGGGAGGTTTTGGGGCTTAAATTTGGTAGCACTAATGTGTCCTAGGAATTGAGTTAAACTGTGAGCCCAACCCCTCTCCATTCCCCAGAGATTGAGGTTTTGTGGAGTTTGGAGGAGGAGAATTATGTCCTTTCCAGGTGCTGGGAGAAATGTTTGTGTGTTTACTCTTGCTTTATCTTAGAAGTAATTATTCCTCTGTCAAAGCTAATTGGATTTAAAGTGGCAAAATAGAACCGGGTGCTTGGACCCCCACCCCCCCACTAATGGCCAAAAGGGCTGCTTTTCCTCCCAAAGAGGGATTCTGACAAACCCAGGGGGCCTGTTTGGAATGACAGTGCCCATCCTCTCCTCCCAGGCTCCTGCTGCAAAGGAGGCAGGTGATGTATTTGAGTGTGCAAGTCTGCTCTTGCGAGTTGCGCAAAGTCTCATTACTGTACACCTGACACAGTATATACTCTCTAATGAGGACCGGAGTGTTGCTCCTGTCAGTGTATAGGCCTCTCTGGAATTAACTAGGCTTGTCTTCAGATGAAAGGCACGTAGTTCAGCACCAGGCCTTTGACTAATCATAGCTCTAGAACTGGAAGGAAGCTCAGAAATTATTCCCTTCAGGCTCATCCCTTTCATTTTACAGAGGAAGAAACTGAGGCCCAGGGAGGGGAAGAACCCTGTATAAGAGCACACAAGGCTGAGCCAGATCTTGGAGGGGGGAGGGGGAAACAAAGAGCCCCAGAGAAGACAATCCTTTTGCTCAGGCATGGTAGACTCCAAGACCTGAGGCAGTGGCTCAGAGTATCCCTCTACTGATCTCAAACTACCCAGGGTCATCTCCCTCTCCTTCTCCTCTCCTCTCCCCTCCTCTCCCTCTCCCTCCCCTCTCCCCCTCCCCTCCCCTCCCCCCCCCCCTCCTCTCCGTCTCCTCTCCTCTCCTCTCCTCTCCCTCCCCTCTCCTCAGCTGCTCCTGGGAACAGGTCCCTCATAGTCTTCAGTGCTCTTGATTCTGAAGGTTGGAGTTACTAGAAACAGACGTAGTATTGGTGGAGTGGGGCAGGGTTGGACTTTTCTCCATGCTTCCCCATGCCTGCTGGGGTTGGAGCATATCAACCACAAACAGGTATCTGTCTGCCTTCCAGCACGGGATAGAGTAAGATATCACTTGGTTCTAGTTAATTATGACAGGAGAACTAGAATCTCTGCAAACAACCTCCGAAAAGACTTCAGCTCTAGAGGGTACGACCTGAGATACTGCTCTTAGCCTATTCTAGTTAAATGCTGGCCTCTGCAGGACACAAAGGGCCCATCCATCCCACGTTCTTACTAAAGCTCATCCCCATCCATGCATGGCATCCACATCACTATGGGAAAATATCTGATTGGTGCAGTGGAAATGATTTAGTCGAGATTTCACAGATTGAAAGAAATCAAAATTACAGGCTAGAGCAGTTGTCATTTTTTCTGAAGACCTCCCATTCAGAAAAAGCAAATAAAAGTGGTAAGTTCACTTGTTCTTTGTCTTTTTACCCACATTCCCATGGATGGGATCCAGAAAACTATCAGAAAGGCATCATGAAGAAATTCATGTTGCCACTATGTCCTCCCTATTGTTGTAATGAATACTGCCACATAAGTTGCTAGTGGCAACAGTAAAAAAATGTGTTACTGATTAGAATAGGTGGATGACTGGTATGGGATTCTTTAGAAATGTGAAAATGATACAAAATAATTTTCATACTAAAAAGATCATTTTTTCTAGTTCAGAAAGAATATCTTGTCCATCATGAATATATAAGGCATTTCTCCTGACGTCAACTTATCACTTAGGCCCCATTTTGAAGTTCTCAAGGGAAAAAGAAAATGCTTTAATTACCATGACTCATCCTTTTTGAACTTTGAGAAACAGCAAATTTCTTTTGAGCACCTAGGACTAGAATGGAACAGGGAAGGTAGATACAAAGAATGAGTCAGAAATGTCTTGAGACCTTCAAAGTATCTTTCATGAAGACAAAGATGAATTCTTACAGAAAATAGGAATTTTCGGGGTGAACATGTGAAAAGCTCACAGGAGTATAGTCTAACATTCAGGTTGAGGGAGGTTTTCTTAGTACTGAAGAGCGATAAAGTAAAGATGGCTAGAAACGAAAAAGGACAAAGCAACTCTTCAACCCCCTCTAAAGCCTAATGGCTTGAAAGTAATAATAACAATCATAACAATAATAATAACATTTATATAGTGCTTACTATGTGCCAGGCACTGTGCTAAGCACTTTACAATAATTGTCTCATCTGATCCTCACAACAAAGCCAGGAGGTAGGTGATTCCCATTTTACAGACTAGGAAGTGAGACAAAGAGAGGTTAAGTGACTCACTCAGGGTTACATGGCTAGTGTTTTAGATTACATTTGAATTCACTTCTTCCTGACTCTGCATTCAGAGCTCTGGACACGATGGTGCCAGCTAACTGCAACTGAGGCATTCAAGCTAGGCTCGTGTGGTTCCCAAAGCCCAGGGCTCAGAAGGCCAAAGATCATGCACTCCTAGATCTACGGCTGGAAGGGCCCTTAGAGGCCATCTACTCCAACTCCTTCATTTTACAAAGGAGGAAACTGAGGCCCAGGAGGGGAGGGGACTTGTTGAAAGTTACACCTAGGATTCTAGATCTAGAAGGAACCTCAGATGCCCTCTAGTTCAGTCCCCTCATTTTACCAAATAGGAAACTGAGGCCCAATGTTGGAAGGCACTTGTCCAAGGTCACACCTAGGATCCTCAGAGGCCATCTAGTCCAAACCCCTTGTTTTACAGAGGAGGATACTGAGGCCCAGGGAGGAAGAGAGACTTGGCCAAGGTCATACAGGTAGGTGGTCTACCTGTGGTTAGTTTCAAATTCCACAGGTGGGATTTGAACTCAGGTCCTCTGAATGCAGGGCCAGCTCCCCTTCTAGAGCACCACCTTTCCCCACTTACTTCCTTGGTAAGATCTAATGAAATCAGGAAGTGGGCAAGAATTTGGAGGAAAACTGAAGCTATACAAAGAGTCAGGGGGCAATGACTGTTTTTGCCTCCACCTCCCTTTTCGTATCTTTAATGATTCGTAAGTGCTTGATAAATGCTTGTTGACTGATGCCCTATCAGATTCATTATTACCATTGCATTACATGATATGAAGATGATAGAATGACTTTCTCGCTCCATATTCATACTTCTTATTAGTCATTTCATTTCTCTGTGCCTCAGTTTCCTCATTTACAAAATGAGGAAGTTGGACCTAATACCTCTAAGGTCCCTTTTGGCTCGAAATCTGTGATGCTATGATTTTCCAGGTTGGATTAGTTATTTAAAAATAAGGCTTGGGAAGTTGTTTGGCTGAGCTATATGAGTTAATGAATTTCCTGGTACACTCAGAATCATTGGATTTCAAAGTTGGAAGTTACCTCAGGGGTGACTCAGTCCCTGGAAAAAGGTACTTCTTACCTTTCTTGCTCTCCCTCTCCCAATCCCCTTGCTGTACCTGAAAAAGAATGACCTCTGATAATGTATCTGGTAAGTGACCACCTAGCCTTTGCTTGTAAATCTCCATGGAGTCAAACAGAATGAATGTTAACAAATCCCTCTTCTGGGCGGCTAGGTGGCGCTGCAGTCTATAGAATACCAGGCCTGAGTCAGGAAGATTCCTCTTTTTGAGTTCAAATCTGGCCTCAGACAGTTACTAGCTATGTGACCCTAAGCAAGTCATTCTACCCTGTTTGCCTCAGTTTCCTCATCTGTAAAATGAGCTGTTGACATCCACTGGTGTGGAAGCCATACTGATGGCAAGATAAATGGCCTTCATAGGTTTCCTTAACTTTGTACCTACGCTACTTACATTAGGATGAAACTATCCAATTACTGAATCCTATAATGATTACTATAATGATTGTTGATCTTGCTGCCCACTCGAGTTCCATTCCCCAAAGTGGGCCTCGGGCGACTGTGCCTGGGAGGAACAAGGCTATTCAGATCAGCAATCCATGGGACCATGCAACCTCACTCAGCCAGCCATTTCCCTCCCCACCCCACCCCACCCCACCTCAACCTCTTGCACTGACAATTAAAATCATATCACCACTATCTTGCCTCAATTGCCCTATTATTTCATTGTCCATCTTTGTGACTTCCCGGACTATAATTTTCTTACCTGGCCACCAGCGCCCTATATACACTGTCTCCTCTATAGAATATAAGCTTCCTGAGGGTAACGGCTGTCTGTTTTGTACTTGTATCCCCAGCTTAGCTCAATACTTGGCACAGAGTAAATGTTTAGTAAATGCTTCTCAGTCATTCTTCCTACACACACAATTTAACATACTGATTGTCTGAAAGGTCAAAATAACTTCACGGGGCACTTACAGGCATGGGTAGCAGAGCTTTCCCCATTCAGTGCCTTGAATCAAAAGCACAATTCTGCAAATTTGGCAGCTTCAGGTCAGTTCAGCATTTAAGAGGTTAGCAGGGATTGGGGCCAGATTTTCATAAAAAGCAAGACTACTGTGAAAAGGTGTGCTGCCTTAATGTGGAGGTGACCATGGAGGGCAAGATCCTGGAGAAGCTTTGAGAGCAATAAATAGAAAGGCATTGCCTACTGTGTGATATGCTGCTGAGCAGGTAAGACTAGTAAAGAAGCTACACAAATTAGGACTTGTGGACATAAATGCACCATCGAGCTTCTCAACCACAGCTTACTTCAATTTCCTCTATCCATGACCTACAGACTGGAAAGGACAAAACAAAAATGGTTAACAAAAAACTGAAATCCAAGAAAAGTGATGAGATGATGAGAATATCTAGGTATCCTCAATGACAGGTCACCAGGCCCAGATGGCATTTTGGGGTACTTACTGGGGGACATGATTACTGAGCTACCTATGGCCTCTGAAAAACTAGGGAGAACTCAAGAGGGCTGGAGACAGGCAGACATCTCAATTTGCAAAATGGGTAGATTCTACAGAACCTGGGTCAGTGAACTGCATAAACTTCCTGGCAAAACTCAAGAGCACATTATTAATATTTTTTCACTTGAAAAGTGCCCTGGGTAGCTAGGTGGCACAGTGTATAGAGTACTGGGTCTGGAATTAGTAAGACTCATCTTCCTGAGTTCAATTCTGGCCTCAGACACTTACTAGCTGTGTGACCCTGGGCAAGTCACTTAACCTTGTTTGCCTCAGTTTCCTCATCTGTCAAATGAGCTGGAGAAGGAAATGGCAAACCACTCCAGTATCTCTGCCAAGAAGACAACCAAATGGGGTCCCAAAGAGTCGGACACGACTGAAAATAAGTGAACAACCACTTGGAAAGAGCAAGTGGAAATCCCTATCAGCCAGTATGAGCTCATTAAGAACATGCCCATATGTTGATTTGTTTTGCTTGACTATTCTTGGTTTGTGGGAATACAAGTTAGTGAAAAACCTCCAATCCTTAACTACCCCATTCCCATCACTTTGCACCCCCCGACACACACACATACAGAAAATACACAGAAGAAAAAAGTTTGGAAGGGACACAACCAGGGCAATTTTGTCACTACCTCATTAAATTTCATATTTTTGAAAACAAAATGTAACAGAACTTGAGTTTCATATACAATCCTAGACTGTGAATTCCTTGAGAGCATTGGCTATTTTTTTTTTTTGGCCTTTCTTTGTATCCCTAGAAATAGTGACTAGGGCATGGCACTTAATAAGTGTTCTGCCTGACTGGAAGGCTTGTATTCGTGGACAAAGTTCATAATAATGGGGAAAAAAGTCATGCTAGACTGATTTCATTTTTTGACAAGATCACTAGATGGGTGAGGAAAATGCCATAGAAATGGTACGTATAGATTTCAGCAAGCTTCTTGACAGAGCCTCTCATAATACCTTTCTGAGGCAGCTGGGTGGTACAATGGATGAAAGGCTAGATTTGGATTTAAGACCCAAATTCAAATTCTCCCTCAGATACTTAGGGTGGTCCTCTCCAGTCTCCCTGGCCTCGCACCCTTCAATCCAGTGACACCGGCCTGCTTCCCTTCCCTACATGAGTCACTCGCTCTCGGCCCCAGGTATTTTTTCTGTCTCCTTCCCTGGAACGTTTTCTCTCCCCATCCCTACCTACTGGCTTCCCTGGCTTCAAGTCTCAACTAAAATCCCATTGTCTACAGGAAGCCTTTCCCAATCCCTCTTGCTTCCTACTTATCCTATATATAGCTTGCTTTTATTTGTTTGCCTATTGTCTCTTCCATTAGACTGTGAGCTCCTTGTGAATAGATAGTCTCTGCTCTTTTTGTATCTCCAGTGCTTGGCATATAGCAGGCACTTAATAAATCTTTGACTGACCTTGGGCAAGTCACTTAACCTCTGCCTCTGCTTCCCCAACTGTAAAAAGGAGGATCAGAATAGTACCTACTTCACAGGGTTGTTCTGAAGATCCAATGAGGTATCTGTAAAGTGCTTAGCAGTGTCTGATACATAGAAAATGCTTAATATTGTTCCCTCTCCTCTCCCCTTACTTTGTGGGCAAGACGGACACATGGAGGCAATCCAGTCACCTCAGAGACTAGGTTTTCATAAAGAACCAGGCAGACCAGTAATTCATAAAAATCTTTATTATGGGCCAACCTGCTAAGTAGCAGTGTTACTTAGATAAAGTACCTAGAGGGAGTGATGGGAGAGGGAGGTAAAGAGAAAAGGGGAGCAGGATAAAGGGTACAAGCAGACTGGTCCCTGGGGTTTCGAGTGTGATGGATTTCAGGTAGCTGTCATGGGGATCAGCCGCTGTCCTTCGTGGGCCACCGAAGAGACTGCCCTGTGACCACTCACATCCCCTCTCTACCTCAGTGGTTATGTAGGACACCTGGGTTCTTGACGTCTTCACATCACAGTGGTTGTAACTGATGGAAATCTGGACCCATCTCTGCTAGCTAAGTGAATGGTTGTTAGGAGCTGCTTCTTGGGATGAAGAGTGCTGAGGACAAGGAAGTAGGTAGGGGAAAAGGGGGAAACATGGAGGACTGGGGAGATGGGAGGGCTCCTTCTGTTGGGTAGTTATTTTTAACCGCTGTTAGGTGGATTCAGAACTGGGCCCACAGTGATTCCCTGACAGCAGCACTACTCCTGGTCCCACTGCATATTTTAAAGCAATGACTTGGAAGTTTATCAGACATACAGATGACAAGTCAGGAGGGATAGCTAGCTAGGACCGGGACACAGGATCATCATTTTCAAATATTTGAAGGGTTGCCAAAGTGACTTTCCTAAACTGTAGGACTATGTCAAAACTCCAGCGGCTCACTATCACCTCCAGACCAGAAAGCATTTGTAAAGGTTTACTCTGTGCGGAGCACTGTGCTAAGTGCAGGGGATACAAAGAAAGGCAAAAAAAAAAACTGTCCCCATTCTCAGGTTCACATTCTACTGGTGGAGACAACATGTAACTAGCTACATACAAGATATATACAAAGTGGATAGACAGGAGGCAATCTCAGGGAACGACAGGGAAAGGCCTCCTGAGGAAGGTGGGATTTGAAAGAAGCCAGGGAAATTATGTAACAGAGGTGAGGACGGAGAGCATTCTAAGCACAGGGGACAGCCAGTGCAAAGGCCCAGAGCTGGGAGATGGAAGGTCAAGGGTGAAGAGCTACAAGGAAGCCACTTTAGCTGGATTGCAGAGTATGTGGAGGGGAGTAAAGTGGAAGGGTAGGAAGAGGCCAGGTTGGGAAGGGATCTAAATGCCAGAGGACTCACACTTGAGTCCTCTTACCTCTACTGGCCTGCTTCCTGTTCCTCATACACAGCTCCTCATACACTTTTCCCATTTCTGGGCCTTTGCCCTGGCTGTACCCCATGCCTGGAATGCCGGCCCTTCTCACCTCCGCCTTGTGACATCCCTGGCTTCAAGATTTGGCTCAAAAACCTCCTGCTGGAGGTTTTCCTGGTCCCTGCAGGCACCTGAGCTCACTTCGGTAGTTATTTACATGTTGTTTTCCACATTAGTTTGTAAGTTCCTGGAGGGCAAAGGTTGTTCTTATGTTTTTGCCTTTCTTTGTATCTCTAGTGCTTAGTGAAGTGCCTGGCACACAGAAAACAGTGAATGTTTGTTGATTGAAGTCTAAGAAGGCTTTGGCATTGTATTTGGTCCTGAAGGGCACAAGCATGGCTACTGGGCACAAGTTGGAGGGAGGCAGACTCTGGCTCAACATGAGGGTTGCTCGAGAAAGGTGGTGTGACAAGGTTGGACTTGGGCTTTAGGGACATCAATCTGACAGCTTATATGGAGGTAGGAAGCTCAATTAGGAGGCTACTGTCTCCTACTATCTCAAGCAAAAGGTAATGGGAACCTGAACTAGGGTGGTGGTTATTGAGAAGGGGATGGACACGAGAGCTGCTGCAGAGGCAGTATCAGTGACAATGGGCAGCTGAATGGTTCTCATAGATGCCAGCATCATACAAGAGAACAGGCCGATTACACCTTTCTACACAGCATGTGGGGGGGGGTGGCAGGGTGTCAGGGAGGAGAGATATAAGCAGCACTTAAATATAAGGAATGGTGACATTTGATGGAAAGCTACCACAGGAAATGCTAGCCCAGGGGCCATAATTATAGAGTGCTTTTAAAGCTGACTCCAGCAGTAGACTGCCACTGGGGATTGACATTGACTGACTCCAGGTCAACCAGAGGAGACCATATTCAATCTATGTGTAAGAGGGAAGAGGCACTTCACACAGTATGCCCATGCCACAGTGGCACTGAGGAACCTTGGCTCTTAACCCTCCTGTGTTGTTTTTGCTAGGCCCCGATACCTTCAAATGGCTCAGTCAGGCTCCTTCTGCATGTTTTGTGTTTTACCCCCGGGAGAGTGGCCTCTGGGGGCTCCTGCTAACTCTATGTGTTCTACACTAGGGGAGCATGGTGGTCACTACAGCAGAGCAATCTTGTTTCTGACGACAAAGGGGACAGGTGATTCAGACAGAGGTTGAGAAAGGTGACTTATAAAGTCCTCTTCGTGTCTATGACTGTTTCTTTACGCGCTTTGTACACAACACAAACTTCAACTGAACCAGCTACAACAGGATGAAGTGATAGAATAAATTTATTAATTCCCCCAAATTTACCATCCCGAGTGTGAGGTTAATGTGGCAAATACTTAGAGAACTTGAAAGAAGGGGAAAACAGAGGTGAGGCAAAACTTTTTTTTTTCTTCCCAATTCAAAGCCTAAATAACAGCAAGGTGCCCAACGAACAATTGCAAGCAACCACCATGAGTTAGCGCTGTTTGACAATTTCAAATCAAGGTTTTGATTGAATCCAAATTTTTTGGGGGGGTTTGCAAATGAACACACTCTCTTCCCCCCTTCCCACCCTCCCCACCCCCACCCCATTATATCTTTAAACAACTCTTAGTCATACACACAGTTCATGGCCAAGGCCATTTTCTGGATGCACACAAGATACATGGAGCTACTACCACTGAGCAAACACAACCTTGTTGTTCTACTATGATCACAGATGAGTCACTAAGTAAAAATGATTAATCACAAATCAATGCTACTAGGCTCATTTAAAGACTATTCTCCCCTTACAAAGCAGGTACAAGCACTAAATTAAGAGGCGAATGAGTTTCTTCTGGCTATGGTAGTCATGTTATTGGTCTCAGCATCAGAGTGTACAGGAAGTTTGTGTGCAATTACGATGAAGTGATGACCCCTTATACACATTGTCAGCACATTTGTAACGGACAAAGCTATAAAATGCAATCAAGCATCACAGACAAATCAGGGTTAATGCAACAGCAAGAAGTGTTCTAGAACTTTAATACATATGTCAATACAATATTTAAGAACCCTAAATTACACTCCCTTTATCAGCCTGCAAACAGGCTTGTCCTAAGATCAAGCCTTTGCTTCATCTCCCAACGACCGACCGACCGGCACTTGTAGCAAGCTCAATCAACAACAATGTGCAGCTCCAAACCATTTTGAAGAGAACAACAAGGATTGGTAGAAAACATAGAATTTCACATCTGCTTTCAATTAACTGGACTCCTCTAAAACAGGAGGAAGGGAAGAATGTTGTGCCCAGAACTTTACGAAATTCTATTTGGGATCAAAATATATTTCTTTCTGCACAAATCCTAAAAGCTCTCGTGACTAATAACGGCACTTCAGTATATACCTTCAGATACTCACAAGTGACTAAAGCTAAGTCACATTTAGAAACAGTACATCTTTGGATCCCCTAAAGCAATAGGGAGATTGTAGAGCAGAGGGAGAAATCTGTTTAAACAATTTTCTTATAGTTGTCCAAATTCATTTTGCTTCCAGTGTTAATTCAGTTCAATTCATTAAGTAGCTATTGAACTCTGACAAAGTCTTCCCCCACTGAGCTAAGAGGGGTAGGCATAACAAAGAAACAGAAGGCAGTTCCTACTCTCAAGGAGCTCATACAAGGAGACACAACACATCCAAATAACAATCAGGTAAGGAGGCAAGTCAGTAGAGGCTTGAGAGCTCAAAAGCCGCCATACTGGAATGGAACAGATATGGAAGGCCTCAGGGTAGGGGTGGTACTTGATATGGGGCCTCAGAAAACAGATCTAGATAGGCAGGTAGGAGGAAAAAGACACTCCAGGTATGTACAGTCAGGGTGTATGGGGAGAAGCAGGAGCAAAAATCACAAAAGCAGCAAAGAGTACAACCTACTTTTAGCACAGTGAGAAGACCCAAGTGACTGAAACATTGAATATCAAACTAATCAATCAGTAGTGGGGTATGAAGGACCATCCTCAGTGATAAATCCTCACATATCCCTAAATCCATGAATAATTATGCCCATTTAGACAAGAGTTTTCAAACCTGTTCAAATCCAGCTTCTATCACTCATCTCCTGGAAGGAATCTCATAACTATGACCTGGCATATAATCCAGTTTTATCTGTCCCAAAACTTCCTCTTGCCAAACTCCAAGGAATGTCCCCTATTTCTATAGTACTCTAGGAGTTGGTAGGTGACTTTGTATAAATTTCACCCCTAATTTATTCATTCATATAATCTGAGCCATTCTTCCTCCTTACAAGATTAAACAAGACATTACTTTCTCACAAAGACATGTGGGAACGTATACCTCAACAGAAGCAAGCACTGGTCTCTAAAAGGTGGTGACATTGGGAAGCTGGACAATTATTACGATGAAGCCACTATCTCTGCTCATCTTCTTTGGACTCTTTGGGAACATTTGGAACCAAAACCCTAAATCCCAGCTTGATTACCTAGCCTTGCCTCCAGATAATTTTTGGCTAGTTCCCAAAACCAAATCCTTCCTCAAAAAGATAAAGATTTGCCACCCCCAGAAACACATATTCCAAAGGATGTAGCAGTTCCCCTGCCAGCTTACCCACGGAGAAGGAGATAACACATGCCAGAGTGGAAAGAGTATCGGACCAGGAGTTAGGAGACCAAGGTGCGAATCCTGGCTCTGCCACTAACTGGCTATATGGGTCCTCCACTCACCTCATCCCAAAGTCCTCATCTATAAAATGAGGGGGTTCAACAAGATCAACTCTAATATACCTTTGAAATCTAAAATTAATTTTATCTATGTTCTGGTAGGTTTCTTTTTTAAAAAATAATAATCTCGATATAGTCACATATTTGGAAATTTGAATTTCTTATTATTTATTTTCAGAAAAACTCTAGGACAGGGACTATATTTTATGTTTCTTTGAATTCCTTAAAATGGCTAGCAAAGTGCACTTGTATACAGTAGGTGCTCAACAATGTTTACTTATTATTCTGGCCCAAACCGGCTCAGATTATTTAGATCCTGGGATTGTTAGATAATTTCTGGTTTTGTCCTACTCCTCATCAGTAGCTCCTTCCCTCCTCTCCCCCCAACCCCATGTTCTTTATTCTCCATGGCTCAAATGGAAGGAGAAAAACAGACACAGGCTTCTTTTAGCTCAAAAACGCTTACTGAGCTCAGCAAAAACATATTCAAACTAACACCATCAGTAGTTTACTGCCTATCATACAATAATAGTATAAACAATTACTCTATCAGTGATAGTCAAATGCACAATGATTAACTAAGCTTTAAGAGCTTAATTTAAAATGAAAAGGAACAATAAACACTACATATTTATTTAAAATGAACTCTCTTGGACTCTGACTACTAAAATCAACATAAATGACAGAGATTCAGACGATGAATTTTACTCACTGGAAAAAATTCAGAGCCGGCTTTATTCTCTTTCAACCTACTAAAATTCTAAGATCACACACATATAGAGAGGAACACACACACACTTTCACACACACTCAAACACATCGCCTATATTTCCCACTAAACCCCAAAAGATGAAGTAAAATGTACCCGCCCAAGCATGACGGGAAGGGCTTCTCTGCCCCTAGCAATGTGCCAATGCTGCACAATGTGCCATGAACACTTTATGGAGGGTGGGTCTGTATAGTTCACATCACTGCCAATGGGTTTTCTGATACCACAGTAATATATCAATGTAAAATGGATTTCTTTCCTTCCCTATGTGAACATTTACGTTACTTATAATTGTTCTTGTCAGAGAGAAGGAGAAATAGGCTAATAAGAAAAAGTTAAGTGGCAATGGACAGGGGAGAGAACTAGAAATTCCTAAGCTAGATTAATGAAGATAGGGAATTTCCCACACTATTCAATCATTAGTTATCATCCCTCAGCCAAATGAAACAGCTAAGACTTGAGAAAGCTATTCACTCAGCTGTGGTAAACTGCCCAGTTCTTAAATTGAATGGTAGCTTTTCATATGTTTAAGCCACTGATTTTCCTTTTGTATAACCCCCAAGTCCTCAATTTCTTGATCACTAATGCTCACTTTTAAACTATGATAAGTGGTTTTGCACCCCATCCAAAACTTTACATGACCAAGGAGCATAAGCATATATATATATATATATGTATATATGTATACATATATGTACCACATGTTCTAAGCCACATTGTTTAAGATCTAAGACTACAGACAAAGCATGAATTAGATTTTCATGAAAAATATGAATTATTTTCTGGAACCTTATATCTTTGACAAAAAAAAAAAATTGCCGCTTCTCCCAACCCTACGTTTTCTTCCCCAAAGCAATCAGAAATAGATTGGTAAATTTCCTTCTATACAATCCTACAGCTTTTCCATGAGGGCTGGTGTGGGTGGGGAGACTCTACCCTTCCACTAGTGGCAAAGATATTCCTAAAGAGCTAACTGAAGTCTTCATCTCTGGATATTTCTTAACCATGGTTCAATGATAATCTTCAATTTAATCGATAATGGAAACATTCTGTTTATAATTATTAGTTTTTATAGAAAAATCTGTAAAAGGCAATATCTGAAGTGAGAAAGAATAAAAAAATACTATGTTACAGATGCTATGCAAACCTTCTAAGCTGGTTTTATATTAGCTTTTTGTAAATGACAAAAAATGCACTTAATTATGATGCCCATAAAGTATCAGGAAGTGTCTGATCTCTGTGGGCAAATTTTGGTATAACCAATGAATGAACCCTGGAAAATTCGTGTGTGTGTGTGTGTGTGTGTGTGTGTGTAGGGGTAGGAAACAGGGCAAGGGAAGAAGCATCAAAATGCCATTCTATGTAATCCATGTGTACAGTGTACCAATTTATCAACTGCACCATGGTAGGTAGCACCATTGTTATGTTCCTTCCTGGACGGTAAGTCAAGATTCTTGGGTGGGGTAAGAAGGGAAAGATTAGGCAAGAGCAAGAATGAAGCAAATGTGGGATGTGTCTAAATCTGATATGTAAACATGACTGATCAATGGTATCTCTGCACGAAGGCCTCACAATCCAAACACTTCATTTGTATATACAGTTTCAACAGACACCTCTGCCATGTTGTCAGCTTTAACTGCAACCCATATGTGTTCATTCTCAACTGTATGACAATTTTTAAATATGAGGGCCTCAACAAAAACTATGAATATTGCAGCTATTATCAATTCCTTCACTTCAGAAAAAGGCTTTTATATACATTGTGGTAGGTACAGAATATACAGAAAACAGCTTTATGTACACAAAAGTGCATTGTAATGTAATATTATAGTGTAATAATACAGTGACCGGAGATCAGGGGGAAATCCTGATTTAACCGTCTTCTACAGTAATTCAGAGAACTTGAAAATTACTCAGACCAGCCAATTTTATCCATGTTTTGGTTCTGATCTTGGGCTGTATAACTACTGACCTTTGAAAATGAAAAAAAAAACTGATTTGAAATTTAACCACCTATGAAATGTTTTAAATCTGTTTTCATTTCCTTCATTGACTTTGACAGCACAGTTATCGAATTCCAAACATACAAAGCCTCAGAATGGGAAATAGTGAACTATCTGAACTACCAAAATGAATCCAAACAATGTCAGTAATGGGAATTTGCCACCATCTTTCTAAAACCTTCAGGCAAATAACCAAATACCAAGCTGTCAGCTTAAGAAGCTTAAGGGATCAAGTACTACTGAGAAACAAGCAGCACCACGCATGGGAAGGGTTCTGGCTTCCAGCTCAGTTCAAGCCATCCAGATGAAGCCTCAAAACAAACTTAAGGAATTCTCTCTCTGTTTCCATAGTTAAGATGCATACACAGCTAGAGCAGAGCCCCAAGCCACACACGGCCCTGTACTTCCATCTCCAAAGGTTCTACTCATCATAATGATACAAAAATACATTTTATACCAAATCACAAACTCTCACTATTGAACCCAGTGAAGACCAAACTATTTTGCTTACTGTGCTTAGTAAGAACTTCATGTAGAAGTATTTTAAAAGCTTGAATTTAATAATGGTGCTAAGAGGCCGAAAAGCACTTTAGAACAGGTACCTGAATGAAGAAAGGGAGCCAAGCACCTGCTCTGCCCTGTTCATGGACAGCTGGACTTCGGAGCTGTTGCTTCTCTACAGTCCAGCTGAAACTCAATTGTCAATGTTCCTTTGAAGCCTTTTTAGTAGGGAAATTATTTCCAAAGGAAAAGCTAAGAGTGATCTGAAATTGTCTAAGCGGAGCACTTATGGCCCAGGCCCAAGGATGACAGCAATGCCTAGGTTACTAAAGTTTCTGTACCTCTCAATTGCTTCTCTTACTCATTAAGAATAATTTAGTTTTAGAGATAAAATCAAAAAAGACTTTAAAAAATTCCACAAGTATCAACAATGCAGTGTGAATGTAGTGATTCTAGATATCAAACTTTAAATTAAAGTGACCTGCCAAAAAAATCTAATAGAAAAATGTGCTAAAGATGATGGTGTTAAAAAGGAAAAAAAGTACTTTTGAAGCATTCAGACTATCACTCAACAGACCATGTGGCATGCCTGCATGGGCCCAAACTATATTGTTTGTTCTTAGCTGGTATGAAAATGAGAAAGGCAAGTCTGGGATAGAAAAAGAAGAGAATCATCTATTTAATTTCTTACCTAGCTCCAGAGGCTTTGATGGGTAATAATTAAACTTGTACAATTTAAATACTGAAATAGGATCAATATAGTTTAATTTGATCTGACATTTAAAAAGCACTTCTAAAGTTAGATCTAATTTGTCACCTAACATAATGTGTACTTATTCTCCCCTGGTCAAAAAACAATCACATTTTTTTCACATTTGGACAAGCCCGGTTTAAGGTACAACCTAATATAGTAAAAATGACCCTTTACCCCAAATTAACTTACCTATTTAATGCAATACAAATCAGAATGTCAAGGGCTTCTTTACAGACCAAGGCAAAACACAATCTGTATGGAAAAGAGGAAGTAAAACTGCCAAAGGGCACACTAAAGAAAATAAGCCGATGAAGGTGGTCTTGCCCTGCCCAACTTTAAAACAAATTATCCAAGTGGTTATTAGCAAAACAATCTGGTACTGCACAGGGAATGGAGAAATCTATCAGTGGAATAGACTAGATACACCAGATATTCAGCCAAACATCTACAAAAGGCCAATGTTTGGTGAACTGATAGACAAGAAAGAGACTGAGCACAGGATTCAGTACTTAGCTTGGGAAAATTGGTTGGCAATTTGGCAGGAAAGGGATTTAGATTCACATTTTACACACTATATATATCCCAGTAAATTCCAGCTGAAAGATGAACTTAAACATAAAAATATATAAGAAAATGTAATAAAGTGTTCATCTAAATTGTAGAAGGGGGATAGATTATTTTTTCCCATTCAAACAGAAGACAACAAAACTGATGTGCTTGACTACATTAAGACAAAAATTTTATGTACAATAAAACTCAAAATAACTTTTAAAAAAGAATAGACTGGGGAAAATATTTAAGGACAAATATGACAGATAAAGACTGATATCTACATATAAGGAACTATTAAAAAAATTACAGTGGTAACTACCTCAAACCCCTCCCCCTCCATCCACAATGGATAAATGGCTAAGGGATACAGTTTTCAAAAGAAAAAGAAGTTACTAGCCACTTGAAAAATGCTTAACCTCACTAATAAATGAAACCAACTTTGAGGTATCACCCCACACCTTCCAAACTGGCAAAAATAACTAAAAGCAACAGGGGTTGCTGTGAAACAACTCATTCATTGCTGGCAGAAATGTAAGCCCATAATACCTTTCTGAAGAGCCATCTGGCCAGTATACGCTACAAAACATAATCATGCCTTGAAAATGCCTTTGATTTTCATAGCAGCATTAAATATACTTGCAAAAAACCTGGAAGGAACCTAAATGTCTAAATAATAGGGAAATGGTGAAATAATTGTGGTACATTAATATAATGTAATTAAGATGGTCAAGTTTGAGGAATACAAAGAAATCTGGAAAGGCCTTTATGAAATACTGTGAAATTAAATAAGCAGAAGCAGTAGAATAAAGTACATATCAACAACAAACACGTAAGAGGGAAAGTGAAAGAAGCAAGAAGCGTGAGGTGGGCCTTAATTAAGAGGAGTAACTACAAACATGGTGCAGGAGTATCTTCCACATACGGTCTTGCAGAGCAGCTTTCCCTACTGTTTCTGAACTCAGATACACATTTGAGTCATCAATATGGAGATATGTCATGAACTTAGTCTGAGATTCAGAACTATTTCAAAAAAGAGTAAACACAATTGAGGTTTAATGGGCTATTTTTTCAAGAGGAGATTTTTACAATTTTAAGAGGCAGATTAAAATAATATCTGCACCAAATCTGTGAGGAATCAGAAATATCAGTCTCTGGGGATTTGTTTTGCAATTTTGACTTTATTTGAAGGAATGCAGGCTTGGTCAAAGAATTGTTGCATTTTATGGAGTCTAAGTTTTACTTCATGGGCAAGGAAGATGGCACTCAACTTAAACACTAGTTGAGACAGCAGATCAAGTGATCTCTCACTAGACATTCAATTTCTTTCTAATGAATTCTCTCTATGAAGCCAATTTTGTTGAACTGAAAGTTGTGTAGTGCCATCTCAATCAGGACCTGAGATTTCATTGGTTCTGGGAACTTCCCACAGTAGGGACTGTACTTCTACCCATGCAGACCACACCTCCGACCTAGACAATGGGCCACCTTTAGAGATTTTCCTGGGGCAATGAGAGGTGTCACACAACTAGGTTAAAGAGGAGACAGGACTTGAATCCAGGTTCACCTGCTTTGAAGACTCACTCCCTAGTCATTATTTTGCCTCAGGTCAGACACTTGAAACCGTTGGAAGGGAAGAAGAGAAAAAACAAAAAGCTGAAATGCAGAGTCATAAATCGTTCTGCTATAACTTGAACATTCATCAAATCCGTAATTGATAAATTCAATATTGTAATTAAAAATTCTAAATCATTCAATGAATAATCTCTGCAGAAATGACAAGTTTCATTTTTGTCATGTACCTAAATGACTAATATGATTTCTACTTTTTTTTTAAACACACCAGGAGAAACTGCTTCATTTCTGTTGTCTTATCATGGCCAGGATGGTGACTCTACGTTGTCCAAGGCTACTCTGTAAGAAATAGCTCCAACTGACGTAGGCTGGCCACAGAGTGATCTATCATCTGCCCACAGTGCCCCAGGAAATAAGGAAAAATATAAAATGGCTCTCAGTCACGTGAGAGTAGCAGAAAAAGGAGAAGACTAATGCTCCAAATCATTAACAAGAGAAATGCAAAAACACTGAGGCATATTGGCAAATATTTTAAATGATGGAAATAGTCAATGTTGGAGGACAATGTGGGAGACAGGTATACCAATACACTGTTGGTGGAACTATAAACTGGTTCAACCTTTCCAGGAAACAATTCAGAATTATGTTTAGAAATGTTACTAAACTGTTCATATCCTTTGATTTAGTCATACTACTCATACTTGATGGAGGTCAATGACAGGAAGCAAAGTCCTCTGTGCACCAAAATAGCAGAGTAGCACTTCTTGTAGTAGGAAAAAGGGGGAAGGGGGGGAAATCACATGCCCAACAAGTGAGGGATGGTAGAATAGACTTGTGCATATGAATGCAATGGCCTGCTATTATGCTGTTGGAAACAATACGAAGAGTTCAGAGAAACATGGAAAGAATTGTATGAACTGATGCAGAGCAAAGAAAGAACCAAAAGATCATACACAATGACTATAATAATGTAACAAGAGTTCAAATCAAATATAATGACATGTTGGTTTCACAGGACTAATAGTAGTTTCACACAGCTAATATAATTTCACGCCACTAATATTAAAACATGCTTCTTTACTCTCTTAGAGCATAAAGTGACATGTGCAGTCAATTGCAATTGCAATATTAGATGATTTAAGAAAAGGTAGTATGAAGGGGGTATTTATTTCAAAGTGACCACTCTGTTAAAACAAAATATGTCAATATTTTTAAAAGATTTTTAAAAAACGAATGAAAGATGTGTGTTGTTTAGACTACAGCATGCAGTTGAAATGGAAACCCCTCTACTTTTGACAGACACTGTGGATGTACAATGACCTGAGTAGGAACAAGAGGGCTGACTGGATTGCCTTTGGGAAAGTGTGCAGGGCTTTTAATGACCCCAAATTTCACCCTAAAACAAAGGTCCATATTTTTTGGCATTAAGATTCCTCTTGTGATATAGTATGGCTCCAAGTCATGGAATATCCCAGTCTCTTAAGATGTCAAGTTGAGATTCAACAATGGAAAAAATAGGCTACCACAGATTACCAAAGAGACACTACGCAGGAAAAGTAGTATAAAGGACACCAGTGAAATCTACGATTTGTTTGAAGTGACACAAAGCAAAGACAGCAGAATCAAAGAATATACACACAGTGATTATATATTGTAAATGAAGACAAGAATTCAAATCAAATACAACTAATATTGGTTTCACACAACTAATGTTACAACATGCCTCCTTTCTGTTAAGAAATGGAAAACAATAATAGCATAAAGTGACATGTGCAGTCAGTTGCAATTGCAATATTAGACAGTTTAAGGAAAGTTACTATGAAGGGGATGGGCTAGTTCTATATAAAGAAAGGGATAACCGATGGTTATTAACTCACTCCTCTGGTATCCCCAATCCTCTCTGTATCACAAGATCTTGAGGAAGGGTCCCAGCACTGGGTGAAGCCTTAGTGTAGGAGTTACAGGAAAGCACAGACAAGAACCACACAGGATAGACATAAACCACAGGATGGACAAGAGCCACACAGGATGGGGCACTCTCTGCAATGCTGCAGGGAGCATGCACATTGATTAAGATCACAGATCCACCGAAGTGAGGTGAAACTGTGGAGGGATATCACTGAATGGGGAAAAGGTATCCGACTAAGGGGAAAACACAAATTCTCAAGTATCTGTTATCCAACATGCCCACGTGGGTATGATATAAGACATCAGCCAAGACAGGACACTATGGAATCTGACAGATGAGTCTTGAAG
Organism: Vombatus ursinus; assembly: GCF_900497805.2. NCBI lineage: Eukaryota > Metazoa > Chordata > Mammalia > Diprotodontia > Vombatidae > Vombatus > Vombatus ursinus. The sequence goes on from NW_020954513.1 coordinate 2,235,685, forward strand.
GTTATCACTGAATCAGAAATACTTTCACTGTCAAAAGAAATGAAATGCAAATAAAGTTCATCTGAATCCATATTTGGATAAATTTCTATTTATCTGAGGGACAAATGATATTTTTTTCAAACCAAAAACTAGCTGTCCCATTTTCCTTGAAAAACAGCTCCATAGACCAGCCAATTATTCCTTTGAACTTCTTTCTTGGCTTGAACTCTTTTCATGGCTTGGCTGTAAGAAATATGTTCCTTTTACTTAAATTATCTAAAGCAGAGGTATCAAACTTAATGCCATGGGTTGACCTAGATTAAAATGTAATTAGGAAATGTTTAACAAAACAAATAAAATCTTACAACACAACATAGATAAGATTATTTTGCTGTTTTTAAGTCAATACAGAGCCTCAGGGATCTGTTTCTATTTGAGTTTAACACTCGTGGCCCAGAGCTATGTGGCTTTGCCTACCCTCTCTTGGACAATTCTAGTGTCTAGCCTTCTTGCTTCTGAAGAAATAGAACCATCTGAGGATGTACAAAGTAGGAAGGAAAGAGAAGCAGAAGTACTGTGAGAAAACAATGGAATCTCTTATGAATGTGGTCTTCCACAATATACTTACAAAAGAGTCACATGGTAGCATTTCCAATGTTCTGACCATGTGTCACAAAAGCTACACTAGTTCTTCTTCATTTGTCATTTTTCTTTCCTCTCTTTCCTTATTTAACCCTCTAGGTATCAAAGTGAAATAAAAATAAAGTCACCCCAAGACATCAAAGCAGGAATTTAGAGCACGTCTCTCCTCAATAAATTACCTACTTTTAGAACTAAATACAGAAAAGTAAAATACTGGAGAAGAATGTGGACTCTACAGCATGATTACTCTGACTTGTTGCTTTTATGGAGCTATAATCACCCAAAAATATCTTACCTCCAAGAATATAATCATCAAACAATTTTAAAGAGCAGCCCATCAACTGTCAACACGAATAGTCCCCATCATAAACTTCCCCACAGAAAGAGTCAAAGACTGTCTTAAGCTACTTAAAATTTTTAGTATTTCTAATATTCATTCAAACATACTACTATGAAAATACTTTAAAGAATGTCCTCATTTCACACTATCTTACAAGGTGGTGATAAACTAGTGAATATAAACATGTAACTAGTTCACGTTCATGGCAGACACTTTAAATTATGGTTTTTATGGAAAACTCCCATGATTCAAAGTTTTTATGTACTATAAAATGTTTCACACAGACCAGGGATTTTGTACATGAGTTTCTTAGCAAGCCAGAAACCATTATTCAAACTTAAAGGCTCAAGTTGGGCTAAAGGAAATCAACTGCAAAGATTAGGTCAAATTGAAAAGAAAAATCAGCCTTGGAGAAAAAAATAATTCTAGGTGCTAAAGGTCCAGAAAATGTCAGAAAGCAATTCCCCCTTTCAAAGCTTTCTCACCCAATGACTATTCAGCATGATGTTAGGCTCCCCACTCTGTGATTGCATGCATGACTATTTCCCTACAATCATCAGGCTCAAATTCCAATGGGATTTTGACTTCACAAAGAATGGAAAGAAGAAAAGTAGATTCTAATCTTATATCTATGATTTTATGAATAAATAACAGGTGAAGACACAAGACAATACTCCCTAAAAAATATACAAACGGTGCCTTCACCTGCAGCCCTGCCTCCTTGCCCCCAACACCACAAAACCATCAGCTGGGCATCAAACACAGAAACAGCAACCCTTTGGAGAAACTCAACTGGTACTACCACAAAGAGAATCATCTACCTTGTAGAGTGATTTTAAATCTACACATCAACATTAATGGATTTAACTACAAACCAACCTGTGAAGTCTTCTAACTTGGAAAAGCGTTTTGTCTTTTTGCAAAAAGCCACTTTCATTACTACACTTAAGTTGAGGAGTCAAACATTTACCTAAATCATCAGCATAGCTCTAATCAAAATTTTGGTTAAAAAACAAAAATCCACATAAACTCTGAGGATAATGTTAAGGCTTAGAAACCCCACGGCCAAATTCACCCTGGTTACATTAAAACATCAACATCTCCTTCATGATCTTCTTCGGTCACTTTCAAAGACAGCACTTCTTCATTGAGGAAGAGCCCGCTCAGCCTCTCTTTGCGGGCCTGCCTCTGCTCCTTCAGCTGCCTCTTGCGGAAGGCCTTCTGCTGTAACTTCCGCTGCTTGGAACGTTTCTGGGAAAAATCAAGTTTTAAAAGTGGCATCAGTTCTGGTGTACTCTCCTCCCTCTCTGCCAAGAACTTCACAGATCAAATCCCAGTATTCAGAATGCTAAGGGACTTATTCCACTGCTACAGCTCATATTGCTTGAGTAAAGAGGCCACAGCCTGAGGCTTAGAAGTTTTAATAAATACAGGTTAGAGTACTGAATCCACATTTTGTCACATAAAAATTTCTTGCTATTTTATATATATTTTTGATGCTGAATCAAAAAATACACAAGGAATTTCTCTAGTACCCACTGTTATGGAGTAACAAATAAACTGTGATATAAATTATGTAATATGAAGCAGTAATGAAGTACAGTTTGGGGGAGGAGTGGTATAGTGAGAAGTCACTGGTGTAAAGACCCAGCTTACGTGCTATATGGCAAAGCAGGCTGGGCCCCGTTCATTCACATGTGTTTAGTCAAGCAGTAAAACTCTCAATATGCCTTAAGATGTCCTGGTGGTTGTATGCTGGGCATCATTTGGTAAATATCATTCTTCTTCCTAATTCATCCCCAAACATTTATGCTCTGGAGACATTGTGCGCATTACTTCAATCCTTCCTATGCCACAGAAGTGTGTTGATCATCCAATTGGTGAAAACTCAAAAACTGAAGCTCTCCTCACTCCCCAAGCTAGGAAAGTAGAGGAACTCAATTTTGGTCACAAAATAGACCCTCAAGATAAACCTTAAAGACCCTTAGATGATTGATTGAATCCATAGACCTCAGCACATGCCTTTTAAGGTTCCTAAAATTAGGAAAAAACAAAAAGACCATTCAAAAGAGTTTTCTATTTTTGTTAAACAAATATAACAGGATAAGATCTTTTTTAAACAGCAAACTACCTGTTGCAGAAACTTGAATGGAAAAAGATGAACCTGATGATTCTGATTATGAGGATCAGGCTGCTCAGCTCAGCAAACCACACAGGTGGTGACTGATCCCTCACTGGAAATCACTCTCTGTTCTCCATGCCTCAGTTAACAACTCAAGAAGACATAAACGACCTTGTTTAGGATCTTAATGCATCTATAACTCAAGTTGAACTTTTAGCTTCCAGACTAAAAAAAGGATGAAATGTCCTGCAAGAGGACATCAAAGTATGTTCAAAACAGAACACTTCCCCTGAGAAACATTCAATACAAAAAGCATTTTTGGCATGAGTATTGGGATCTAAAAGGGACTGCTCTCTCTTATTAGGTATGCAAAGTGCCTCTCCAAGAGTGCCACTTTATTTATGAGCGGGACTGGAGAAACAGAAAAACAAGCCACAATACATTCAAAGACACTGGGCTCAAAGAAAAGAACTAATTCCCAAAAAGAACGAGGGATAAAGAAAAGTTAGCTGCTGGCTAGCCCTGTAAAAGTTACCTTACCACCATCAAAAATTAAAAAGGTCCAATGAAAAATGGATCAAACAATCCAGGTTTTCTTTATCTGAAAAATAAATTTCCAAGAACCTGTGGGGCTGAAATCAATGAGGATAATTTGTGTATGGATATTCCAATAAGAGAAGTGATAAAAGATGAATCTTTTGAAGAACAACTGAATTAAAAAAAAAAAGAACTGAATGAAGCTGAAGTAACTACATGGAGACTGTTTTTAAAAAGGACCAAAATGGTTTTCTTTTTTGGGCAACTAAGAGGCATAAAATTACCAAGAAACTGTCAATGATGGTCTCAAGCTTATAAACTTAGGAAATGTAACATGTCACTCAAGATCTATTTCTTGGATTCACATTTGGAATCCTTCCCCCCCCAAACCTCATTGCTCTGTGATGGGCCCTGAGAATGTTTCCAACAAGAAATCCCCACAATGGAAAAAATACATTGGGGCAAGAAGAATCCTTGTGTCCAGCCTAATGCCAGGTGAAATACCACGGAAAATCAGCAGTAGCTACATTTGGGAGAATAAAAGGAATGCAATTTTGTTCAGAAAAACAATTTTTCAGAACTTTAAACTATGATCCCTGTGAAAGCAGTGGGTGATAGGCAAAATCTGAAATTATACTTGAAATCAGCATAATAATATTATATATAGTTCATTTATTTTCCTGGTTGTGACAGGAAGGATAAAACCAAAACCAAAAAGTCATTTTCCAGCTGTGGTCCAGGGTTATGCTGTAATAGTATTTGACCAATACATCCCTCCCTCTTTAGATCAAGCAGAGTTTAAAGTAGGTGATTTTATCTAGTAATAAGGGACTCAGTTAACTCTAGTTTAAATTAACTTCTCTGTAATTAAGGCCCACTAGTAGCAAGGCCAAATGAACACGACCGATATCACCCATAAGATCCAGGTAAGACTGTATGACTCTTTGAAACTACTGCCTGTCTCCCCTTCCCGTCCTGCCCACCCCCATCTCCATACTATGGCTCCCCACCAGTCCCAATGGATTCCCCAGCTCTAATCTAATTCTCTTGTTAAACCAACCCATGTTCCTGTCTCCCCAGGCTCCCATCAGGCAGCCCTTGCTCCAGGGGCCTTCGCAGATTTCCTTTACCCCCAGCTGAAGGGGCTCTCTTCTAAGTTCTTAGCAACTCAACTGGCCCTCCCCTTTACACCCTTCACATCTGCCTTCACCCCCAATTTGCTCTGCTTGGTTTATTGCCTAGTGTAGGTCATCACTATGAGGGCAGGCTTGGTTCCACTACAGCTCTGGATGTCTAGGCATCGAGGAGGCTTTTTAAATGCAGGTGGAAATAAGTACCTTGGAGCTGGGCCATGCAGGCTGGGGAAGAATCGGGACACTTCTCGCCTCCTACAAAGCTACTATGGTCCTGCCTCCAAGGACCATGGTGCTCTTCTCTACTGGTTCCTACAGAGTTGGGGAAACACCTCCGTGCTCATGAACCAGGCTCGAGGCTCAGTTGCCATGGCAAAGACCCCAAAGCCCCACTGAGAGACATCAAAGAACTCTATTAACATGACTTCTGTTTGTTAAGACCAGAAAAACTACACATAATGTTCAACCTCTGAGGAAGAAAAGAATTCTGTCAGGCAGAAATCACACAGGAAGAATTATCTCCTATGCAAATTGGCATGGAACAAGCAGTTAGCATACAAGTTTATAAGCACACAGACCAAAGAGCTGACAAGGCCCCTGGAGAATGGGGAGGCCATGTGTGGGACAGCCTGTTCTGCCAGGGCACCATCCACATTTCATGTTCCATGGTAACACTGACTCAGCAGTGAACCTTAAGAAATAATCCAACCCTCTGAATCACTAATTCTATTTTCAGCAGTTCTCTCAATCATAATGGACAATGTATTTCTACGTAGTTTGCATTCAGACAAACCTGAAAACTGCTGTATGCCTGTAAGGCAGAACATCATAATAGGCACTGACATTTATAGAGCACTTTACATATATATTAGCTTCTTTGATGCCCGGTGCTATGAGGTAGGTGCTCCAGGCATTGGTGAGGTTAAGTGCCTCGCCCACGATCCCACAGCTAGACAGTGGACGAAGAGCAGAGCTCAGGAAGAGCTGGGTCCCAATCCAGCCTCAGACACTTCCTAGCTACACGACCCTAGGCAAGTTCTTTCCCCTTCCTGGACCTCAGTTTCCTCTGATTCGCTGACCTCTTATGTCCCCTTTCCAGCTGTAGAGGTGACAGAAGCAGGCAGGAAGCTCCTGGCTCCCTGTGCCCGAGCACCTGGCGTACCTTCACATGGCAGGGAGAGCTGGTGGGGTCGGGGTGGGGGGAGAAGGCAAATTTCACCAGCATGCCAAGCACTGCCCTACTCGGACTGGGAAGACTTGAATGAACTGATGCAGAGTGAAGTGAGCAGAATCAGGAAAACAATTGAAATAAGAATACTGTCATGATATACAATTTTGAAAGACCTAAGAACCCTGAACAATACAATAACCAACCACAATTCCAGAGGACCCATGATGATACTCATCACTTGCCAGGGAAGAGAAAGACTCAAAATGCAGAGTGAGACATATAATTTTGGTCATGACCAATGCAGGACTTTGTTTTGCTTGACTGAATTATCTGTTACAAAGGTTTTGTTGTTCTTTCTCAAGTGGGGAGGGGGGCAGGGGAATAAATGCTTGTTAATTGGGAAAAAAAATTTAAATAAACTGTCCAGTCTTCTAGCCCAGTGGTGTCAAACTCAAATAAAAACAGGGCCTGCTAAAGGGATAAGGATCCCTGCAGGCCACATACTGACTTAGAGAACCATGATAACATTACCTGTTCTATTATATTACTAGTTATTTTGTTAAATATTTTAATTTTTGGTTCAGGTGGCTCTTGGAGTGTCGTGGGCCACAGCCCGTGCAGCATGTTTGACATCTCTGCTCTAGATGACTCTTTACAAACATGGCAACGGTGGGGAGGTGATAAACCCTTAAGGACAAGGGCATTTTTAAAAATCATTTTCCTGATTCTTTCACAGAAAGCAACACTGTCAGATGTCATGAACAAACTGAACAAACGATGGCCTGCTCCCTCAGGGCATGCGATTTTTCAACACTGCATCCAGCTCATGCACCAAAACAACCAAGCCCCCCCATCCCTAGAACCAACTTTGGAAAGCATCTCAGTGAGTTCCAAGTAGGGGCACAGCAGTACTATCACTAATCACCAAAACCACACTAGGTCCTTGCACTTACCAATGGGACACTTTACCTTAGAATCTCGAATCCGCTCCGCTGCACTGGTGGACAGGTTGCTGTCACTGTGTGCCCGGCTCATGTTGGCGCTTGAGTTGGAAGCGGAGTTGCCCACGCTGGAACCAGTACTGCTGGCAGAGCTGACCATGCTGGCACTGCTGCTGCTGGCGCTGGCGCCGCTCACACCGCTGGTGCTGCCACAGTTGTAGCTGCTTCTCTTCCAGGGCTCTCTCATGGCCCGCTGGCGAGGCCCATGCTCCTTGATGTAGTTTCTCACCTTGAAGCACAAACAGGAAAAGTGGCTCAAGTTTAGGCCCTCCATGGTCTTTCAGCAATCCACTACAAAACCAAATCAGATTTCCCTCCCAATGTGTGTACAGCTAAATGTGCCAGACGGGTCCAAGGAAGAGGTGAGTTTTTAAAACCAGAAAAAGTACCAAAAAGAGAAACATGCCAATGTTTGAGGTTCCCCCCCCAAAAAATTAACACATAGCTAGACCATCAAAAAATAAAAGCATTATCAGAGATTAATGTTTGTGGTATAAAGCAGTAATTTTCAAAGTGTAGTCCTCAAACCCCTGGAGGTCTTCTGAGACCTTTTCAGGGGGTCTTTGAGGTAAAAACTATTTTTATAATGACACTAAGCTGTTTTAATTTCTGATACGGTAAATATTGATAGATATAACTCACATAAACAAAAGTTACAGGAAAGGAGGGGTCCTCAAAAATTTTTAAGAGTGTAAAAGGGTCCTGAGACCAAAAAAAAAGCTAAGAACTGTTACTATAAAGGAAAGGTACCAAATAAAAAATGCAAACTCCAACTCTTTGGGCACTTGCCCAATCAATGTCTCTAAGCTTCAATTTCCTCATCTTTAAAATGGAGATAATATTGTCTGACTTGCCTACTTCAAAGCCTTAGGGTAAGGATCAAATGACATCATATACATACAACTTAGTAAACCATAATGTGCTATCTAAAAGTACCAATTGTTATTTTTAGTCATTTTTTTCAGGGTGGAAATGCAAACCTTAATCATCCATGCTTATTTACCCAGAAATCTGACCTTTTATATATTAACATTTGTGATTCTTTCTGTTTAGATATAAAGAGATGAAGTATTTTTTCTCTCACGTACCTGTTTGAGTTTTTCATCTGTGAGACAGTTCAGTTCAATAATAAACTCACTGTCTGTAGGGGAGATCTGTGCAGTGGGATCAATAATTTTAATGATATCAAGTTGTTCCCGAAGACCCATTTCAGTACTGACTTTACGACTCAAGTACTCAATATATTCAACCTATTTAATGAAAAAGAGTGCTGTTACTAAAACCTGTTAATGTTTAGTATATATTCCATGGATAGATACTGTGTCACATATTTCAAAAAAGTACTTTGCAGTTCCATGTTTTGCTTGAACAGGTCAGGTAGAGCTCCTTCCCCCTCCCTGCACCCTCCCCCCTGCCGAAAGCTGGCTCTCCTACCTCATAAGGCTGTTGTAAGCAAAGCACTTTGAAAGCCCGAAAGCTCTATATGGGGAACAAAAAGCTCTCTCTAAAGGCAAGTTCGAGTTCAGATTGCCTACATGTGCACTCCAACTTTAAAGAGATAGTCCATTGACCTTCGCCTTTTAATTACAAATGGAGAAGAGAGTTCTACCTGCTCATCGTTTGTCATGGCACTCCAGGGGAGCTCATCTAGGTTGCGGTGTTTGTTTTTCTTCTTGGGAAGCAGGCATGGTGAGCTGGGAATGCTGGGGATGACGTCAGAGAACACATCACTCCCACTTGCAATGTCACTGCCTGGTAACTTCAAAAGGGGGAAAAAAAGAGCCAAACTTTCAGTTCTGAAGAGCCAAAGGCCTAAGCAAACAAAATTAGTTCAATCAATTGGATCAATAAGCACTGATTAAGTGCATACTATGTGCCAGATATTTAAGAGGTGGGAATACAAAAAGGTTTTGAAAAAGACCAATACCTGTCCTCAAGGAGCTTACAATCTAATTAGAGGTTACAAGACAAGCCTAATGGCAAATAAAGGAACTCAGAATATCAATTTTTAGCCAAAATTTCAGATACCTGAACAAGAAATACTAGGCAGTTAGTCATTCAATGAGCCAGTCAATATAGTTTGATTTGCTAATATCAACATACAAGTTACCCTTTGAAAATAAATTTAGGAAAAGAGGATAGTACCTAAGGGTAGGACATAGAAAGCCTTGAAAAAGGTAAGTATAAAACCCTTAAAATGCAACGTCTGAATTCCAAGATTCATGATGGAAAATGCTATCCACATCCAGAGAAAGAACTATGGAGTCTGAATGTAGATTGAAGCATATTATTTTCTCTCTTTTTGTTGCTTTTTCTTTCTCATGGTTTTCCCCTTTTGTTCTGATTCTTCTTTCACAAGAGGACTACTGTGTAAATATGTTTAAATAGGATTGTATATATATATTTTGTGTGTGTATATATATATGTGTATATATATACACACATATACACATTATATGTATATATATACACACATATATACATTATATGTGTATACACACACACACACACACACACACACACACATATAACCTATATCAGATTGCTTGCTATCTTGGGTAGGCAGAGGAGGGAGAAAAAAATTTGGAACTCAAAATGTTGAAAACTATCTTTACATGTAACTGGAAAAAATAAAATACTATTAAGTGTGGGGCAGGGAGGAATGCAATGCCTGTTGCCTCAGAATGAAAACAGTTAACAGTGGATGGAAGGGCTTTATTACTGGATATTCCTGCAGAGACAACAAGTATAGACTGAGGCCCATGAGACCTGGATTCAGCTCCTAGCTCAGAAACTTCCCTATTGTGTGATCTGGGGCAAGTCACTTCTCTGGGCTTGAGTTTTCTACTGGTAAATTTGGGATAATGTAACTTTACCTGCTTCTAACAAGGGTAGTTGTGACAAATGAGCTACACTTAAAACATGACCCCAGGGACCATACTATCCATGGGGTTTTCTTCGCAAAGATACTGGAGTGGTTTGCCATTTCCTTCTCCAATGGATTAAGACAAACACACATTAAGTGACTTGTCCAGGGTCACACAGCTATTAAGTGTCTGAGGCCCAATTTGAACTTAGATCTTCCTGACTCCAGGCCAAGCAGTATATCCACTGAGCCAGCTAGCTACCCTGAATTCTTTTTAAAAGATTTCTATTTCTCAAAAACATCCAAAGGGCTTTAAAATCCAACAAAAAAGAACCAAAGTAATGGAAGATCTCTTCTGGAGGAGTGGTGTAGGGTGAGGAAAGAAGACAATTTAGGTACATCTCTGGCTAAGACTAGTCTTTCAAAGTTTGGTTATACCTCAGTGGATAATTTAACTTTGATTCAATTAGATCTTTAGAAACCTTCATACACAAAACTTAAAGCAAGTCTATTTAAAAAAATTGACCAACTTTAATTTATATTTATTAGTATTCCTGATAAGAAATCACTGGTTATTACAGAAAACCAAAATACCGTAGGTCCAGAATTATTTATATAGGAGAAATACTGATGACAAAGTCATCTAACATTCATTAAGAAAGGCATTGTACCTAATTCTTGAATATACTATTGTGTTTGTTAATTTTTATAACAAAAGAATGTTTTCAGAAATGATTTCACACACACAAATCATAACAATAGTTTATGAAATAAATGGTTATGGGGCAACAAGATGGAGATTAGACACCAAAACGGTCAGTCCCCAAAAGGCAATATTAGCAATAAAACTGATGTGCTTGACTAAATTAAAATATAAGTTCAACTATATTAAAATATAAACTTTGTACAATATAGATCAATAATTTTATACTACTTATAGTAAAACTGTATTAATATTGTTTTCCATAGCCTCCATTTCCCCCTGTATCTCTCTTCCAATCAACAGATTAGAGGAAAATATTTATGGCCATTTATACATATATGTGTGTGTGATAAAGATATGATATCTAAAATATACAAGATATATATATATGTATATATATAGACGTATATAAAACATTTGTATTTAAGGTATATATAAAATATATAAGGTATATATAGCTATCAGACATCTAATATATAAATAAGTGTGATATCTAAAATATACAAATATAAGATATCTAGAATATACAAATATAGCAAAAAAAAAATCACACTGGCAGCACCCAGCCCACAATAGAAAAGTGGTTCAAGAATAGAAACAATTTCCAAAGAGGAAGCACATAATTGTTTAGAATTACTTGAAAAATATCCAACCTCACTAATAATCAAAGAGATACAAATGAAAGCAACTTTGAAATATCACCTTGCACTCATCAAATTGGAAAAGAGAGGAGAGGAAGGAAGGGAGGGAGGGAGAAATGGAGGGAAGAAAGAAAGAAAAGGAAGGAAGAAAGGAAGGAAGAAAGAAAGGAAGGAGAAAAGGAAGGAAGGAAGGAAAGAAGAGGAACAGGGTATGTGGAGAAATAGGTTAAATGCTGGTAGAATATCAAACCCACAGCACCTTTTAGGAACAGTCCGGCAGCATTGAGCATCAGTCATAAAAAAAATAATTACACTCTTTGACCCGATCATTCAATTACTGAGAATATACCTTAAAAGTGTTGTTTTTTTTTTAAAAAAAATCAACAAGGTATTTTCTGTCCAAAAATGTTCATAGTAGCATTATATGTAACTGCCAAAAACTTGGATGCAACAGAAACATCCAATGATAGAGAATGAGGCAGACCACGTGTGGCACATTATTGTGAGGCCCTAGTTAGAGGCAGTGGAAAGAGCACAGGCTCTGGAGTTGGAGTGTCTGCCTTCCACATCTTGCCTTGGTCACTTCTTACTCCCTATGGGATCCTGGGTAAGCCACCCCACCTATCTAGCACTCAGTGTGTTCACTTGTAAAATGAGGGGGTTGGCCTTTATGGTCTCTTTCTTATGTCCTATGGTCCCTTCCAGCTCAAGAACTAGGATCCTGTCAGCTGAGTTGAAATCCTGGCCATACCACTTCTCCCTGTATGACTTTGAGCATCACCTAATCTCATCTGGTAGAAGCTTGGTCATCTGTAAAATAACAGGGTTAAATTAAATAACCTCTATGAATATTTATGAACACTGAATGTGAATATCACAGGGCAATTAACACCAACATATCTGAGGAAGAAAGATACCCAGAAAAACCCTTCTGAAAGAATGCAAAGAGAAGAAAGTAGAAGTATCAGAAGAGTGAACAAACCCAGGACCACAATGGGGATCTCACAGGTGGTAACTAAAAAATTGTTATACTTTATGCATAAAAATCAAGCAATTTAAATATTAACAACTGCTGAGAAAGTTTAGATGGGGGTATTGATGTTCAATATTGAAGGTTTTTTAAATGTTATTTTTGTTGACTCCTTTGTTTTTACATCACATTCACTTCCAAACATGCCTCTCTTCTCCCCTACACCGTGAACCATCTCTTGTAACAAAGAAAAACAAAAGCAGTTCAGCAAAACAAATCAACATATGAGAAAAAAAAAGGGAAGAGCGAAGAAACCAAGAATCATGAAGGAGATTTAAAAAGAGTAACTGAAAAATTATCATGACAATTTGAGCATCAAAACTGGTTAAATGAAATCTGAATAATTACTGAGAAAGTTTTAATGAAAGATTTATTAATACAAAAGGACCAGGGCCTGAGTGACGATGCTCAACCAGAACCAGCGGCCTTCAGGGGCCTAGATTAGGGTGGCAGCAATGGTAAAAAGCGATGGGTATTCATGAATGGGTCCAATTAATATAGGAAAATTAACAACATACCTCAAATTAATGGATTCTATTTAATATGACCAAACAAATTATGAACAAACTCCCTTTATTGAACATGAGAAAACAACAATGAAATTTATTTGGAAAAAACAAGTGAGTTTTTGTTACAAAGGAAAGCATCTGAGGTGAGAGGGGGTGAATAGTGATAATGCAGTGATAATGATGCAAAAAGAAAGAAAAGAATAAATGACAAAATTTTAAAATACATATATGAGAGCAGAGGGAAGGTCTAAAGGGAATAAGCAGGGCAATTTTGTTACTACTGTATTAAATATATATTTATATATGTGTGTGTATGTATAGACATATAAAATACAAGTTCACATACATGCTTCACATAAAATCCTCTTTTTCTGTTCTTTGTATCTTGAAATGTTTATGTTTCTTGATGTCCAAATTAATACCAAAAAAAGAAACAAGTAGGCAAGAACCCCAAGGGGCATACAGAAAGAGAAAAGCTGGCAAGAGGGCTCTTCCACCCCAAGGCTTGCAAACACAATACTGAGTAGTTTATCAGCAAAACTATCTGGTACTGGGCAAAAAAGAGAGAGAAATAACAATGCAACAGAACAGATACCAACCAAATGTTTATAAAACACTGATATGTTTGGTAAACTTATTTATAGAAAAGAAAAACCAGCAAAGGATTCATTATTTAACAAATGTTCTTTAAAAAAAAAAAAAGGTTGGAATTTTTAAAGACTTAAGAACTCGGATCAATGCAATAACCAACCCTGATTCCAGAAGACTGATGAAACATGATACCTACACCTGACAGAGAAGTGATGGACTATGGGTGCCGAATAAGACGTGCATTTTCAGACGTAGTCAATGTGGGGAAATTTGCTTTGCTTGACTCAGAGTATTTCTTTAAAAGGCCTCTTTCTTTTTTTTCCAGTGGGGGTGGGGAAAGGGAAAAGAATGGAACCCCAGTCTTGGTGTTGCCAAAAAAAAATAAAGAAAATTTTTTTTTTTTAAAAAGGAGACCATTGAGGCATTTTTTAAAAAAATTAAATGCCCAGAAGAGAATAGAAGGAATAGGCTAGAAGGGAATCACAGACAACCAGGATAGCTTTGAAAGTCACCTGTTGAACTTGTCACATGCTTTAAAAGAAAGACAAGAAGTATATATGAAAGGTACACAGCTTCATGTATAACAATCTTATTGTCTGATCAACTCCATATATAGAAATTTGATGTTTGTCAAGTTCTTAACAAATAAATAAATAATAAACAAGAGAAAAAGAAATCTTAAAAATTAGAGGACAAGTAGAGGAATAAAAGGCTATTAAACTTAAGATAAAAACAAAAACATTCACTGGTAATTTGGTGGGAAAAGGACTTAACCCCACATCCTACACAATGTATTTCCCTCCAAGTGAATTCCAGCTAGATGTGTGCAAAAGAGGTTAATTATTTCATTTCAACAAAGAGAAGGGTCTTGTTACAGCAGCAAAATTGATATACTTGACCAAATTAAAATAAAAACTCAGTATAACATAAACCTTTTTTTTTTTAAAGCACAACAGAACAATCTGGTACTGGCTAAGAAACAGAGTGGTGCATCAGTGGAATAGATTGGGTGCACAGTAGTAAACAACCAGAGTAATCTAGTGTTTGATAAACCCAAAGAGCCAAGGTTTTGGGTCAAGAATTCACTATTTGACAAAAATTGCTGGGAAAACTAGAAAGTAGTCTGGCAGAAACTAGGTACAGACTAACACCTCACAGTGTATACCAACATAAGGTCAAAATGGGTACATGATTTAGACACAAAGGAAGATATCATAAGTAAATTAGAAGAGCATGGAAAATTTGAGCTATCAGATCTATGGATAAGGGAAGAATTTATAACCAGAGATAGAGAGCATTATAGGATGTAAAATGGATAATTTTGGCTAAATTTAAAAGGGTTTGCACAAACAAAACCAATATTGCCAAGATTAGAAAGAAAGCAGGAAACCAGGGGAAAATTTTTTACAGCAAGTTTCTCTGATAAAGGCATCATTTCTCACTTACATAGAGAATTGAGTCAAACTTATAAGAATACAAGTCATTCCCCAGTTGCTAAATGGTCAAAAAAACAGGTAGTTTTCAGAAGAAATCAACCAATCTATAGTCATATGAAAAAATGTTCTAAATTACTATTGAATAGAAAAATGCAAAATAAAACAACTCTGAGGTACCACCTCATACCTATCAGATTGGCTAATATGACAAAAAAGGAAAATGATAAATGTTGGAGAAAACGTAGAAAAATTGGGAGAGTAATGCACTGTTGGTGGAGTTGTGAACTGATCCAACCCTTCTGGAGAGCAATTTGGAACTATACCCAAATGGCTATAAAACTGTGCATACCTTTTTACTCAGCAATATCACTACTAGGTCTATATCATATAGAGATCAAAGAAAAAGGAAAAGGATCTATATGTAAAAAATTATTTATGGCAGCTCTTTTTGTAGTGGCAAAGGATTGGAAATCGAGGGAATGCCCACCAATTGGGGAATGGCTAAACAAGTTGTATAGAGCTGTGATTGAATACTATTGTGCCGTAAGAAATGACAAGCAAGATGATTTCAGAAAAACCTGGACTTACGTGAACTGATACAAAGTAAAGTGAGCAGAACCAGCAGAATATTGTACACAGTAACAGCAATACCATATGATGAAGAAGTGTGGATGACAAATATTTAAAGAAAAAAAAGAGGAAAAAAAAGAAGTGTGGATGACTTAGCTATTTTCAGAAATACAATGATCGAAGACAATCTTAAAGGACTCATGATAGAAAATGATATCTGCCTCCAGAGAAAAAACTAATGTTGCCTGAATAGAGACTGAAACATGCTACTTTTCACTTTATTTTTCTCGGTTTTTTTTTTTTTTTGGTCTGTCTTCTTTTGCAGCATGGCTAATACGGAAATATGTTTTGCATGACTGTACATGTATAATCTACATCAAATTGCTTGCCTTCTCAAGGAGGGGAGAGGGAAAGAATTTGGAACTCAAAATTTAAAAAAAAAACCACGAATGTTAAAAGGTGTTTTTTTTAACATGTAAATGAGAAAAAAATAAAGGAAGAGAGAAAAAAATACTTCTTGGAGAATTAGATTGAGATGGTAATTAAAGAATAGTGTTATGAATTATAACTTGAGAGTAAAAAAATAAGAAAAAAATACAACTTCTTGGAGAACTGGATTGAGATAGAAATTAAAGAATAATGTTTTGAATTTTAACCTGAGAGTAAACAAATAAATTATTTGGTATTGCTCTGTTCTCAGAAAAAAGCACAAGAGATTGAGAAAAAATATTTATGATTATATATGACACAAAGACTTGACATCCAAAATATAAGGAACTTATTTTCTAAGTCACAACAGTAGTACCTAGTTCACAATGCATAAACGGTCCAAAAGAGAAAACACTTGAAAAATGCCTAACTTCACTGATAATCAAAGAGATGCAAAGGAAAACAACTCTGATGTACCACCTCATATACATCAGATTAGCAAAAAAAAGAGTAACAATAGTAAAAAGCATAAGGGGTGGTAGAGATGCAGGTTCATTGCTGGTAGAATTGCAAACCTATGGAATCATTTTGGAAAGCCCTCAGAAATTATAAAATGCTTTTGCTTTTTTATAGAGCAAAATAAAATCATAAGGAAATTGATATGGACAAAACAAAGTGGCAAGATTATCAAGTGATATACCAAAAAGGCACACTGATGGGATTTTAAGGGGAAAAAGATGCCTGGGGGAGTAGTCCAGCAGAAGAAGCGAATGACAATCTGTGCTTTGGAGCCTAAGTGATAGAATGATGCCATCTACCACTGACAGAAAAGACAAGTAGGAAGGGGCAAATGGAGAAAGATATTCTATTTCAGTCATGTTGGGTTTGACCCATAGGAAGAAGATGGAAATCTCTGAATCATTCCCAGAGATAAAAATTGCAGCTGCAAAAGTTGGTTAGGTAAGTCAAATAAATAGAATTTAGTGCAAATGAAAAAAATAATTTTTATTTTTTATTTTATTTTTATTTAATAAAATAAATTTAATAAAATTTATTTCTTTTTTTTTGTACACCTGCAAAAGCAGCTACTAATATTAAAGTCGAGGTTATCATTTCATTAAGCACTAATGAATGCAAGTGTTTATTAAGGGATTTCTAACAATTCATTCATGGGATTTTAAAAAACTAAGTAAAAAAAAAAACAAGCAATGTTTGGAGCAGCTAGGTGGCGTAGTGGATAGAGCACTGGCCCTGGATTCAGGAGGACCTGAGTTCAAATCCGGCCTCACACATAACACTTACTAGCTGTGTGACCCTGGGCAAGTCACTTAACCCCACTGCCTAGCCAAAAAAAAAAAAAAAAGCAATGTTTGAATGATTACCCTTAGAACTAAAATTTGTTCTAAAGGTAAGAATACTGCCCACCCATACTTTATCTCCAGTTAATAATCCCATTATTATCATTATGTGCAAAAGCACAACACTGTATCTTAAGAACTTAAGTTCCAATTGTTATAGATGGCTCTATGACTAAAAAATGAGTTGCATACTGTATTTCTTTCAAAAGGAAGAAAAGCAATACTATTGTGCTGTAAGAAATAACAAGGGGGGGGGTTGGTTTCAGAGAAATCTGGGAAGATCTATATGAAATGATGCAATGTGAAGTGAACAGAACCAGAACATCGTACACAGTAATAGCAATGCTGTAAGATGATCAACTGTGAATGACTTAGCTACTCTGATCAATACAATGATCCAAAACAATTCCAAATGACTCACGATGAAAAATGCTATCCACCTTTGGACAGAGAACTGATGGACTCTGAGTGCAGACTGAAGCGTATTTTTTTTCCTTTATTTTTTTCTTGCTTTTTTTCCCCCTTGGAACATAGCTAATGCAGAAACATGTTTTGCATGACTTCATGGGTATTATATTTCTTGCCTTCTCAATGGGTGGGGGTAAAGAATTTGGAACTGAAAATAAGTAATTTTTTAAACAAACAAAAGAAAAAAAGGCATGCAGCAAAAAGAGTTGAATTTGAAGTCAGAGGACCTGGTTTCAAATCCCAGTTCTGCTACTTATTACCTGTGTGATCTTGGGAAAGTAACTAACCTCTCTGGACTTCAGTTTTCTCATAGATTTATGAGAAAAGAGATCACAAATAGCTAATCCAATCTCTTCTGAACAGAAGAGGTACAGAAAAAGTAAAGTGACCTGCCTGAGGTCACACAAACTAAGTCAGGAGTTGAACCACCATGCTCCACACAACAGGATATGCCCATCCACATTCTCTAATCAGATCCATATGCTCCAGATAGGAGATAAATGGTACAGAGATGATGCCAACAGCTTAAGAGGGTAAAATTTCATCAGTGTGGACATCTCTTCCGCTGCCCCAGCTCACTGGATGCTCCACACCTTAGTGCAAGGGTTCATAACCTGAGGTCTGTGAATTCGTGGCTTTTTTAATATTTTGGTAACTATTTCACTATAAATGGGACTCCTTTGCATCCTATGTATTTTATTTTATGCTTTTAAAAATATTCTGAGAAGGGGCTTCACTACACTGCCAAAGGGGTACAGGACACAAAAAAGGTTAAGGCCCTTTGTATTAGTGCTATGACCAAAATCATTTGCTAACTAACTTCTAGCAGGTAGATGGCAAAATGGATAGAGCACTGCACTTGGGGTCAGGAACACCTGAGTTTGAATCCTGCCTAAGACACTTAGTAGCTGTGTGACCCTGGACAAGTCACTCATCCCCCTTCAGTCTTGCATTCATCACCATAAAATGAGGATAACAGTACCTGCCTTCCAGGGTGTTGTGAAGATCAAATGAGATAACGGAGGTAAAATGCTTTGCAAACCTTAAAGTGCTATTGAGATACTAGCTGTGATCATCATCATTTACCCAAGTTCTCAGACATGAAGATGCTGAGGATCACGTGAGGTGTTTGGCCCAATGGTGGCAGGTGCCTCAACCTGAGTCGGAATTTGACTTCATCTCTAGGACCCCTTAATAATAACTCCCATTTCTATCGTGCTCGAAGTTTTGTAAGACACTTAACACATATCAACTTATTTGATCCTGGTTAACAACCCTGTGACTAAGGCCCTTCCAGTTCTAAATCTAGGATCCTGTGAAAGAAGGGGAGTTTCTCTTTTTGATCGGTGAAAAAGAGAATCAACTCCCCCAGAAGCCTAAATTTCTAAGATTTAAATTTTTGAAATATTTATACAAATTTAGTTAGAATTTCTCAATGACAAAAGAATGTTTTTAAAGTTTTTTCCAATTTGGTTAAACAGTACATTTAAGAAAACTTAAATCCAACAGATTATTAAGAGAGTATACATATTCTAATTTCAGAAGAGGGAAAGCATTACTGGATATAATTAGAGTCTAGTCTAATATTATAAACACTCACATTTACACAACAGCGAATACTGGTGGTAGCTTTCCCTTACAACTACATGTGAAAATGCTAAATAAACTCCATGAGATAAGCAAGGTAAAAAAAAAAGTGTCATTTCTAAGAGGACCCATCAGGAAAGCATTCAATGTAACTGCTCTCTTGGGAAACTTTGTAAGACCTTACTGTGAATGAGGGACAAGTTGTGGGCAGTGGGAGGATATTGGCACCTGAACTGCAATGTTACAACAATATATTTGCATTTGCTAACAAAGGCTATACCCAAGCTGTACCAGCATCTTCATCTAATCTGAAACAAAAGACATTTTATATATGCATGGTTTGGGGACAAGGATAGGACCAGGGGAGAAATGAATGAAAGGAAAAGAACTCAGCAAGTGATAAGCCTCCTAAAGGCAGTGTGGCAGTGTGGCAAGCATACTGTAGCTGGAGTCAGAAGACATGATTGTAAATTCTGGCTCTTCTACCTAGAATGTGTGAGACTCAGGATCTCCACTGTCTCATCTCCAAGATCTCTTCTAGCTCCAATTCTACCGAATAATTCTTTGCATATTAGGTGATTCAAAAACCCTTATGTACTTTCGCTTAGCCTGTCTCAGTTTCCTCATCTGTAAAACAGGGATAATAATAGCACCTACTTTCCAAGGTTGTTGTGGGAATCAAATGAAATAACATGTCAAGCACTTAGCAAATCTTAACGTGCCCTAACATGGGAGCTATTATAATTATTATTTCTACATAATTCTCATCTATGGTCCTCAAGGTCTTTGACTCACCCCATATAACACACATAAGTCATTAGATTATATAATAAATTAACAAGAATGTCTACAACAAGTATCAGAAATTTATAAGATCCATTAACTAAAATGGAGCAAAATAAGTAAGTATACCCCTTGCTTTATCTGGCCTCACAGCTCATGTTAAAGCAAAGATCTGGGGTTCAGGGAATTGCAAGAAATTGGTACTAAGGAAGCTGGCACAAACAGGAGCTTTATTGTTATGAGGTGCAGCAAGAAGGCATAACATCAAAAAAAGCGCGCGCACACACACACACTCTCTCTCTATGGCAATATAGAATGAGATTTGTCCCCATGATGCAAGAAGCTCTCTGAATACTAGAGGGAGTGAGTCCTATCAAAGGAAATACATGCTGAAAGTTGGGGTTTAGGTAGAGAAGTTTTATGCCCTCAAACTGGGCTTGGTGGAGAATAGGTAATCAGTGCCAGATGTGGGAGAGGGCATTCCTAATCAGACCCAGATGTGGTGAAGTTCTTAGGGTCACTCATTGACACCAGGTTCAGGTGAGGCTCAGGTAGGGGTGTTTCTTTAAAGAGACCAGAAACTGGGACAGGGTTTGAGTTGGCCACCTGAGGCAGCAGAAGGAGTAGCTTACAGGCCACTGCAAATGGCCAGGAGTTTTATCCAGTCAGAAGCTGCAAAGATTTACACAAGGTTAAAATAGGTCAAAACAATGGAAAAATACTAACTTGTCTGTCATTGCCTATATGCTTTATGGACATTAGGACCACTTAGCCTAAATGACTCCATATTAGAGTCCTATCATTATAACTATAACATCAAACAATACAAAAATTACAATTATTACACTCTTGAATTATCAGCTTTAGATTAGGTTATCAGATCCAAGAGACACTTGAAATTAAGATGAAAAGCAAAGTGCCATCAAGGGAATCATATTTTGTACGTCTGCTGATAAGGAGAAAAGAAAGAAAAAACCTACCTGCCACTCAAATTCACTGTCTGACCAGTCCCAGTAAGTGCTAATAGAAGAAGAGACATCACTGCAGACACTTCCCTCGGGGAATAAATCAAAAGATGTGAACTCCTGGTCATCTAGCAGGGAATAACAATCATCCTGGTCACCGACAGAAACTGATGAAAAGAGCTCCTCACTGCATTCAGAGCTCGCCACACTGGTTCCGCAGGAAGTTAGGTTCCATCTGTATAAAACCCAACAGAGAGCAAATGAGTAACAATAGCCATTTACAACAAAAGGGGTAATGCTTGAATTCAAAATCCAACATGCACGCACATGTGCGTGCTCACAAATGTGAACTGAAGACATGGGCTGGATGTGGAGGCTAAGGTTGGCACCCTCAAGGAAAAATTTATCTCAGAGTTTAAAGGGGGACCCAAACAAGAAGGGCAGTAATAGAACTATTGGGTTCAATTTAATTGATTCTTTAAAAAACAGACTATTATGTAATATAGTCATGGTGAAGTCATATACAATTCTCTTTCTGATCTTTTTTTATATAAGGAAATACTTGTGTTTGTTGATGTTTGTGAAATTCATAATAAAAACACAAACAAAAAGAATTTATCTCCTTTATAAAAGGTTCATAACTAAAAAGTGAACATGGTTTCTAAAAGTGCTTGGGTGGAAAAAAATTTATATATGCAAAAACATAAACCCAATTAAACATAAGCCCAATTGCTTTGCTACCTGTGAATTTAGAAGAATATTATGATCCCCACATTTTAACAACTGTACACATTACACATGGAGGGGAAACTGAGGTATGCAGTGATTGAGAATTCTGCCTAAAATCAAGCAAATCATGGAATCATACATAGCCTGTCAGTTAGAAAGGGGCCTTAAAGGCCATTGAGTCCAACCATCTCATTTTAAAAATGAGAAAATTAAATCAGAGAAAGATGAGCCTCCCCAAGTAATTGGTCAGTAGCAGGACGAGGCCTAGAGCCCAAGTCTTCTGGCTCCCAATGTATTATTTCACTAAATATGATGCGATCTCAAAGAAAAAAACAATGAATTCCATGCCCCTAGTTTTCAAAAACTTTTGTACAAAAACAATTTCTATGAAAAACAGGCACAGTCAGATTGAAGCCATAGGGACTCTAAGGAAGAACTTGTGATTTCTAAGCACAGCTTTGCTAGTGACTCACTACAAGGCACAGCAAAGTCAGCAAATTTCTCTCCTCTTACCACCTACCGGTAGGGAGGCTGTGAGGTTAGTATCTGCAACAGGCTCAAATCTTAGAATTAAATAGCTAGTTTATAAAATGTTACTGTATTGCAAAGGAGGCCCCTACTCACAAATACTGACTGAATTTTGAGGGAAAACCAGTAAGTAGGAAAAGATGTTCAAGTTCAAGACAAACATACCACTTTCTCCAGTTTAAAAAAATAAATATCAAAATGCTCCACATCCCACTATTATTTGACACAACACTGGAAAGGCTAAACATAGCAATAAGACACAAGAATAAAAGTATAAACATTTGCAAAGAGAAAACAAAACTATCCCTATTTGCAGAAGATCTTAATGGCTTACTTAGAAAACTATGAATCATTAAAGAAACTGAGATGCTTAACAATAAAAATTATACTACATAAATGTATAAATATTATATTATCACATATAATTATAACTGGACAAAATAAAATTTTGGAGGAATATAATGAAAAAAAAAGTAGGAATGAAGGCTCAGAATTACCAGATCCCAACTCAACTATAATATAAAAAGAGTAATCATCAAAACCATTTGATACTAGCTAAAAAATTAAAAAGCTGATCATTGTTACAAGCTGGACAAGCAGCAATAACAGTAAACATTTATCGAGCACCTAGATAATGCAAATACAAAGACGAAAAGGAAATAGGCCCTGCCCTCAAGAGGCTTGTGAGACCTAAAAGCAAACTCATACCCCAATGTTCAATAAAGCCAAGGCCACGAACAACTATGCCCCAAATCACTTAAGGCTCCTTTCTTTTTCTTTTCCCCTCCCAAAGGGTTGAGGATTGACTAGTAATAAGTTTGTGATTAGGTCCAATGCTTTGTCAGTCACTTACACACAGGGAATGGGCACCATGCACTAAGCGCTGGGCCACAGGTTTATAAAGGCAAGGCTAGAAGGGTTATTTAAAATGGAAATGTTCCAAATTTATGAAAAAGCAAAATCCATGAGATGTTGCTTAACTCAATTTAAGCTACCAGGAAACAAATCTTCTTAGCACCTGCAATAACATTAAAGACAGACTTAGGAGAGACTTTGAGGAGGTGGCAGTTTAACATGAAACTACTTTGAACATTTTTAGACAGGACACCATGACCTTAACAGCAACCTTGGAAGAAATGACCAAGCAGCTGTCCTTGCTGGGCCATTGAATCCTTTCAGGTATAACCAATGGCTCTCTGAGACCTAATTTCTTCATTGTGGAAGTGCAAGAGTGTGCAAAGCACGTAGTTTTATGGAGGCCTGTGTGAAATCATTACTAATCCATAATTCCATAATTTGTAAGTCACAGAAAAGAGGCAGTGTAGTAGAGTCAAAATGGAATTAGTCAAAAAACCTGGACTGATGTCCTAACATTTCCGAGCTATGTGACCAGGCAAGTCACTTCACCCTTGAGCCTCAATTTCTTCACCTCTAAAATGGGGATAATAATTCTCTACTACCTATAGCACAAGAGTTAGCCTTTACTGCTCTGGCCAAGTGCCTCTGGCCTTGGCTGTAGTTCTGATGTGCTACCAAGGTGTAAACTGTACACAAGGTACAGTCCTTCTACACAGTTTTCACAATCTTCTAATGTCAAATGATTTATACACACATGAGGAGTAAAGAGAATACGATTTTAGGGGTGACATTCTTTACATCAGAAAATCTCCCAGCAAATAAAATGCATAGTGCATATGAGCACTTGAAAAAAGACCCTAACATTTTCCAGATAGCTCAAATGTTATTTATCCCTTCCAAAAGAAGTCTCTTGGAGAGAGAGACCCAGCTCAGTCATCAAATCTAAACAGAAACAGAATACTCTTTAAAATGTTCCCATTCATTCCTAGGGGACTGTCAATATGATCCTTTGACGGTGCTGAGACGGACCAGAGAGCAAACCCAAGGAGCTCACCCCATGAAGCTCTTCAAAACCTCTATATTCTGCATGAGCAGATATTACAGGATGCTAGACTCTACAGGCACTTACTAGTTTGGTGCTTCCATTGGCTAGAGATTATAGGTGTCACATAACTGACAAGTATTCCATGTTTGATAATCACAAACCACTGGCCTTATGAGAACCTTGAAATTTTAGGAGGTAGTGAGAAGGAAGACAAAGTCAACAGAGAAGGAAAGTGACTGGTCCGTGCCAGTTCGATTAGCCAAACTGTGGGGAATGGGAAGTAATTCTGTAAAAGTTGGTAGGTGCCTTTTACTTGTCAGTGAATTGAAACCTTAAAATGACTAAGCAGAGTTTCACAGTCATCAAATATGCCCTAAAGACCACTGATTAAGCCAGTGACAGCTGAGGAGAGAGAAGAAATGAAGAGCTGCAAGTTCAGTGCACTGGCCACCAGCAACACAAACAGATCAGGTGATTCATGCAATAAGAGATATTCCACCGGAATGTCTGCAATAGGACTGAGTCTGGGAATCCATTGAGGTGCTGTGTGACGTTCTCTTCTCTTTCATGTTAGTGTGTGTGTGAAGGGAGAACAAATAATAATTGTTGTATAGCACCTCAAATCCCTTTGAAAACAACTTCTGTCTGTACACAGTTGAAGGTAAAGAGGACAAAGCTGGGGAAGCCAGGAAGGCTTGAATGTCCCCAAGCATCTTTTGATGTCCTTCACTCACCAGATAGGAAAGGAAGGCTAATAAAGGATACTGCAAAGCACCAGGGCCCCGGCACTCATGATGGCTAGCTATGTGCAGTAAAAATGGGAGTCTCCAAGCATAAGCAACTCTGGGGGGGGGGGGGGGGGCAGACATCAGGCCGTGGGTGGGAGCGCTACAAGGCCAATCTTGGAGAGAACAGCAAGTGTCTTTTGTGAGCTCTGTAACTTTCAGAGGGTGCTCCCCTTCAGCCCAAAGAGATGGCAAAAACTCTAGCTGAGGGCTGCCTCCTGCAATTAATGGATGCACTTGCATGCACGGCCCCACCCCCACACCCTACTCCTCATTCCCCACTGGCACTCGCACATTCTCCCTCTCACCACCACCCAGTAACCTCTGCTCCTCTGAGGTTCGGCCACTCGATCCATACTTACCAGTGAATCCAAAGTCTCATAGCTGTTGTCTCCCACCCCCCAAGTCACAGCCCTTCCTTCTCTGGTGTCTGGCTCCCTGTGTCTCTCTCCCCTCTTCCACTGCTGCCTTCATACTAGGACACTTCAACATATATATACTGACTCCCTCAAACACTCAGTTCCTCAATTCATTCATTTCCCAAGACCCCCTCTTCCACCTCACCACAGCTACACACAGAAATGGTCATACCCTGGATGCTAGCATCGCCCACAAGTGTTCCACATCCATGTTCATAAACTTTGAAATTCCTTTATTTGATCATAATCTGTTGTCATTCCACCCCTCCCTCTGCCTTATAACCCCCAACTCTGTTCTTCCTCCAAACTCCCCACCTGTCAGTTCTTTCCCCAGTCATCACCTGTCAACTGGCTGTACTCTCCTCCCTTCCCTATCTTGACCCCTTTGGGGAGCAGCTCAATTCTACACTCTCCTCTTCTCTGGAGACACTTGATGGCTTATCCTGCCAAGTCCCAGCCCTTGCTTACTCTCACTATCCCCTGCTTTTGTTCCTGCTCACCTGCTGTTTAATCAAACTGGAAAAAAAATCAAAACATAGTAATGACTGGACCCCGTACAAATTTATGTTACATAATCTCAGGTGGGCCTTCAGAGCAGCAAGGCAATCCTTTAACATATTTCCTAATCCTGGCCCACTCATCTCTCACCACTCTCTAAGCTTGTATGACCCTAACCCTCTCCTGGTTGTCCCCCCTACTTGCCTGTTCATGCTCCTTCCTAGTTTCCTTTGCTGGATCTTCGGCCAAGTCATGCCCAATAATTATGGGCCTATAACTATCCCTAAGCATCTTTCCTGGATCCTCTTCTCCCTCTAAACTAATTCTCTTAGCAATTTCATCAACTCTTTTATTGTTCAGTCATTCCAGTCGTGTCCAACTTTTTATGACCTCCATTTGGGGTTTTCTTGGCAAAGATACTGGAGTGGTTTGCCATTTCCTTCTCCGGCTCATTTTATAGATGAGGAAGTGAGGCAAACAGGGTGCTGTGACTTGCCCAGGGTCACACAGTTAGTAATTGTCTGAGGCCAGATCTGAACTCAGTAAGATGAATCTTTGACACTCTATCCACTGCACCACCCAGCTGCCCATCAACTCATATGGACTTAATTCTCATCTCTAGGCAGACAATTCTTAGATCTATTCATCCAGCACTACCCTCTCTTTACCTCCAGGCTTACATCTCCCAACTGCCTATTAGATATTTCAAGCTGGATGTCCTGGAGATACTATCGAACTCACTGTTTCCAAAACCAAATTCTCCTTCCCCACAAAACTTCCCCTCTTCCTAACTTTCTTATTACTATAGAGGGCACCACCACCATCCTGCTAGTCTTCCAACCTAGGTGTCATATTTGACCCTTTACTCTTTCAGCCCACCCCCTACCAATATCCAATTAGTCGCCATTTTCATCTTCAAAATTTCTCTCAAATATGCCTCCTTCTCTCCTCTGACACGGCCACCATCCTGGTGCAGGGTCATCACTTCACACCTGGACTACTGCAAACTGCCAGCTGGTCAGTCTTCCTGTCACAAGTCTCCCCCCACTCCATCCTCTATTCAGCTGTAAATAGATTTTCCTAAAGCATGGGTCTGAACATGTCTGTCTCTCTCACACACCCCCATATACCCCAATTCAAATAACTCCGAGGACTCCCTACTGGCCCCAGGATCAAATACAAAATCTTCTGTTTGGCTTTCCAAGTCCTTCAAAACCTGACCCCTTCCTACCTTTCTAGGCTTCTTACTCCCCCATATACTCTGTGATCCACTGACACTGGCCACCTTGCTATTACAGGACATTCTACCTCCTGGCTCCAGGAGTTTTCACTCTCTGTCCTCCACACCTGGAACGTTCTGCTTCCTGGCTTCTTTTAAGTTTCCAACATTATCAGTGTGTGATTATATCCATTTTGAAGACAGCCAGATTTTGAGGTAGTTAGGTGGTACAATGGATAGAACTGCTGGTCCTGGAGTCAGAAAAACCTGAGTTAAAATCTAGCCTCAGATACTTCCTGGTTATGTGACCCTGGGTAAGTCATTTAACCTACCTCGGTTTCCTCATCTGTAAAATGAGGACAATAATACTACCTACCTCCAAGGGTTATTGTGAAGATCAAATGAAATAGTATTTGTAAAGTGCCTGGCACACAGCAGCAAGTCACTGAATGCTTGCTTGTTCACTGACTGGCTCCAGTTTAGCACTTTTTTCATTCTGTGCTTCTTTCAGACAAGTACTGATCTCAGAGTAGGAGGTGATAACTGTGGGCGTCTGTGATCTCTCCTTCCTCACATCACTCTCCCCCAGTTAATGCTCTTTCTTTCTTCAGATTACTTTATTTAAATATCTACACTGTAATACTCCCAGCAGAATGCAAGCTCCTTAAGAGCAGGGCCTGTTTTATTTTATTTTTCTTTTTATCCTACCTTGCATCTAACAGGTACTTAATAAATGTTGAATTTCTTGAACCGGTCAGAGAAGGAGAGACTTGGGGTAGCTGGCAGCTCCTGAAGGATGGGGGCAGAGGAAAAGAGAAGGGGGAGGGTTTTCGAGATGGAGACCAGGCTAGCAAGAGTCTGAAAGCCTAACTTTTATCTGGAGGGCAGGCTAACCCAGCTGAAATCTGTTTAGGGGTGAGGCAATGGTAGATGAGCCCCTTAGGTCAGCATGGAGAGAATCCTGGAAAGGCAAGTTGAGGGCATACCATACGTGGCCCTGAATTCAGCACTATACTGTAGACAGTGGGAGCCATTAAAGGTGGCTTTTGTTCTGTTGTTTTTTTTTTAATTTTTTTTCCTTTATAACTACAGTTATTTTATTTTAAAGATTTTTTTTTCTTTTTAACATGCGTTTTTAAAACTTTGGGTTACAAATTTTCTCCCTCCCTCCCTCCACACCCACCCTCATTGAAAAGGCAAACATCTCAATACAGGTTACAGATGTGTAGTCATGCAAAACACTTCCATAGTAGTCATGTTGTGAAAAACTAAGTATATTTCTCTTCATCCTATCCTACCCCCATTTATTCTATTCTCTCTTTTGACCCTGTCCCTTCTCAGAAGTGTTTGCTTTTGATTATCCCCTCCCCTAATCTGCCCTCCCTTCTATCAAACCCCTGGCTCTCTTGTCCCCTTCCCCCCTTATTTTCCTGTAGGGTAAGATAGATTTCCATACCCCATTGTGTATGTTATTCCCTCATTAAGCCAAATCCTATGAGAATAAGATTCACTCATTCCCTCTCACCTTCCCCCATTTCCCATCCACTGTAAAAGCCTTTTCTTGTCTGTTTCATGTGAGATAATTTACCCCATTCTACTTCTTCCTTTCTCCTTCTCCCAGTATAATCCTCTCTCAACCCTTAATTTTATTTTCCAGATATCACCCCTTCATCTTCAACTCACCCTGTGCCCTCTATCTATCTATACATACATATAATTTTTCCTTCCCACTACCCTAATACTGACAAAGGACTCATGAGTTACAAATATCATCTTTTCCTGCAGGAATGTAAACAGTTCAACCTTAATAAGTCTCTTATGATTTCTTTTTCCTCTTTACCTCTTCCATGTTTCACTTGAGTCTTGTATTTGAAAGTCAAATTTTCTATTCAGCTCTGGTCTTTTCCTCAGAAATTCTTGAAAGTCCCCTATTTCATTGAAGGACAATTTTTTCCCCTGAAGGATTATACTCAGTTTTGCTGAGTAGGTGATTCTTGGCTGTAATCCTATCTCCTCTGCCCTCTGGAATATCATACTCCATGAAGGTGGCTTTTGTTTTGGCCTCAAATGTGCCCATTTGAGGAACTTGAGGAACACTGGTTTTCCAAACAAGAGCAATCAAAATGGAGGGTAGGTTCAGAGAATTCTTTAAGAGAATCTAGGTAGTTTTACAAATGTGAAAACTAAGGCTCGGAAAGCCACGGTCACCTAGTTAGTGAGGAATGGAGCTAGGATTCAACGTTTGTGGCTTCCCAAGCCACTCCCTCTCCTCTTAATCATGTGGCAAAACTTCACCTTTCCCAAGTCTCAGGCATACTAACAGTGCTTGCTATTCCACATAGCTTCTCGGTGTTTTAATCAGTTGCCAAAAATTTATTAAGCACCCACTGTGTGCCAGGCACATGAGGATTCAAAGAAAGGCCAAAGAGAGTCTCTGCTCTCAAGCTCATAGTCTAATGGGAGAGATAACATGCAAACAACTATGAGCAAACAAGATATATACTGGATAAACTGGAGATATCAACAAAATGAAGGCAGTGGCACTAAGGTCACCCAGTTAATAAGTATCTGAGGCTGAATTTGAACCCAGGTCTTCCTGACTCCAGGCCCAGCACCCAGCTGCCTCAAAAATCTAACGGTCTTCAAAATGCAGATAATCACATACCAATAATGTCTGCCTCTCAGGGTTGTTGTGAAGTGAAAACAAAGTAATGGCTGTAAAGCATTTTGAAAATCCTCAAGAACAAAATAAGTATCTGCTCTAAGGCAACAAGTGATCAAAATTTCAAGCAGAGCTGGGACTACTGCCTTGTCATTTCATTTGTATTTTTGTCTTCTCTGGTTATATAAGCTCTATAAATGTTAGCTAGCTATCATTATGACTACTTAACACCCTAGAATTTCTGCCTTGTTCTCACAACTAGAATGCTAGTCCCTTGAGAACAGCTACCATTTTGTGTGCTCCCCACAGAACCCAGCATAGAAGCTAAGACATAGGAGGCACTCAAATACAGGTTGATTTGATTAGAAGTAAGTAGGGAATTGTTTCATTTGCCTGTAGTCACAGGAACAGCTGATGATTGCACCAGAAACAAAATCTCTAACTTTGTAATTTTCTTTCTACTTTTCTTAGTCCTTTACATCCCAACCACCTGGTTACTATGAGGGAATGTACCCAGGAACAAATCTTTATAACTGATAACTATCTTTGCCTCCCTTCCACTGGGTATGCTACTAAAAGAACAACTTGTACTAGGGGGTAAGGAGGAAGAAACACCTCGGGCTGCTGAAAGGACCCAGAGTTAAGAGAAAAGATCTGGTTGGGAAAAAAGAGTGGGAGTCTTTATTTTGTAAATCTTTAGCAGAAAGGAGAGGTCCTGAACTGTGTCAAGGTCAGAGAAGACTCCCTGCCAACAGCACAGGCCAGGCAGAGCTGTAACATCAATAAGAGATTTAACACTGTGTTTGCCAGACATTCAACCAAGGACTCTGTCAAATCACGGAAGACTGCTAGCTGCTGTCTGAAGAAGATGCCATGGCTTGGTGTACTGGAGCATTAGGAACTCTGGAGCCCAGAGGTGACTAAGGACTGATATATATACATTCTGGTTTAGTATTCCTGCCAATAAATAGCTCTGATGAGCCAAGTGCCCAAGAAGGAGCCCACTGCTGGCGCCTAGACATGGCTCTTGTCCTAGTACCTGTTTTTCTTCCTTTGAAGTTCCCTGCCCTGGAACTTACTGCTACTTGTAGAGGAATCTCTGCTCTGTCCAGGGCTGCCAAACCATCTGAGAAAACAAGGCGATAGCCCTTTATTATTGCTGAAGGTCCAGGGCTGTATATGAAGGCCTCTTCTCGCTGGAACCTATTGCCACATATGCCGACACTGTTGATCTCCCCTTTGTACACAAAGCTAGCATAAGCAACAATACCTTAGCCCAGGGGTGGGGAACCTGTAGCCTCGAGGACACGTGAGGCCCTCTAGGTCCTCAAGTGTGGCCCTTTGATTGAATCCAAACTTCACAGAACAAATCCTTTTATTAAGGATTTCATAAATTTAATTATGAGAGCCTGACTTGTAATGGTAGCCTGTGAGTGGAGAAGAGACTGTTTTGAGAAATGTGGAGGTAGAGACAAAAAGATCTCATCCCTTTCCTCTACTCCCACTCCACACACTCTCATCCCTAATGCCCATGAGTCCTGTATTGCCTCTAACCTCTTCTTCTATTGTTCCCTATGGGATTCTTATTTTATCATGAATAAACTTCTCTTCATCCTAGACCTCCTCTTCTTATATTCTATCTCCTGACACTCACAGAAACCTGGCTCCCTCAGGACTATACTACACCCCTGGCAACCCTCTCCAATGATACATAATCCTCTCATGCCCCGGTACAATAGGCCAAGAGGAAGAATAGACACATTTCTTGCTCCTCGCTGCCACTTCCAGATGGTTCTTTGGCCACAATCAGTGACCTCCTTCGAGGTTTACTCTGCCTTTGGTTCTGTTTAATCTGACACATAATTCAAACCCAATGTACTATATACTCTGGCCTTGGATCCCAGAATTTCAGCATCCAATGTATACCTGAAAGAGCCACAGTAACTTGAGGTTCATGTTTGTGTGATCAGAATAATAGTGGGCCCCTTAGAAGAAATAAGGAAGCTTGGAGGAGGGGTAGGTTGCAGAAGGAAAACAAACAAGTTCTATTTTGGACACATCTAGTTTGAGCCATCTAGGTAGAGATCTCTACAGGGCAGTGAATGATGTGTGATTGGAGTTCAGAAGAGATACTAGGGCTGGATATGGATATTTGGGAATTATTAATTATTGGGAATTAATTATTGGGGAATGTATTAATTATTAATTATATTAAGGATCTGAGGACCTAGAGGGTCACACGTGACCTCGAGGCCTCAGGTTCCCCACTCCTGCCTTATCCCTCTGTCCAGCAGCCACCAGGCCCCACAAAGAGCCAAGAGCCACATGCAGGGTTTCTTCTGAGGCTGCACCATCCTCTATCACCTTGGGATAAGGCAAAGGAACTGGCATCAGTTCAGTCAGACCTCTTGAGACCCGATCACCAGATATTTACCAACCCTGCATGACCCAACCCACTCTCCTTGCTGGATCAAACCATTTCTCCCTGTTGTTTGGGAGAGTAGTCTGACCACACTCCATCCTGACCAGGGCCCTGGAGGGTGGGACCTCTAGCCAGCTGCTGTTTCCCACCTCCCCTTGTCCGAGTGTCTGATTCAAATATGCCATCTATTAAGGGAATGGCATCCCTTTCCTCTACTCCCACTCCACACACTCTCATCCCTAATGCCCATGAGTCCTGTATTGCCTCTAACCTCTTCTTCTATTGTTCCCTATGGGATTCTTATTTTATCATGAATAAACTTCTCTTCATCCTAGACCTCTTCTTCTTATATTCTATCTCCTGACACTCACAGAAACCTGGCTCCCTCAGGACTATACTACACCCCTGGCAACCCTCTCCAATGATACATAATCCTCTCATGCCCCGGTACAATAGGCCAAGAGGAAGAAGAGACACATTTCTTGCTCCTCGCTGCCACTTCCAGATGGTTCTTTGGCCACAATCAGTGACCTCCTTCGAGGTTTACTCTGCCTTTGGTTCTGTTTACTCTGACACATAATTCAAACCCAATGTACTATATACTCTGGCCTTGGATCCCAGAATTTCAGCATCCAATGCATACCTGAAAAAAGATCCCCTCAACATACCTGACATCATTCCCCTTCAGATACTCTACATGCTAGCCAAACTGGCTAACCTCCTACTCATGCTCTTGATAACATCCCCTCCTATCTGCACTGAGACTCTGACCACTACATCACTCACTCTCATCTTCCTCCTCTATCTCCTGGCTCCTTTCTGACCACCTATCAACATGCCCAGGTCTCTCCCTTCCTTGAAAACCCTTCACTTAGTCCTGCCACCTCAAGCTATCTTCTTGTACCTCTTCTCTCTTTTGCAGTCTAGTCTCCATCTCTTTACCTGCCACTCACCTTTCAACCCCTTGTTCCCTGGGTTCCTGACCCTACTACTTAATAAACTGTTTTCACCAACGTTACCAATGACCTCAAATGCTAAAATCTGATGGCCTGTTCTCAATTCTCTTTCGCCTTTGAATTCTGTAAAGTTTTTATGACTGCCAGCCACCTTCTCCTAGATCAGGGGTGGGAAACTTTGGCTTCTTCCATACTGCTCTCTCCTGATTCTTCTCTTACCTAACACACTCTGAGTTTCCACTGCTAGATAGCCATCCATCCCCTGTCCACGAATAGTCAGTATTCACCAAGGTTCTACCCTGTGCCTTCTCCATCTATAATCTCTCATCAAGCCTGGCAGCTCCCACAGACAGGACCATCTCTATGTAGATAATTCCCAAATATCCATATCCAGCCCTAGTATCTCTTCTGAACTCCAATCACACATCATTCACTGCCATGTAGAGATCTCTACCTAGATGCCTCAAACTAGATGTGTCCAAAATAGAACTTGTTTGTTTTCCTTCTGCAACCTACCCCTCCTCCAAGCTTCCCTCTTCTAAGGGGCCCATCATTATTCTGATCACACAAACATGAACCTCAAGTTACTGTGACTCTTTCTTGTCCTCAGATCTTTTTGTCTCTACCTCCACATTTCTCAAATCAGTCTCTTCTCCACTCACAGGCTACCATTACAAGTCAGGCTCTCATTCATCACCTCTAGCCTGGTTTATTATAACAGTCTCCCAAATTCCAGTCCTTCCCTTCTCAGAAATAAAAAAAAGTCTTTAATTTGGCTTTTAAGGGCCCCGTAGAACAAAAATATGACAGTCAGCATGTCTTGATATATAGAAAGCTAACACAGAGTCAAGAATATCTTTGTTCAAGTATGGCCTCTGATACACACTGGCCGTGTGACCTTGGATAAGTTATTTAAACCCTCAGTACCCCAGTCAACTAAAATTATATTATAAATTGCTGAACAGTTTTCAGTCTGAATTGATAGGTATTTCTTATATCAGTAAAATTACAGGTTAAGGGGCAGCTAGGTGGTGCAGTTGATAGAGCACTAGCCCTGGATTCAGGAGGACCTGAGTTCAAATCAGGCCTCAGACACATAACACTTACTAGCTGTGTGACCCTGGGCAAGTCACTTAACCCCATTGCCTAGCCCCCCCCCCCAAAAAGAAAAAAAAATTACAGGTTAAAAAAAACTAAAAATCAAATGTATATTTGGGAATAATGCTTCCTTTTCAAAGAATAAAATCTGGACTGAAATCTAGTGCCTGGTTCAAAGAACCTAGTAACTACTCACAATCCTCTGAGCAATTCAAGGGAGGATATTTTCCCCAGGTGCAATCAAGAGAAATGGTTACTTAATAAACGTTTGTTGAATTTTACTGAAGATTAAGATAAGGCCCTAGGCGTAAGATAAACTCAAAAGGGTGCACTTTTCAGAAGTGGGGATTTTTATAGCAGAAACAAGGATTTATGTTGAGCCCTTAGTTGTTCAGTTAAAAGCATTTTAGAATGACTACAGCCCTGGAGATGCAACTATAGATATACTTTCCCCTTTATCTTACCAATCTTATGAAAGCTATCTTCAAATATTTATAAGAGGCTGTCAGGTTGAAAAAATATTAGACTTGTGCTGTGTGGCTTCTGAAAATAGAACTAGAATAAATGGGGAGAAGTTAAATCAATATAAGGCAAAACTTTCTAACAATTAGAGCTGTTCAACTACGGCTTTCTAGGCAGTAAATTTCCCACCATTCACTGAAGATGCTCAATTGAAGCACAGAGAGAATATCTGCATGGGGTGGGAAGTTGGATTCAAAAGTTCTGAGATTCTATATACTGGACTTGAAATTCAGGAGATTAAGTACCAAGAAATGTGGCAAAAGGTAGGGTCTTGGGACTCAGCACTGGTATTGGTAGAGTAAGGATAAAGGTTGTACTTAAAATGGGAACATCTGGGAACATCGAAGAAAGAAAAGAAAACAAGAACAAAACACTGCAACAGGGTGAACAATGAGCCTGGGCAGATCTGGGAGTGGAAAGAGCTTAGGAAGGAATGGTTGCCAATAAAACAAAACTCTGTATGGGGAGAGGCAGCTTGGTGCTGGGGGAAATGTTGGATTTGGAGTCAGAGGAGTTGGGCTGGAACCCAGGCTCCAACACTTATTAGTTGAGACGTAGCCTCTGGGCCTTGGATTCTTCATCTGTAAATGAGGATGAGGGACTCGGTGATTTTAAGGTCTTTTCCAGTTCTAAATTTATGAATCTAAGCATGTAATATGTGGAAGATGGTTGCTGGGGAGGAGGTAGGCTAACAACTGGGCAATTGCAAAACAGTGAATAGAAAATGAGGGGGTTGGACTAGATGGCCCCTGAAGCTCCTTCCAGCTCTAGATCTAAAATCCTATGGGTGACCTTGGGCAAATCACTTCCCCTTCCTAGGCCTCAGTGTCCTCCCCTGTAAAAATAAGGGGTTGGACTATGGTCTCTAGGGACCCTTTCGGACCTCCATCTATGATCCTAGGTGGGATGTTGAACAAAGGTGGGATAACTTCACCCCCAAGGCCCTCAGTTTCCTCATGCTCCCCTGGACATTTTCCAGCTGGTCAATGTCCTCTTCTCACTGTAGCCTTCAGTATTACAATATTCCCTGGCCTCCACGGTGCCTTCCAGCATCCGATCTCTGATCCCTCCTAGCCATGGATATGCGGACCTATGAGGTACTGGGAGGATGAGGGGCGAGGACAGAAAAGACGCCAGGGCTCTGGCGAGTGAGGAGTTGGGTTGCTAGGAGCAGAGAATGGCAAGGGGCCCACCGTGGGGGAAAGGAACCAAAGGAAAGGAGTGGGGGGTGGTCGGGAGGGAAGGGAGAGACAAAGTGGGGGAGGGGAGGAGCCAAGGTCTCGGGCGATTGAGAGGAGGCGGGGTGGGAAGGGTTCTCCCGGCGTGGGTGTAGAGGAGATTAGGGAGAGGGGGAGGAGCGGAGCAGGTGCCAGGGTCCCAGGAGGGGGGCGGCGGTGCATGGGAGGGGTGGGAGCCGAGACGGGGGGAGATATCGAGGAGGGGGAGAGTCGAGGAGCAGATGCCGAGGTGCTGGGATCCCGGGGAAGGGGGTGCGCATGGGAGGGGCGGGAGCCGAGGGGTGCGGGTGGGGCGAGGAGCAGGTGCCGGGGTCCCGGGGGAAGGGCGGGAATCCAGAAGAGGGAGCTGGGAGGGGGGGCGAGGAGCAGGTGCTAGGGTCCCGGGGAAGGGGGAGGGGGTGGGCGGCGCCATACCTGTTGGTATGGAAGCGGTGCAAGGGGTCGGTGCGGTGGCAGGAGGACAGCTGGCAGCCGAAGTCGCTGACGTCCAGGCAGCCCGACTCCTCGCTGAAGCAGGTGCCCGGGCCGCGCGGGGGCCCCAGCAGAGGGAAGGGCTCGTCGGGCGTCAGGAACTTCTCCGCCAAAGCCGCCGCCGCGGCCCCGTCGTCCGCCATGCTGTCGCTGTCGCTGCCGCTGCCGCTGCCGCTGCTATTGCCGCTGCCGCCGCTCTCTTCTCCAGGCCTGGACAGGCGGGCACCGGCGGCGCTGCTCACAGGCCGCCCGCGAGCATGGGGGAGGGGGCCCAGCGAGGCCCGGGATGCGAGGAGACTGCGACCGCCGCCGCCGCCGCCCAGACAACCCGAGCTGCAGCACTGGCCGCCTCCTCCTCCTCCTCCTCCTTTTTCTCCTCCTCCTTCGCCTCGCCCGACGACGACGACGACGCCGCCACGCCCGCCACAGGCGCTGCTAACTACAGCGGGCGGGCTGCGGGCGCCTGGAGGGGACGCTGCGTGCGCATGCGCGGAGCTCTGCCCCCTGCCGGCCGGGAGGAGGAACTGAGCCCTGCGGCGGCTGGGCAGGCAGGGGAGGTGGCTCAAGGCCAAGGCCAGGTAAATCAACCCCAGGAGGAACCGGAAAATGAGATGATCCCTGACCTCTGGTACTCAAACATACACGGACCGAGCCACCGAAAGAAAAAAAACAAACCACCAGGACTCGGGAGGCTTCGGCCGTTCCGAGGAGAGAGGTATTGCTTTGGTAGGCAGAGGGAAACTTGAACTCTACCTAGAACTTGGAGAACTGAGGGAGGCCGGTCAAGGCTAGAGAATTAATGCAGAGCGGTTAGAAAGAGGAGGAGAAAAGGAGGCTATAATATGTAAGGTCCTTGAAGGCAGCCACGGTTTCCTTTTGGTTTGGTTTGTTTTTTTCTTTGGGATGCCCAGGGCCTGGCACATAGTAGGTACTGACAAAGTTGGTTCACAAACTACCCTGTGAACAAGCGAGTGCCCGTCCCCGTGCCTTCAAACTCACCAGCAATGCCCCTGCCCTCTGCTTCTTTCTGGGAATCCTTCCAGACCCAGTACCCTGAAAGTGCTCCAGTTCACACTGATTATTTCTTTCTCAAGCATTGATCATGGACCTAGAAATCACTCACTCTTTGAGGTAACCAAACATACTGCCTTGCATTCATAGATAAATAAAACTGGAAGGGCATCTTATGGTCCTAGGCTGGTTAGCCTGGCACGACCAGTTCTTAATGAAACCATGCTGGCTCTTTGTCATCACCACTTCCTTTTCTAAGTCATCTAGAGCTGAAAGGAACCTCAAAGGTCATCTTAGCCCCACTCCCTCATTTTATAGAGGAGGAAACTGAGGCCAGAGAGAGGAAGGGACTTGTCCATGTTGGTATCAGAGGTAGGATTTGAACCCAGATTCTCTGACTAGGGGCAGCTAGGTGCCACCATAGTGCATAGAGCACTAGGCCTGGAGTTAGGAAGACCTGAGTTCGAATATGGCTTCAGAAACTTACCAGCTGTGAGACTTTGGGCAAGTCATTTACCCCTATTTGCCTCAGTTTCCTCATCTGTAAAATGAGCTAGAGAAGAAAATGGCAAACCATTCCAGTATCTCTGCCAAGAAAACCCCAAATGGGGACAAGAAGAGTCACACATGACTGAACAACTCTCTGACTCCAGGGCCCGCGTTCTTTCCACAGCTTTATGTTTCCTTAGAAATCTAGCCTCATTTTCCAAAAGGAGAAACTGAGGGCCAGGGAAGTGAGGTAAGGTGCTCAAGGTTACATGGGTAACCTTGCAACAAAGTAACAAAGCCCGAATTTGAATTCAAGTACCCTGACTCCAAAGCTATTCTTTCTACCATGAACAGTTGGATCCTTAATTATTTGATGTCTGCATATCTTATCACTCTACTAGATCAGAAGTGCCTATTCAATTCAACAAATGTTTATTAAATGCCCACTGTGTGTAGATGTTGGGAGTACAAAGACAAAAATGAAACAAGTCTTGGCCTCCAGGAACTTATGTGTTATTGTGGATTATGTTCAATATGTACTCAGAGAAGTAAATATCAACTATTTACAAAGTTATAATTTCAAAAACTAAAAAACACCACCAACTAGGGGTGGGGGCAGGAAAGGCCCCATATGAAAGATAGTATCTCAGCTGTACGTTAGAGGCAGTGAGAGGCTCTGAGAGGCAAGGGGAACACACAGGGGACAGTCTCTACTGTCTAAAGGCCGGGAGATGGAAAATAGAATGTGACCTGTGTTGTGGGAAGAGTAAATAGGCCAATTGGGATATCAACCAACCAACCAATCAATCAATAAGTATTTATAAATTTCCTGCTATGTGTTTGGCACTGGAGAAGGATGTACAGGCATACCTCAATGATATGCAAGTTTGGTTGCAACCACTGCAGTAAAGGAAATACCACAATAATGCGAATCACACACATTTTTTGGTTTCCCAGTGCATATAAAAGTTACACTTACACTATACTGTAGTCTATGAAGTATGTAATAGTATGTCTAAAAACAATATGTGTATACCTTAATTACAAATACTTTTTGGCTAAAAAATGCTAAGCATCATCTGAGCCTTCAGCAAGTCATAATCTTTTTGCTGGTGGAAGGTCTTGCCTCCATGCTGAGTCTGCTGACTGATCAAGGTGGTGATCTGATCAAGGTTACTGAAGGTTGGGGTGACTGTGGCAGTTTCTTAAAATAAGACAAAAATGAAATTTGCCACACTGATTGACTCTTCCTTTCTCTTACACACTTAGAGGCCATTGAGGGTTACTAATTGGTCTTATTTCAGTATTATTGTATCTCAGGAAATGGGGAGGCCCCAAAAAGAGGGAGAGAGACTGTGGGTATAGCAGTCAGAACACATAGAACATTTATCAATTAAGTTCATTGTCTTGTGAGGGCCCAGTTTGTGACATCCCAAAACAACCACAATAGTTAACATCAAAGATCACTCATCACAGATACCATAACAGAATAATAATGAAAACATTCGAAATATTGGCAGAATTACCCAAATGTGACGCAGAAACACGATGTGAGCACATGCTGTAGAAAAAATGCAAATATCTGCAAAGTGCAATAAGGCAAAGCAAAATAAAACAAGGTGTGCGTGTACAAAGAATAGAACAGTCCCTACTCAGGAGGGCTTCACATTCTAATGGGGAAGACAAGTACACATAGAAATATAGTAGCATAAAAATAAAGCTTATACGGAACACACAAATCAGATAAATGGTAATTTGGGACACAAGGCACCAGCACTTGAGGGCATCAGGAAAGGCTTCCTGTAGAAGATAAGGGCCTCATATGTAACATATCAAATTGCTTAGCATCTTCGGGGCAGGGCGTGGAGGAGAAAATTTGGAACTCAAAATTTTATAAAGAAAAATGAATGTTTAAAATTGTCTTTACATGTCATTGGAAAAAATCAAATACAATTTTAAAAAAAAGATAGGTGCCTGATCTGTATCTTAAGAGAAAAGAGGGGCTCTATTAGGCAGACATAAGAAGGGAGTACATTCCAAGCATGGGGCACAGCCAGTGGAAAAGCACTGAGATGGGAAATGGAGTCTCATGCTTGAGGGAATGGAGAGAAAGCCAATTTGACTGGATTGTAGACTTTGGTAGGGAAAAGGTTGGCCAATGAGGCCAGAAAGAGAGGTTGAGGCCAGTTTGTGAAGCATTTTAAAAGCTAAACAAGGGAGTTTCTATTTGATCCTAGAAAGCCACTGGAGCTTATTGAATAGAGGAGTTACATTGTCATATCTGCACTTAAGGAAAATTGTTTCGGCAGCAGTGTGTGTAATATGGACTGAAATGGAGAGAGACTGGAATTTGGGAAATCAATTAGAAGGCCATTGCAATAATCTAGGATAGAGAGGTGACAAAGGCCTGAACTAAGGTGGTAGCTCTGTGAATGGAGATAAAGGGTTAGTTTGGAGAGATGTTATACAGGTAGATACAAGATTTGGTGATTGGATTGGATTGGATATGTGGGGTGAGGGAGAGTGAGGAGGCTGGGTTAATACCAAGATGACAAACCTGAGACATTGAAAGGATGGTTGTTGCCTTTGGCAGATATTGGGAAATTTAGAAGAGGGGAGGGTTGGGGAAAAGAAAATTAGTTCGGTTTTAGAGATGATTAAGGCTTAAGGCATACAATCTGAAATGTCCAATAGGCAGTCGGTGATGCTGGATTGAAGCTGGGAAGGGGGGTTGAGACTGGGGCTGGATATATTCTTTCTTTTTGGGTTTATTTTATTTTTTTCTTTTTAACATGTGTTTTTAAAACTTTGGGTTACAAATTTTCTCCCTTCTTCCCTCCCCACCCACCCTCATTGAAAAGGCAAGCATCTCAATACAGGTTATAGATGTGTAGTCATGCAAAACACTTCCATAGTAGTCATGTTGTGAAAAACTAAGTATTTTTCCCTTCGTCCTATCCTACCCCCTATTTATTCTATTCTCTCTTTTGACCCTGTCCCTCCTCAAAAGTGTTTGCTTTTGATTATCCCCTCCCCCAATCTGCCCTCCCCTCTATCAACCCCCTGGCTCTCTTGGCCCCTTCCCCCCTTATTTTCCTGTAGGGTAAGATAGATTTCCATACCCCATTGTGTATGTTATTCCCTCCTTAAGCCAAATCCTATGAGAATAAGATTCACTCATTCCCTCTCACCTTTCCCCATTTCCCCTTCACTGTAAAAGCCTTTTCTTGTCTATTTCATGTGAGATAATTTACCCCATTCTACTTCTCCCTTTCTCTTTCTCCCAGGATAATCCTCTCTCACCCCTTAATTTTATTTTCCACATATCACCCCTTCATCTTCAACTCACCCTGTGCCCTCTATCTATCTATCTATACATACATATAATTTTTTCCCTCCCACTACCCTAATACTGACAAAGGACTCATGAGTTACAAATATCTTTTCCTGCAGGAATGTAAACAGTTCAACCTTAACAAGTCTCTTATGATTTCTCTTTCCTGTTTACCTCTTCCATGTTTCACTTGAGTCTTGTATTTGAAAGTCAAATTTTCTATTCAGCTCTGGTCTTTTCCTCAGGAATTCTTGAAAGTCCCCTATTTCATTGAATCACAATTTTTTCCCCTGAAGGATTATACTCAGTTTTGCTGGGTAGGTGATTCTTGGTTGTAATCCTATCTCCTTTGCCCTCCAGAATATCATATTCCAAGCCCTCCAGTCCCTTAATGTAGAAGCTGCTAAATCTTGTGTTATCCTGATTGTGTTTCCACAATACTTGAATTGTTTCTTTCTGGCTGCTTGCAATATTTTCTCCTTGACCTGGGAACTCTGGAATTTGGCTATAATATTCCTAGGAGTTTTCCTTTGGGGATTTCTTTCAGGAGGTGATCAGTGGATTCTTTCCATTTCTATTTCACCCTCTGGTTCTAAAATATCAGGGCAGCTTTCCTTGATAATTTCTTGAAAGATGATGTCTAGGCTCTTTCTTTGATCATGGCTTTCAGATAGTCCAATGATTTTTAGGTTCTCTCTCCTGGATCTATTTTCCAGGTCAGTTGTTTTTCCAATGAGATATTTCACATTCTCTTCTATTTTTTCATTCTTTTGGATTAGTTTTACAGTGCCTTGATGTCTCAAATTGTCCCTAGCTTCCAATTGCTCCATTCTAATTTTTAAGGAAGTATTTTCTTCAGTAAGCTTTTGGACTTCCTTTTCCATTTGGCCAATTTTGCTTTTTAGGGCATTCTTCTCCTCATTGGCTTTTTGGACCTCTTTTGCCATTTGGGTTAGGCTATTTTTAAGATGTTATTTTCTTCAGTATTTTTGGGGTCTCCTTTAGCATCACTCTCAGTTTTTCCTCTACTTCTCTTACTTGCTTCTCAAAATCCTTTTTGAGCTCTTCCATGGCCTGGGACCAATTCATATTTTTCTTGGAGGCTTTGGATGTAGGAGCTTTGGCTTCGTTTTGTCTTCTTCTGTTTGAATGTTTTGATCTTCTTTGTCCCCAAAATAAGATAATATAGTCTGACTCTTTTTGCCCTGCTTGTTCATGATCCCAGCCAATTACTTGAGTTATAAACTCTTTGTTAAGGTAGGGGTCTATTAGGTAGGTGTCTACAAGCACCCTTTTCTGTCTTGGAACTGTGAGGGGGATTTCCTCTCCACAGCCATTACAAGCTCTACCACGACAGTGCTCCTCCTCACCCCAGGACTGCCACCCAGAACTGTGACCCAGATCCAGTGGGGCTGGATATATTGATCTGAGAGTCATCAGCATTAAGATGATAGTTAAAATTATGGAAGCTAAGGAGAGAGAGAGAGAGAGAGAGGAAGAAGAAGAAAAGGAGGAGGGGGAAGACAGAGAGGGAGGAGAGGAGAGAAGAGAGAGAATAATGTTCAGAGGAAGAGGAGAAGACTGAACACAGAACTTTGAGGAATACCTACAGTTATGGGGTGTGATGATATGCCAGCAAAGAGACTGAGAAGGGGCAGGCATACTAGTAGGAGGAGAAACAAAAGAGAGTGGTGTCAGATATTATCAAATGAGATATTTGTAAAGTGCTTAGCACTGTGCCTAGCACACAGTAGGTGCTTAATAAATGCTTGTTCTCCTCCCTCCAAAAACCTAGAGAGCATATTTAGGAGAGGAGTGTGATTAACAGTGTCAAATGCAACAGATAGGTCAAGAAGGATTAGGACTGATAAAAGACTACAATATTTGTCAATAAAAAAGATCATTAGGAATTTTGGAGAGAGTTGTTTCAGTTGCATGATAAGGGTTGAGGAGTGAGAGGAGATGAAGGGAGATTAATATGCAATCTGCCTGGAAATATGGGTTGTTGCCAGCCTCTGTGAAGGGTTTTAAAGGTTAAAAAAAAAAAAAGGTTTTGTGTTTGATCCTAGAGACAATGGGAGCTTTTTGGGCATGGGGGTGACACGGTCAGACCTGAGCTTTAAGAAGATCAATTTGACAACTGAGAGGAGGAAGGACTGGAGTGCAGAGAGAGGAGGCAAGAAGCCCAACCAGCAGGCTATTGCAGTAATCCAGGGGTGAGGTGATGAGGGCCAGCAGCAGGGTGGTGGCAGTGTTAGAGGAGTTCAAAGACAGATGGGAGAGATATTGTGGAGTCTACAAGTCTACGAGACTTGACACTCGATTGGATTTGCAGGTGAGGCCGAGGGAAGAGTTAATGATACCTATAAGGTTGTCAGTTGCTTGCAGTAACATAGCTTCCTATGCTAAACTACAGGAGTTTGCCTCCAGACCTGCCCCGCCCTCCCCGCAGCCCCTCCCGTTTCCCTGCAGCCTAAGGGGATTGTGTTGGCTTGGACAGGACACTAGGGAGCGCTGCAGAACAATCGAATTCTCCGTAGCCCTGCGTCCTGCTGTCGTGCCCCGGGAGATTCTGGACTGCAGAGCTGCTGGGTCCTGGAGGGATGCGCGATCCGCTACTCTGGCACAACCCTCCTCCCCTACCGCCCACCTTGGGGCCCACTCCACTGCAGCCAACGCGCGCCACGCCCTCCATCCGGGGCAGCGGCGGCGGCAGGTGGGCTAGCAGCTGCCTGCAGACAGAAGCCCACCTCCCGGACCTGGGGACCCGCACTACAGCCGAGGGAGCTTTCGGGACCCCCAGCCCGGCCCGACCCGGCCCAGCACAGCCCAGATGATAGTCGAGGCTAGGCAAGTGCAAACCCTGGGCAAAGATGCGGTCATCCAGCCCTTGAAACGTACGCACGCGCCTGCGCAGCCCAGCCAAGCGGACTGGAGCGGAGGCAGGTGCTTAGCACTCATCCCTCCTCCATCCTCGGGGCACAGCCCTTCTCGGGGTCCTACGCAGTAAAGCAGCCAGCGGACATTTAGTCAAACCTCCTCCATTTTATGAAAGAGAAAACCGAGGCACATGGATCACCAAGCTAGGATCTTAGATCTAAAATGGACCTCAGAGGCCATGGGGGCGGGGCAGGAAAGGGAGAAGCATGTATTAAGTGCCTACTATGTGCTAGGCACTATGTGAAATGCTTGAAACAAACCTCATTTGACCCTCACATTATCCCCATTTTACAGTTGGGGAAACTGAGGCAAACAGGTTAAGTAACTTAACTTGCCTGGGGTCACACAGTAAGTGTCTGAAACCGAATCTGAACTTAGGCTTTCCTGACTCCGGGCCCTGAGCTCTAGCAGTTGTACCACTTAGCTGCCTCTGCATCCGCTTCTCGTTTCACAGAGGAGGAAACTGAGACCCAGGAAGGTACTTCACCTCTTCTTTATAGTCATAGCTGGAAGGGACCTCAGAGAGCATCTAATTCAATCCCCTAATTTTACAGACAAGGAAATTTGAGACCAGGTGAGTGACCATGCCCAGGGGTACACATAGCATCCTATATCTAGAGTTGAAAGAACCCTCATTTTACAGGTGAAGGCCCATAATGAGTCATAGTGAGGCCCGTGGAGGTCCTTGGCCTCTTTATAAATCTCAGCCTCTGTGCTGGAAGAGACTTACAAAGGGCTAACCCTTCATTTTACATCTTAGGAAACCAAAGACCAGAGAAGACAAGGAATTTGCCCAAGATTTCATAGGGAGTAAGCATCAGAAGCAGCATTT
Organism: Vombatus ursinus; assembly: GCF_900497805.2. NCBI lineage: Eukaryota > Metazoa > Chordata > Mammalia > Diprotodontia > Vombatidae > Vombatus > Vombatus ursinus. The sequence continues at coordinate 2,280,602 of NW_020954513.1, forward strand.
GAACCCAGAACTTGTGACTCTAGTACCCTAGGCTTTAAAACTCTGGCTACTCTACAGAAAAGGGAAAGACAAACAAGATAGGCCTTCTGTCGGCGACCTGTCAGAAGGGACATCCCTTTCCTCTGTTGCGTAGGCTCACAGGTGGTGTGGTCAGACCAGCTGGCCTGGCCTGGGCTGAGCTAGCTGAGGGCAGCTACAATCTATCCTGGCCACAACTCTGAGCAGGAATTTCCAGGAGTGAAGGTTTTTCCACAACTCCAAATTAATTTTTCCTGGTTATCACAGGGCACGCAGAGGAGAAGGGGGATGACAAAAGTGAAAACTGGCAGAGATAGATCAGCGAGGACTTCGGGAGGGCAGAGTGAGGTCTGGGAACTGGAGGCATCACTGCCACCCAAGCCTCCGAATCCACAGGCAGTCAAAATGCTGCATGAGCCTGCGTTCCCCGGGATTTGTATTTCCAAGTATCGTAACAGGGAAACTCTTGCCAAAAGAAAATGCATGTCACACATTGGGTATGCCAACCCAGAGTAGCCAGGTGGTTCTTCTTTTTCCTTAAATAGTCGAGCCTCCTGCTGATTCTAGGACACTCTATCATTTTTTCTCCTACACTTTGGCTTTTCCATATGCAAAAGAGGGATATGAAGGTTACCTTGGGAAGTACTGGCAACCATGAGTTCCAGCTTCCCCCATTGTAAATCAAGGAGGTAATAAATATTCAGGCTGAGCTATCATTCCTCGGATGCATAAAGCATAAAGTACATGTAGCAAATGTTTGTGGAGGCAGATTACAAATCAAAAATGTAATCCCATTGGTATGTCAGCCTTCATAGGATCTCAGAGCTAGAGCCGGTCAGGACCTTCCAGGCCATCTAGGCCAAGCCCTTCATTTTACAGAGGGGGAAACCAAGGCCCAGGGAGGATAAGGGATTGGTTCAAGGTCACACACACAGGAGCAGAGGGCTAGGGCTAGGAGGGACCTCAAAGGCCCTCTAACCCAATCATCTCATTTTACAAAGGATCCAAGCAGGTATTTAACCTCTGCCTTAATGTTCCAGGTACTGTGGTAAGGTCTGGGGATACAAAGAAAGGCAAAATAGTCCCTGCCCACAAAGAGCTTACCTTCTAATCCAGGTATATACATGATATATACCAAGCAGATGGAAAAGCATTTGAGAGGGGAAGGTACTAATAGCAGGGGAATAAGGGAAGGGGCAGGGAAGGCCTCTCTCAGAGGGTAGGACTTAAGCTAAGTCTTGAAGGAAGCTTGGGAAAGCAAGAAGCGGGGGTGAGGAGACAGAGCATTGCCAATGTAGGGAGACAGTGTTTGCAAAGGGAAGGAGATGGCAGATGGTGTGTCCTGTATGAGGACCAGCAAAGAGTCCAGTGTTATGCAGCAGAATGTACATAAAGGGGAGTGAAATATAATAAGACTAGAAAAGGAGGAAGGAACCAGGTTATCAAGAGCATTAAATGCCAAAGAGAAGAATCTGTATTTGATTCTGGGAGTAATAGGGAGCCATTGGAGCTCATTGAGCACAGGAGTGACCTGGTCAGACCTATGCTATAGAAAAATCACCTTGGAAGCCGAATGGAGAATGGATTAGAGACTTTGAAGCCGGGAGACCAATTGGAAGACTAGTTCAGTCATCAAAGTAAGATATTGTGAGGGCCCAAACTGGGATGGGTGGGGAGTGCTATGTGAGTGAAGAGAAGGGTACCTTTATGAGCATTGTCACTAAGGTACAGATGACCAGGTTCCCAGTCACAGTCTTAGAGGTAGAAAGGATCTTGGAGGTCTCTTAGGGACCGCCTCACTTTACATATAAGGAAACTGAGGCATAGAGAGTCTCGACTTGAACCCCCAGGTCTTTCCTTTTGCCCCCCCCCCAATGCCAGCACCCTGCCCACTCTGCCAGGCTACTTGTAGTTGTGAAAACAGCTAGAGATTTTACTTTCATGTCTGCATTTCTTGTGAACAATTAGTCATAAAATGGGGGTTGTTTTCTTGAAGTTGTTGGTATGTAGTCAGTCCCTGGAGCCCTGATGAGCCAAATGGAGCCTCTGGCTGGTCTGTAGATTAGTCACAAGTTGAATTTATTTGTATAATTTATATAATTCTTTATTTATTTTATTTATTTCTATTTTATTACATTTATACTTAGTTAAATGTATTTAGATAATAATTTCTATAATGCTTTCTTTTTTATGGGAGATGCTTTTTTACAATGTCATTTTACTTAGAGTTATCCCCAAAGTAAGACCAACTCTCAAGCTGTGATCACCCTGGCTATATGAGAGGTCTGGGTGGTTTGGGGGTTGGTTTGGTTTTGGGTGGCAGAGGTGGGTAGGACTCTACCCTCTCAGTGGCAGGCTCATTCTGCCCCCCCCCATCATCCTAGTCTCTTCTGCCTATTTGTTCCTTTTTATGATTAGATTGAAGCACACAGCATGAAACCTCAATTAACTAGATTCCAACTGAAGCACTCAAAAATCATCAATTGCTTCAATTGCTAGGCTAATCATAAGAAAATGGGCCAGTATAGTCGAGTGCAGGGAGAGAGGTTTTTAAAGGTTTTTTGTATTCTGGACCCGTTTGGCAGCCTGTGGACCCTGTCTTAGAATCATGTTTTAAATAACTGAAGGAAATGCAAAATTTCAGTTAGAGGTTAGTGAAAATGAAAATGTAGTCCTTTGTCCTATCCTTGTTCATGACCCCCCAGAATGGATCCACAGGTCACTTGGAGGGGTCAATGGCCCCAGGTTAAGAACTGGTAGCCTTTGACTGGAGCCTTTGACTGAAAAAGGAACCCAGGAGGCTTGGCTTCTGGTACCAGTTTTGTTTGGCTGTGTAACCTTGGGCAAGTCACTTCTTCTCTCTAGGCCTCAGTTTCCTCATCTGAAAAATTCAGGAGTTGGACTAGATGGTGTTGGAGGCCATTGCCTCCTCCTGCCAAAAATTCCACATTTTACCTATAGGATTCTAGCGCTCCTGTTGACATAGATGTTGTCCAGTTAAGGGAGCCTGTGAAGGGAGGCTGCCCGTCATGCCCCAAGCAAAGCAAGCCTTCCTGAAATGTTTGCTTGAGGGGCTCCAGGTTTAAACTGGCCTGCTCCTCATTCCCAACCAACATTAAGCTCCCCTTTTACCCAGGGCTTCCTTTCAGGAGGTCTAAAATCAGCCTTCGAGTTGATTGCACATGTGGGCCATACTGTCTCTCTGCTTTCTTTTTTCTCCAACAGAAATGACTCACGAATCACTTCACTTTCTTTTCTCCCTCGTTCCAAGCACACTGCTACTCTCAATGGCTTCTTCCTATTGCTCCATAGGAATCCTTTGTCCCCAGGCTCCCTCTCACATGGTGCGGCTTTCGTGAGCTAAGTGTCCAGAGGGAAAGGATGGAAGGACAAATCTAACTCCTGCTCAGTATAAGTTGTTGGCTGGGCCACCAGGTAGTTGGGGTTGGGGAGCCTTCCCCACTCACCTTTTAATAAAAGTGAAATCTGATTGAAATTGAGATGGTGGGAGATGGTGTGTGGGAATGTCTCCCTCCACAGAATCAGGGGGCTTGATTTTTAGAGTGGGCTAAGGATCTCTAAAGAATCCCTTGGGGCAGCTAGGTGACACTGCAGTGCATAGAGCACTGGGCCTGGAGTCAGGAAGACGCATCTTCCTGAGTTCAAATCTGGCCTCACACACTTACTAGCTGTGTGACCTCACCCTGTTTGCCTCAGTTTCCTCATCTGTCAAGTGAACTGGAGAAGGAAATGGCAAACAACTCCAGTATCTCTGCCAAGAAAACCCCACATGGGCTCATGAAAACAACTGAACAACAAGGACCCCTAAACTATGATTACCACTACCCCATCTCCCCCACACTTGAGCCTTAGAAGGGCCTCTGGCTGATTCCCTCTATTCCTAGGGCATGATCTTTAGTTCTGGGATGATTCTTCCTCCTGCCTCACTAGGCCAAACCAGTATTTATTACATGTCTATACTGTAACACACCTGGTCTCCTTGCCTCACTGATTGATCATGTGCATACACTGTTAACAGAGTGATCTTTCTAAAGTGCTCATTTTGATCTCCTGTCAGATCAGCGTTCTGAAACCTCCAATGAATCCTCGTTGCTTTCTAAGGTAAAGTCAGGGGTCATTATGTCAGCACCATGGGCTTCCTTCACTCAGGCCTGATCCCCTAAGGCTGAGAAGGCAGCATGGGATAGTAAATAGAGCACTAGAATTGGAGTCAAGATGACCTAGGTTCAAATCACATATTACTAGCTCTAAGACTTTGGAGAAGTGGCTTCACTTTCCTAGCTCTCATTTTTCTCCTCTGTAAAATGAGGAATTTGGACCCTTCTACTTTAGATCGTGATATTAAGACAGGGTTCAAGTGTCTGATTCATCTGAGTATCTTACCAGTTACCTGTTCATAGATGCTCAGTAAATGTTTGATTTTGTTAATTTCCTCCCTTCTGGAACTAGTTCCAACAATGACATTGGTTTTCGAGCTCCTGTATCTCTGAGGCCTTCCTCCCTAATGGTCCTTGGGGTGTGGGTGTGTGGGTGTGTGTGTGTGTGTGTGTGTGTGTGTGTGTGTGTGTGCGCGTGTGTGCGTGTGTGTGTGTGTGTGTGTGTGTGTGTGTGTGTGATGTGTTGGGAGGAGGAATGGAGGAGAAAGGGACTTCCTTTGTCACAAATGCTCACCTGTGTTACAAAAGCCAAGCAGCTGCTTTTTATTTTTCTTCCAGCAGAGGGAGCAGCTTCCCATCCATCTTCAGGTTCCAAGAGGAAAATTGCCTTAAAAGATGCCTGTAAATTTCATTCTCTCTGGCAAAGGTTGTGAATTTCCTGGCCCTCTCCTTTAAAGACCTACGTAACAGATGATATTCAGACCTTTTTTTCCAATCCCCAATGCAAGCTAACCAGTTGCTAACCCAGAATTCTAGCTTTCAGTAAATGAATGATCAGAAGCGGATGCTATTGGGAGCCACCTTTTCCTCCCTCCCCTCCAGGAGGAGGGAGCTGGTGATGATGCCATGCTAAGTAAGGGCCAAGGCCTCAGCCTACCCTAGTCATTAATTGGGGAAAGTTGCCATGTGATGGCAGGCCTGAAGATCTCTTGAAATGATTGCACAGTACCGGGCATATAGCAAGCACTATATAAATGTTAGCTATTATTATTATTGTTGTTATTATCATAATGATTGTTTTTGTTGTTAGAACCCAATGTAGAGAATTAACTTCCTGGCTGAAAGAGCTTTCTCTCCTTGTGGGTAACTACATCAGGGGTCAGACAGAACCAATTCGATCTATCTTCCATATGACAACTTGAAATTCTTGAAGAGCCCTCTCACATGCTCCCTTCTCATTCTCTACCCAATTCCAGGCCCATAAGAACTTAAGAATTGCTACCCTGGCTCAGGCTCAATTATCCATCCTTCCTGGGCTTATTTCTAACAGGGCACTAGAGGCCATTTCCTGGTTAAGTATGGTAGAACCATCAGCTGTCCAGAGCCAAAAGAAAGCTTTGAGATCATTTAGTCCAGGCCTCTTTGTCTTTCAGACCCCTGAGGTTTAGTAATCATTCCCTCTGATGTCAATCCCAAGACATCCATCTGCCACAGGGACTTTGACTCTCCCTAATTCTATCTTAATGATTCTAAGTAGACCACATATCCACAAACTCATATCTGTGGAATTGTCCTTCAGTAAGACTTACATTCATAAGATCCAAGATATCCAGCTGGAAAGGGCCTTCGAGGCCATCTCATCTAATCCAGCCCCCTTGTTTCACTGAGTAGAACACCAAGACTCAGGGAATGGAAGTGACTTGTCCAAGGCCACACAGAAGATCCTAGATCTAAGGCTGGAGGGCCCTCAGAGTAAATGAAGTCTAATCCCTTCATTTTACAGATAAGGAAACTGAGGCCCAGGAAGGGCAAGGGACTTGTCCAAGGTCACACAGCTGGGACCATAGAGATAGAACTAGAAAGAATCCTCAGAGACTATCTAGCCCCATCTCTTCATTTTACATATGAGGAAACTGAGGCCCAGAGAGAAGTAACTTGTCTAAAATCATATGAGAGATTCCATCTGTCATCCATGGTCCCTAACCCCTCTGCTCTCCAGTAGATCAGCAGAATGGTCTCTAGTTTCTTGGTAGTGAGGGGAGGTAGGATGAGAAGCCAAGAAGAGACTTGAAAGAGAGTTTGTGGGGCAGCTGGGTGGTGCAGTGGATAGAGCACCGGCCCTAGAGTCAGGAGGACCTGAGTTCAAATCCAGCCTCAGACACATAACTGAGTCCCAGGCAAGAGTGAAGACTTGACCAAAAGGCCCTCTTTTTTATATGTAATACAAAACCCGAATCTGAGCACTCTGTTGGACTTCATTGATTAATGACAATGGATATATTTGGCCTATTATACTATGATAAGGGGCATCTAGGTAGCACAGTAGATAGAGCACTGGGCTGAGAACCAGGAAGACTCATCTTTTTTTTTTTTTTTTTTTTTTGCAATTGGGGTTAAGTGACTTGCCCAGGGTCACATAGCTAGTAAGTGTCAAGTGTTTGTGTCTGAGGCCAGATTTGAACTCAGGTCCTCCTGACTTCAGGGCCGGTGCTCTATCCACTGCGCCACCTAGCTGCCCCGAAGACTCATCTTCTTGAGTTCAAATCCAGTCTCAGTTACTTACTAGCTGTGTGACCCTGGACAAGTCACTTCACCCTGTTTGCCTCAGTTTCCTCAATCTGTAAAATGAGCTAGAAAAGGAAATGGCAAACCACTCTACTCTCTTTGCCAAGAAAGCTCCAAATGAGGTCACAGAGAGTCAGACACAACTGAAACAACACCAGTATGACAAGAGAGCATTAGATTTAGAGCTAGAAGGGACCTTAGAAGACCTTAATCATAGAATCCTAGAGCTGGAAGGGCCTCAGAAGCCAGCTGGTTCAGTTCCACCATGTCCTTCAATAGTACTTACATGCATAGGCTCCTAAACCTTACCTGGAAGGGACCAACCTCAGAGGTCACCCTGTTTTACAGAGGAAGAAGCTGAAATCTAGGGAGGGGAAGTGACTTGCCCAAGGTCACATAGAGAATCATAGTTCTTGAGCAGGAGTTCTCAACCTGGGGTCCACCAATAGATTTCATGTGGTCCATAAACTTGGATGGGGGAAAAAAAACCAGTTACATCTATTTTCATTAACCTTTGGTTTTCTTTGTAATCTGTATATTTTATTTTGTGCATTTATAACCTTGAATCTGAGAAGGAAGGAAGGAAGAATATATTAACATCTACTAAGTGTCAGGCACAGTGCTAAAGCTTTTTACAAGCATTATCTCATTTCATCCTCACCACAACCCTGGAAGGTAGATGCTATTATTATCCCCATTTTGCAGGTGAAAACACTGAGGCCAACAGACATTAAATGATTCATCCAGGGTCACACAAGCTAGTATCTGAGGCCAGATTTGAATTCAGCTCTTCCTGACTCCAGGCTCAGAGTTCTATGCCCTGTGCCACCTAGCTGCCTAGAGAAGGGGTCTAGAGGCTTCACCAGACTGCCAGAAGGGTCTACGACACAAGAAAAGTTGAGAACACCTAGTCTAGAGCCATCTAGTTCTCCTGCCTCATTTTACAAAAGAAGAAACTGAAAAAAAGCCCAAAAAGGTTAATTAAGAACTAAGATTTGAATTCAGGCCCTCTGAATCCACTTCCAGCAACTTCCTCTTACACCTCACTGCCTTTCCTTAACCACCTATACTTCAGCCTTTCCAGAAGAAAAAATTACAAAATAAAAAGCCTTTTGTTTCCTTATCTTTTAACTCCAGTTAAACAAGTATCTAACCTAGGAAAAATTACAAAATAAAAAGCCTTTTATTTTCTTACCTTTTAACTCCAGTTGAACAAGTATCTAACCTAGAAGGCTACTTTTGTGCTTTATTATTTTTTTCTCAATAAACCAAGTCTCATTGTGCCTTTCTTTCCTCTGCTTAGTCTCTGTCTGCCTCCCTCCTTACACACAGACCCCAGCATTTCTTATTTCTGCTCATTTCTGCCATTCCTTTCTTTGGCTTACAGCGATTTATTTTATCAGATTCTCATAAAGCCCTTTAAGTCACAGAGGATTTTTAGCCCTGGACAAGATAAGACTTCATAAAATCCTGTGGCATTATCATGCTTCCAGGCATCCTGGTGTGTACTTCCCACAGCTTACTCAACTGTTACTCAATCACAATGGTGGAGAGTGGCAAGTAGGCTTGCCTTTATTTTCAGAATAATCAAATTGAGGCAGAGACAAGATGAACAAAGTCCTCATCATTACCCAGATGTCTGCTGGCCAAACCATGTCCCGCGGCAGGGATGCTTTGTGAATTTTTCCTTAACACCTCGCCTGATCTTCTTAACTAGTCTTGAGAATAAGAACTCATATTGAGTCTCAGCTATGCAAAGGTTGCTACCCCCTATCCCTGATCCAAAGGAGTTTTAGGGGGAATCAATCTGAAGATTATTGTCACAGGCTCTGTTCTATCATGAGTCAAGGCTAGGGATGCTGAGTTCTCCACAGAACAAATCAAGTCACATATGGATTAAATGTCTACTATGTGCCAAGTATTGCACTAAGCACTGGGGATACAAAGAGAGAAAAAGGGAAAGAAATCAGTCCCTACTCTTAAGGAGTTCACAGTCCAACCTCCCTCCTCAGGAGTTCCCCATTCCAGGAAAGAGATGAAGTGTGGCGCCCCTCAATATGAAATTTCCTCACAGTGCTTAATGTTTTGTTGGGCCCTGGACTCTTGAGCTCTGAGCCCCTAGAAGGCAGGGGATTTGTGTCAATCTAGTTGAGAGGCAATATGATGTAATGCAGTGGTTTCCATTTAGAAGTTACCAAACCCCTTGGAGGTTTGTGACAATGGACCACAAGGTTCATGCTAAAAATTCTTTAATGGCACCCTATGCACTAAGGAATGCCCAATGATGTTGGAAATATGTTTTTTCTCTGCGACAACAGGTAAGCACATGTTTGAATCATTATAGGTTTGTTTCTGCAGTGATTTAAAACCATCATGATCACACGCACGATTGAGGTGTTTGTACAATTACAACAAACTCTGCTTCTGACAAAGCGCAACATGTGCTTGCAGTTTCTCAACCTGTCATCAAATTATTTCCAAACTGCCACAAGGGTTTGACATTTGAGTATAAACCATTGCCATCAGCTAGTCAAATGAATACACATGCTCAGTAGCATTTACATTTACATCCCGTACCCCACACCAGAAAAACTCCCAGTTCCCCTGTGTTGTCCTGTAATTATATCGTGGCTATTTGATCACATGATCAAGATGTTAAGAACGCTTAGGTTGTTGCAGCACAAAGATCAGACAACTTGAGAACTGGGTTTGCTGGGCATGAGCATTACAAGCCACCTTGAAATCATCATGGACCATCACAAATGTTCTGCAGAAACAAACCTTATATTGCCTCTTGTTGCAGTCTTAAGACTGTTTTATAATTTGAACTTATTCTCTACTTATTTTACTCTTCTTCTATCTGGCAGATTTTCAAATGAACTGATTGAGAGCACTGATCAGTCATTCAAAAGAATTTCTGTGAGAGTGTAATAATAAGAACAACAGCTAGCATTTATATGGTACTTACTATGTACTAAGCATTTTACAAATATTATCTTATTTGGGCCTCATAATAACCCTGGGAGGTAGTTGCTATTGTTATCTCCATTCACTGTTGAAGAAACTGAAGTAAACAGAGATTAAGTGACTTGCCCAGGGTCACACAACTAGTGAGTGTCTGAGGCCAAATTCGAACCCAGGTTTTCCTGATTCTAGGCCTAGTATTCTAACCACTGTGCCACCTAGATGCCCAGCAGGTATAGCCAGTGTGGCAGTAGTAGAAAAGGAAGAGGTCATGTTTGAAGAGATTCTTTCCTTACAAAGTTAGTTTATATATAAATAATGTTTAAAAATGAAGTATGATATGCAATTGAATTTAAAGTATATTTATCATTTAATACAGTTCTTATCATTAGCTATTAGACAAGAAAATAGTTTACATTTCAACTAGCTATTCATTTTGTCGATTGGTTAGATGACTAAAAATTAAAAATGAATTTTCATCCCTTAGCAAGAGAGCTCATACTACTATTATTTCCTACCACAGATTTGTGTAAACATGTATTTTCATTTTATTCTTGTTTTAAACCAAAATTCAAGAAATATACTTGATGCAGAGCTAGATTTAAGACTGTGGTTATCTGATATTGAGCCAAATATTGCAAATCTCTGTCCAAAGAAAAAAGCCTAGTATTGAAATTAAATGCATATGTAGGATTATTAGATTATGTTAATAGTCTTCCATATTGCAAAATATTTCACTTAAAATGTTATTTATATTTGTCAAATTTTGTAAAATAAATTTAATATGAAGTCTTGCAGATAACAATAAACATATGAGGAGGTCTTGCTGGATTACTTACACTTCTTACAGAACGTCACACATAACATAGTAATAATTACTTTATAATTTTGTATTTGGAGTTTTCATAATTATAGGCAGAATGTCATTTTATATTTATTTTTTCATAATGTAAATTTTAATTTGGAGCTTTTGGAGGCAAAAGTTATTGTCATTATTGTGAGCACTTAATGAATAAATCTAAAAGAATGAGTAGTATATTGAATTGCCCAGGGGGGGTCGTATCACATTTTTGTTGAAAGAGGTTTAAGGACAAAAAATATTGGGAACCACTGGTATAATGGAGAGAGCACTAAACTTGATGTAAAGAAGACCTAGTTTAATGATGATGATGATGATGATGATGATGATAGCTAGAATTTACATATCACTTTAAGGTTTGAAAAGTGCTTTTTAAATATTTCATTTTATCTTTACAACAACTCTAGAAAGTAGATGCTATTATTATTCCCCTTTTATAGATAGTGATACTGAGGCAGACAGAGGTTAAGTGACTTGCCTAGAGTCACACAGCTAAGAAGTAATAATAAGTAATAAGGTTGGATTTGAACTCAGGTCTCCCTGACTGCAGGTCTAGCACACTGTCTACGGTGCCTCTAGTTTTAAGTCCTACCTCATACACTTTCTAGCATTGTGACCTTGGGCAAGTCAGTTTCCCTTTCTGAGTCTTGGTTTCCCCATCTGTAAAATGAACTCAGACTGGGTAGCTCCTGAGATCTCTTCTAGCTTTATATCTTGGATAGATCACTTCACCTCTCTGGGCCTCAGTTTCCTGCTCTGTAAAATGAGGGAGCTGGCCTCATTGGCTTTAGAAGGTTTCTTTGAGCTATATAGCTATGCTCCTTTGTCTGGCCTAGGAGAGTTCCATATGCAGCCCAACCTTTTGGTGAAGATGACTGGCATGAAGGTCTCCCATGAGGTAGCTCTTCTTATGCTAACCTGTACAGGGCATTTGTGGCCAGCAGGACTTAATTACCCAGAAAGCTTTCTTAAGACCTGGTGGGCAACAAAGACTAGTCATGTTCTAAATATCAAGTAGATGCAATTTCATCTCTTAAGGTAACCAGTTGTTTCTTTTTTATTTCTTTTTTTATTTTGAACTTAACAAACACCAAATAAAGTTAGCATTTCTACAGGCAAATATATGACTCCTTATTATATATAGCTTGCTTTTCTGTTTTAAGTATACAATAAATTCAACATGTAATTTTCAAAGGGTTTCCTTGTTTCCTTCTGGCCTTCCTTCTATCTTCTCTGCATTCCTAAAAATACTTCAACGTCCCTCTTATCTTTCTTTCCTTATCCTTTTTTTTTTGGCTACCCTATCTCTGGCTACCCTATCTCTGTCTCCTGCTCTCCCTCCTGCCTCCCCTCCCACAAATTGAAAAAGAAAACTCTTTTAACAGATACGTCCAACAAAACAAATTTGCCATATTGTTCACATCCAGGGAACATTCCATTGTCTCTCTCTCTCCACTATCTCCTCTGTCTGGTGGTGGGTAGCATGCTTTATCATCAATCCTGTGGGATTATGGAAACAATTATTTCTGAGGATTGGGGGGGGGAGAATGGCTTCTACAATGAATTTGATTGCATGCATTCTTTTCCCCCTAGATTTTTAAAGGGGTTCTCAAGGATCTCAGACATTTGAACTCTCGTTGTATCTTAATTATAATGTATGAGTTATCAGTTACTCAAACACAACACCCCTACCTGAATCACTTGAGATCCTACATGACGACTATCAGCACCTCTTGAAATCTGCCCAAGTTCCAATGGAAAAACTGGGAGTCAGGAGACCTGGGTTCTAGTCCCGTCTGTGTTGTGAAGTTGCTGTGTGACCCTGGGAAAATCCTCGCCCTTCTCTTGGCTTCAGTCTCTGGGTCTTTAAAAACATAATGGGACTGGAAAACAGTCTAGCAGAAATTAGGTATAGATCAATATCTTACACCATTTACCAAGATAAGGTCAAAATGGATACATGACCTAGGCATAAAGGGAGGTATCATAAGTGAATTAGAAAAGAATGAAACATATTACCTATCAGATCTATGGATTAAGAGAAGAATTTATAAGTAAACAAGAGATAGGGAGCATTGTAAGATATAAAATGGTTGAATACATTAAATTAAAAAGGCTTTGTTCAAATACAACCGGTATTGCCAAGATTAAAAGGAAAGCAGAAAATTGGGGGGAATTTTTATAGGCAGTTTCTTGGATAAATGTCTCATATCTCAAATCTACAGAGAACTGAATCAAATGAATAAGAATCTGAGTCATTCCCCAACTGATAAATGCTCAAAAGATACAAACAGGAAGTTTTTGGAAGAAGAAATTAAAGCTATATATAGTCCATGAAAAAATGCTCTAAATCATTATTGTTTAGAGAAATGCAAATTAAAACAGCTTTGAGGTACCATCTCACACCTATCAGATTGGCCAACATGAGAGAAGGGGAAAATGACAAATGCTGAAGGGGATGGGGCAAAATTGGAACAGTAATACACTGTTGGTGGAACTGTGACCTGATCCAACTATTCTGGAGAGCAATCTGGAATTATGCCCAGAGAGTTATAAAACTGTCTGCCCTTTGCCCCAACCATATCACTATTAGGTCTGTTTCCCAAAGTGATCAGGGAAAAAAGAAAAGAACCCATATATTCTAAATTATTTATAGCAGCTCTCTTTGTGGTGGCAAAGAACTAGAAATCGAGGGGATGCCCATCAATTGGGGAATGGCTGAACAAATTGTGATATATGATTGTGATGAAATACTACTGTGCTGTAAGAAATGATGAGCAGGTTAATTTTAGAAAAAACATGGAAAGACTTGCGTGAAATAATGAAGAGTGAAATGAGCAGAATCAAGAGAATGTTCTATGCAGCAAACAGCAATATCATTCAAAGAGCAACTGTGAATGACTGAGCTATTCTGAGTTATGTGAATATTCAAATCAACTATACAGGACTTGTGAAGTAAGATGCTATCCACCTACAGAGAAAGAATTGATATATGGAAATATGTATTGTAGGATTCCACAATATATATATATGTATATATGTCAAATGTTGGCCCTCTCTAATTTGGGGTTCAGAGGGAGGGAGAGAGCCAACTTAGAACTCAAAATGTAACCAAAAAAAATTTTTTTAAAGGAAAAAAACAGAAAATAAAAAATAAAAGAGAGGACTGGAAAAAAAAAACACAATAGGAGTTAGATTAGAATGTCCCTTCCAGCTTTTATTTCTAGGATTTGATAAAGCAGTATATTTCCTAGCTCTGCTTTAGAGGAGCTGTGGACATGCTCTCCTAACCATTTGGAATGAGAGTTTGTGGTGGCTACATCAGCCCTCCCCTCATGTTCTGGAAGAACAACTTGATGTCACCTTAGTGACATTCTGTTCAGTATCCCCTGCCTAAGCTGGTAATAAAAAAGCCTACCAGCAAAGATGGCAGAGCAAGATATTAAAAGGGAATAAGGCTTCTCACATTTTCTGAGAAAAAAAAACCTGAAAGGAAGGAAAATGGCTGAAAAGCACACTCTAATACAGACAGATTTGCCCAAAAGGAAAGGGAACAAATTAATATTGCTGTATTTTAAAAGAAATACCGTGGATCCACTGCAATAGCCACAGTTACCAGAACAACACAGACGGGAAAAGGAGCAATGCACAATGTCCCAGGAGACATTAAATGGATAGATGACTCATTTTAAAGAATTCAAGCAAGTCTTAAGATTGGTAAGAAAATCACTAAGGAAGTCAAAGAGATTTGAGAAATTAATAAATCACAGAAAGAACTCCAGCTCAAAGGCTGTCCTCCAAGAAAGCATTCGTCCCCCATACATTTGGTAAAAGTGATGCTGAGTGATGTAAAGTGGTGATGTCGAGACCGTGCAGGAAGGCATGCGATGTTCTGGGTGGATCTATAGATGATCTCTGAGAGAGTGTGGCTACTAATTGCCCAGGATGAGAAGGTGAAGATGGGTCATAAACTGTAGAAGTAGAGGGAGGGACCTCAGGTCCATCAAAGGAAACAGATAAATTGAAGATATTATTAGAGACCCCTAAAAAATCAATAGATGAGTTTGAGGTGGTATGGTACAGAGGAACGAGCACTAGCTCTGGAGTCGGAGAACCTGAGTTCAGGAGCCGCATGTGACACTTAACTATCTGTATGATCTTGGACAAGTCACTTTTCCTCATGTGGCTCCATTTTCCTCCTCTATCAGATGAGGGGGTTGAATTAAGTGGTCCCTGAAGTGTTTCCAACTCTAAAACAATGATCCTCTGGGCAACCTCGGGCAAGTCACTTAATCTCAATGGGCCTCAGTTTTCTCATCCATAAAATGAGTGGGTTGAACTAGATGTCCTGAAGTCCCCTCTAGCTCTCAGTCTATTGTCCTATGCAAAGCCAAAATAATCTTATGTGATAAAAACAGGAACACTCAAATAAAAAGAAAAAAAAAAAACCTCGAGGTAATTATTTGCAGTGGGTATAGCAGATAAAGGTCTGACTTCTCAAATACACACAAAAGTAATGTAAACTTGCTGATGAAGAAACTGTTAAAATATATTTTTGAAGGAGGAAATGCAAATTGTTAATAACTACATGACAAGATGTTCCAGTTTCCTAATAATCAGAATAAGATAAATCAAGAAAACCTTCAAGTACTACCTTGTACCATTAAATTGGCCAAAATTGCAAACAGAGGCAGGAAAACAGGTGCTCTTAGCCTGTGGGTAGGCCCTTAGACAGGGGCAAACCTTTTTTTGCAAGACAATTGGGGTTAAGTGACTTGTCCAGGGTCACATAGCTAGTAAGTGTCAAGTGCCTGGTCTGAGATTGGATTTGAACTCAGGTCCTCCTGACTCCAGGGCCGGTGCTCTATCCACCTAGCTGCTCCAGGGGCAAACTTTTTCAAGAGCAATCTTGCAACACATTGAGTCACAAACTAATCCTTTGCTCAGTCTAGAACCTAAATATATCATTAAGACGAAAAAACGGAACTCATCTACGTAAAAAATATTGATAGCTGCATTATTTGTAATAGAAATAGAAAAAAAAATCCCAACTGGAAATGACAGCAATTTGGAGAATGATCAAATAAATGACAGTCTATAGGAGTGAAAAGAAATGTTATGACACCTTTAAAAATGAAAATATGAAGACTTTAAAGAAACATGGGAAGACTTACCATACAAGAACATAGAGGACAGAATGAACAAAATCAGAACCTGAGTGACATACGTGTCGACGTTTTTCGGAAGGTCGACAAAACAAGGCCACGGCTGCTTTATAAATAGCTGGATTCAGAAAGTCACGTAGACCAGATGTTGGTTTGTTATATTTTGACTCGATTTTGTTAAAATGTATGGTTTGGGTGGGTTTAATTTTTCCTTTCTCTTACATCAAAGTGTAAGTCGTTAGGATTGGGGTGTTTGAGGTCAGTGATCTGTCCATTGTTTGATTCAGTTGTTAGTTTATTGGTATTTGTTCTGAATGTTGCATTTCTAGTAGTGAGGATTAAATAAAACTACTGGCAGGTACTTTGGTAATCTAGGCCAACCCTTCATTTGACATATGAGGAAACTGAGATCCAGAGGAAGTGACTTGGCCAAGATCACATATAGGTTTATGGAGCCAGAGCTGGAGAAGACCTTAGGGGCTGCCTTATCCAAAGGGATTCTTACTCTGGGATCTATGAACTTACTTTTAAATAATTTGATAACTATTTCAATATTGGTTTCTTTTTTTACAAAATCATTTGTATTTAATTTTGTGCATTTAAAAACATTATAGGCTTCACTTGACAGTGTCAAAGGGGTTAAGAACCTCTGGTCTGGTCTAACCCCTCATTTTATAGAAATGAGCCCCAGAGAAGTCAAGTGATTTACCCAAGGTCACACATAGACTCACAGAGCTAAAGCTGAAAGAGACCTTAAAAACCACCCAGTCCAACCTCCTCTTTTTACAGAGAAAGAAACGGAGGCCCAGGCAGGTGAAGTGATTTTTTTCAAGGTTGTTGTTGTTCAGTTGTGTCCAACTCTTTGTGACCTCATTTGGAGTTTTCTTAGCAAATATACTGAAGTGGTTTACCATCTCTTTCTTCAACTCATTTTACAGATGAGGAAACTGAGTGAAGTGACTTGCCCAGGGTCACACAGCTAGTAAGTGTCTGAGGCCAAATTTGAACTCAGGTGCTCTATCCACTGCATCACCTAGCTGTCCCATTTTCCAAAGTCACATAGTAAGTGTCAGGGGCAGGATTTGAATTCAGGTCTTCTGATACCAGCATCAAAAAATAGTCTTTTTTTTTAGGCAATTGAGGTTAAGTGACTTGCCCAAGGTCACACAGCTAGTATGTGTCAAGTGTTTGGTCTGAGGCCGGATTTGAACTCAGGTCCTCCTGACTTCAGGGTCGGTGCTCTATCTGCTGCGCCACCTATCTGTCCCAAGAAATAGTCTTTCTGAGCCGATGACATGAAACCATAAGAGAGTGTGGGGTTGAACAAGATGTGATTCAGCTCTGAACTCATCAATTCACAGCAAGTTGGAGACCCCTGCAGAGCTGTTCCCTCAGCCATCATCTGAGGCCTTGTAAGCAGCCCTCAGAACAACTGGAGACACAGCTTCTAGGGCTGATGCTTCCTGGCACCTTGTCTTTGTGTGTGAGCATTACTTATGTCCTTTAGCTCTTGAATGAGCGGCCCAGAGGCCCACTTCTCCCAGCAGGAAAGCAATTTTGTTCCTGCCTCCTGCTTGACACTACATCTGATTTTCTGGTTAAGAGCAGGGACTTCAGGAGGGAGGCCACAGTTCTCTCAGAGTTACCAAAGACAGGCTGGAATTAGACCTTCTAACAAACCTGGCTCTTTTCCCTTCCGCCCTTCTCCATTGACGCCCTTAATCCACTTCCCTGATTTAGGGTTTCTGCTTTGGGATCCATCTGGAATGAAGAAATGAATGACCTTTGTGGTAATGGAATGACGTTAGTGAAATACAGTGGGCTAGGGGTCAGGTAACGTTGATTCTAGTCCTTCCTTTGTCACTAACTGGTTGTGTGACTGGCAGGTGCCTGATCCTACCTGGCCAAAGCTTCCTCTTCTGTAAAATGAGGGCTTAATATCACTTTTGGTTCATCTCTTTCTGTTGCTTCTTCCCCATTTCTGCCTATCTTAGGATAATTGATCCAGAGCTGGGAGGAATCGCAGAGATCACCTGGTACAACCCCCTCATTTTATTATTTTTACCTTTTTTAAAAAAATATTGTATTTGTTTTAATCAGCCAAAATGTGCCTTCTTACCATCCTGTCCTATCTAATCCATCCTCCAAATCAAGAACAGGAGAAAAATAAAACCCATTACAAATATGTATAGTCAATCAAAACAAATTCTACATTGGCCATGTCCAAAAAAATATTTGTCCAAGGTGGGTAGCATGTTTCATCATTAATCCTCTGGAATCCCAACTGGTCATATGCTAGCTAATGAGTTCAGTACAACAATATTCCATCTATCTTTAGGTACCATAATTTGTTGATCCATTTATGAGTACCCCCTCAGATTCCCATTCTTTGCCACCTTAAAAAGAGCTATAAATATTTTTCGTACAGCCTTAGAGTTTGTTTTGCTTAGGATTACACCTACCCTAAATCTTTGTTGATGTTATTGTTTAGTCATTGTTCAATCATGTCTGACTCATTGTGACCCAACTAGGGGTTTTCATGACAAAGAAACTGGAGTGGTTTGCCATTTCCTTCTCCAGCTCATTTGACAGATGAAGAAACTGAGGGAAACAGGGTGAAGTGACCTGCCCAGGGTCACACCGTTAATATGTGTCCGAGGCCAGATTTGAACTCTGGAAGATGAATCTTCCTAACTCTAGGACTGGTACGCTATCCACTACACCACCTGGTTGCCTACCCTTAATCTACTCTTCCTCTAATTCCCTCTCTGTCTTCTCACCTTTCCCTCCTATTTCCCTATTGAGGGAAATGTATTTCTGTACTCAACTCTGTGTGTGTGTGTGTGTGTGTGTGTGTGTGTGTGTGTGTGTGTGTGT
>NW_020954513.1:2299177-2362821 GCF_900497805.2 Vombatus ursinus
TGTGTGTGTGTGTGTGTGTGTGTGTGTGTGTGTGTGTGTGTGTGTGTGTGTGTGTGTATTCTTCCTTCTTTTGACCAGTTCAGATGAGAGTTAGGTTTCAGGTGTCAGCTGCTCCCTCTGCCTTCTCCTCCATGTCTGTAGAAATGTCTACTTGTGCCTCCTGATTATGTGCAATAAGTTTCCCTTACCTTCCTTTCCCTTTTCTCCCAGTATATTCCTCTTCCCCTCTCTTTCCATTCTTTTATTAAAATCATGATGACATAATAGAACCACTTTCAAGCTTTGTCCAACTGGACTTCCTCTCTGAGTCCTAATGATGATAGGGCTCAGAGGGGACACATGTAGCATCTCCCCATATTTAAATGTAAGTAGTTTATCCTTGATCATTCCTTTATCATTGTTCATTCATCTTTACCTTTTTATGTTTCTCTTCACTCCTGTGTTTGAACTTTGTCTTTTCACCAAGAATACATTGAAATCCTCTATTTTGTTAAAGGCCCATTCCTCCCTCACCCCCACCCCAGCATTATATTCAGTTTTGCTATAAGCCCATATCCTTTGCCTTCCTGGAATATTGTATTCCAAGATCTTCACTTCTTTATAGTGGTGGTTGCTAAATGGTATGTGATCCTGACTGTGGCTCCTTATTATCTGAACTGTTTCTTTCTGGCAGCTTGCAGTATTTTTTTTTAACCTGGAAACTGGATTTTAGCTGTGATGTTTCTGGGAATTTCCATTTTGAGATTTCTTTCAGGAATTGACTGGTGAATTCTTTCTATTTCTACTTTGCCTTCTGGTTCTAAAAGATCTGGGAGTTTTCTTCTAAGATTTCTCGAAATAGGATGACTTACACTTTTTTTTGGTCATGGCATTCAGATAGTTCAATGATTCTTAATTTTTTTTCTCCTCTATCTGTTTCCCAGGTCAGTTGTTTTTGTTATGAGATAGATACCTTAATTTTTCTTCTATATTTTCAGTCCTTTAACTTTTTTGTAATATTTCTTATTGCTTCATGGAGTCATTGGTCTATTTTGTCCATTCTAATTTTCAGGGAGTTATTATTTGGGCCATGTTTTCCACTCTTGTGCCAAGCTGTTAATTCCCTTTCTAATTCTTTCTTCCAGAACTGTCCTTTCTTTTCCAATATTTTCCTTAAGCAGTCTCATTTTATTTATAACGATATTTTTTTAAAGTTTTTTAACTCTTAACATCTTTCCCAGGAATTCTGGTTGAGTTTGCACCCAATTTGTGTTTTTCTCTGATGCTTTACTTATAGATGTTTTAAAGTCATTCTCTTCTTCTAGGTTTGTGTCTTGAGCTTCCGTGCTATCACAATAGTTCTTTATAGTGGGAATCTTTTTTATTTGCTCCTTCTTCCATCCTACTTCCTGATATGGGACTTGAAGTTAGAGCTGTTAACAGCTCTAAAGATCTAAAGATCTAAAGATCCTGTTGTTGCTTTCTTGGGGTATTGAATATTGTTACCCCAAGATCTCAGTAACAGGCTGGGGATTTGCAAGAGTGCTTTCACTCTCGTCTGACCCATACAAAGTTTGATTACTGCCCCTTCCCAGCTGAGCTCTGTAAATTTCTGACTTGAGTTTGGGTCTGAACAAGAAAAGATCTCTGCTGGGTTCAGCCCCTGTACACCAGCTGAAAGCCTCTGTTGGTTCAGAGGGTCAGAACTGTAGGTTCCCCTTTGTTCTGGTATTCCAGCCCTGGTTACTTCTCTGCAGCTTGGGCTAGATGTTGGAAATGAGAACTCGCTCTGCTCCTGGAGTCTGAGACATATGGCTCCAGCTGTTGGCTTCTGAACTTCCTTTCTCAGATATACCACCCAGGGCCTCCCTGTATAGAATGCCACCCTTGTGCAAAGGTCCCCTTCCCAGTCCACCCTGGATCTGTGACCTAGAACTAGGTAGTGGTGATGAACCTGCCAGTTCATACCTATCCCTTTTGTGGTACCCCAGTGTGGGGCTGGGGCCTCTTCTTTCCCCTGTGCACAGCCTCTCTTTGGGCACTGGAGTGTGTTCCTGGCCCAACTCTGTCCTCAGTGTCTGCAGATCTCCCTTTCTGTCTCCCAATGCCAAACTGAGCTGGATAAAAGATTCACTGTGATTATTTTTCTAGATTTGTCCACCAAATTTGAGTCGGGTACATTTTGTAGATCTATCTGGAAGGGTTTTGTGGAGAGGAGTTGGCTGCATTGCTTCCTATCATCCTGCTATCTTGGTTCTGTCTCCCAACTTCCTCATTTCATAGAAGAGGAAACTGAGGCCCAGGGAGAAGTGACTTGCCCAAGGTCACACACAGAATCCTTGATCTAAAGGTAGAAGGGACCTCAGAGGCCAGCTAATCCAACCCCCTCATTTTACAGAGGAGGAAACTCAGGCCCAGGGAGGGGAAGGGACTTGCCCAAGGTCACACAAATAATAAGTGACAGACCTAGGATTCAAACCCAGGTCCTCTGACTCCAACATCAACCCACTTTCCACTATCCCACACCTCAAGACGGTGTGGCTGCACTATAGATGGGAAATGAGGAGGGTGCCGTGGCTCACCGGCTTTCCACTTTATACAGAAAAAGTCCCATCTCTGACCCGGGTTTATAGTGCTTTGATTTTCTAGTTCCCAGGGATCTCCTGGCAGTGGTGGGCTGGCTGGGATAGTGGGTGGAAGATCAGAAGACTGATCATTCTTACCCCTTTAGAAATATACAGAATATAATATTATATACAGAATATAATATTATATACAGAATATAATTTACAGAATTATATTTACAGAATTATGTACAGAATATTATATACAGAATATAATATTATAATATTGTAATATGTAGAATATATAATAATGATGATGATAACAATAATGACAATAGCATAATAATAATCAGAAAGCTATAGAAACGGGGGGCGGGGGGGCAGCGGTGCTGAATTTTTTTTAAAGCTATACTTGAATGGAGGTACACATTATCAGAACTTTGGAAACAGGGGGTGTTCTTTCCAGCAGTTTAGAGTGTTAAGACAAAAGAATGAAATTGCCGGAGTAAGCCAGAGAATAAGCAATCAGCATCCTGAGGAGCTCCTTTCTTTCTGAACAGCTTGGCCATTGCCAAGGGAAATGACCTTGAGGCAGGTTCTTTTGAAAAGACTACAAGGCCTTGGCTTCAAGTATTCACAGCTTTCCCTTGGGACTTTTCATATGAATGCTAGCCTAGATTCTAGGTGAGAAAACCCTTCAGGAGGGTCCTAACAATTAGGGAAACAAAGGCCTCAACATTTTAGCAGAAGGCATAGGCTCCCAGAGCTAGGGCTAGAAGGGACCTCAGAAGTTAGCTAATCTTGTCCAACTCCTTCATCTTACAGAGGAGGAAACTGAGGCACAGGGAAGGGATTTGCCCATGGTCACACACCTAGTGAGATCTGAGTTCAAATCCTGCCTCAGACAGTTCTTAGCTATGTGACTATGAGCAGTTCTTTCAAATTCTCTTGAACCACAATTCTTTCAGCTGGAAGATACTTGCACCTACTTCCCCTGATTCTTGGAAGAATCATAGAAAATAGCTTTGGAGAGCATCATATAAAAAGTAACTCTTATTATTTAATGGTTATCTGAGTTTGGGCTATGAGGTTGGTAAAACAAATACTTTTGACATACAAGCGGGACATTAAGAGACAAGATTCTGATACTTATCACTTGGCTATTTCTGGGAAAGAAGGAAGTAGATAAGACAGAGGGGAGGCAGAAATATGAGGATATTTTAGTTGGTAACATTGCCTGTGTTTCTCAAGCGTTCATTGAAGCCAATGGTGAATTTTGCAGTTATTTGTTGCTTTCAGTCATATTCTGGAACATGTTCGTATTGCTTTCATTACAAAATTGGCTACAGATGGGTTTGTATATTTGCATTTCAGGATGCCTGAAGAGTTTATTGCAAATCTTGCCACCTCAGTCTGGGAACAAGTGAGATAGCTTGATGTAGTGGGGGGAAAGCTAACCTCAGAGTCAGAATGGCCTGGTTTGAAGCCTCTGATGCATACTGTCTAGTGTCTCCCTTGAGTGCTCTGTACGATTCACACCCTTAACCTCTCAGTGTCCCCTGAAACGCTCTGAAATTAGAAAATCCAGAATAGTTGAAGATTTAAGGTGGTAGAGGGAGTTCTCTATACCCATCAAATCATAGGACCAGAGAAAGGAAGGAAGGGAGAAAGAGAGAGAGAAAGAAAGAAAAAGAAAAAGGAAGGAAGGGAGAGAGAAAGGAAGAAAGAAGGAAAGAAAGAGAAAGGAAGAAAGAAGGAAAGAAAGGAAGAAGGAAGAAAGAAAGAAGGAAGGAAAGAAAGGAAGGAAGAAAGAAAGAAGGGAAGGAAGAAAGAAAGAAAGAAAGAAAGAAGGAAAGGAAGAAAGAAAGAAAGAAAGAAAGAAAGAAAGAAAGAAAGAAAGAAAGAAAGAAAGAAAGAAAGAAAGGAAGGAAGGAAGGAAGGAAGGAAGGAAAGAAGGAAAAAAGAAAAAGACATTTTGGGTGTGGGCCTGGCATCCAATGGCATTCTCCAATGATTTGAGGCTAGGGTAGCTAGATGCTAGATAATGGCTGTACATAACAGAGCATCTTGCCTTGAAGGCAGTGCCTCCTAATCCAACAGGAGGAACAGCTGCATCACTTAGAGGTTTTAGCTTGTGAGCAAGTTCAGTCTTGTTCTGGATCCAAGTGGCCTTTGGGGGGTCACGTTTGTGGCAGGGCACTTCTCTCCTGGGCAGTTTCCAAGCTCAGCAAGGAAAATGTCAACAGTCAAGTAGTTTGTAGTTAGCAGTGAGGGTCTTCCTTTTCCTCTTCCTACCCATAATGCCCCTCTCACCATGGGCCAGCACACAGTTTGATCATAGGGATTTACATTCCTGGTTTTCTGTTTGTTCCTTTTTGTACTCAACGACCCTCAAAGGATAAAGTGTTCTTCCATCCCCACACCACCCCCACCACTCCCCACTGGGGCTGCACTGCCAACTGGACAGGCACGTGTTTCCAATGAGGCCAAGGGCATGGGTTTCCCCTTCTTAGCTTTGCTCTGTTCCTCAGCCAGTCATCATGGGAACCTTGACCCCTGTCAGCTATCTCTCTAACGCTTGCCATCAGAGGGGAAACTAGGTGGGTGTGGGTGGACAGCTGCTTACTGCAAACTTAGCTAGCTAGTCCTGGAAAGCCCTTTTCTCAATATCCAAGCCTCACTAATTGTGTATTAGATTTGGCATACAGTAAGTGCTTAATAAATAGTTGGCTGTTTAATGAATGGTCATATTGCCGTAGCCTTGGGTTTTTACATACCCAGGAACCATCTTTGGGAATTTTCCTCCTCATTCGGCTGACCTGACCTAAGCCTCTGAAGTTTGGGCTTCCCCCAGGGTACTTCAAAGAGTTGAAGAAGAAAGCAGCCCAGTGTCCTGCCTGTCCAGTCTACCATTCTTGTCTGTTTAGCCAGCCTGCCACAACCTTACCCACTGGGTGTCTGAGAGCCAAAGTAGACATGCCTTTGGCTGAGAGACATTCTTGTGCCTGCTGGTTCATGCCAGCCGGCAGTTCATATGTTGGTTTTGAGCAGCAACTTCCCAGCTCCCGGGACCTGTCAGGAAAATGCCCCCAAAGGCTCAGGAGCCTGGGCTGTGCACAAGGCCCAGTGACCTCAGCCACTAGCCCTCAGCTGACTGTTCTTCTTTGTGCTTAATCTGTACAGGACTTCGAAGTCTCTGGTCACAGCTCTTTGGCTATACTGACCTACTTTTTCCCATTGAGGGAAAGGACAGCAGCCAATAGGTACTGAGTTGAGTTATTTTGCTTTGGGGGCCTGTCTGTGTATCCTTTCTACCCCACCCTCAATTTTCTGGAAGCCATCAATGAAGAGATTCATTCCCATTTTGCAGATGAGCCCACTGAGGCTCAGGGTGTACTCTCCAACCTGGAAGTGGCAGCAATGGGTGTTAAGCCTTCCTCACTCCACACAAGCCATTTCTTTGGCCCACAAGCTGGGCTCAGAGTGGCTCGTTTTGATCTTGTGCCCGCCTGTGTTGGCAAGAGGGCAAGGGTACTTCTCTTTCACAGCTGACTTTCAGCCAATTGAGTCAGCACGACAGCTCCTGAGAATAGGATGAGCTGCCGGCGGGGGGGTGGGGGGAGAGACAACGGGACCGGACGGACACCCAGCTGGACTGGATAAGGCTTTGAGAGAGGACAGTCTTAGACTCTTCAGGGTTGCCTGTTAGCCAGGGCACCCCCTTCTTGCACATTATATACTGCTGACTCTTAAATAATTGCATTTGGGCCACATTTAATCTGCCCCATCAGTTAGAATCTGCTCAAGAAATGCCCCCTTAGGGGCAGCTAGGTGGCACAGTGAATAGGGCACCAGCCCTGGAGTCAGGAGAACCTGAGTTCAAATCCGACCTCAGACATATGATACTCACAAGCTGTATGACCCTGGACAAGTCACTTAACTCTGATTGCCTCGCAAAAAAAGAAAAAGAAAAAAAGAAAGAAAGAAATGCCCCCTCATTGTGATAGTAACCAAAGCAAAACTATGGTGGTGTATGGGAACAAGCCCCTGAGTTCAAATCCTGATTCTACTACTTACTGCCTAGATGACCTTGGGCAAGTACCTTCCCCTCCCTGAGCCTCAGTTTCCTCCTCTGTCAAATGAGGGGTAGGGTTAGATGGTCTAGAGGGTGCCTTCCAGCTCTAGAACTAGGACCCTATGGGACAGCCTCCCTGGACCTCAGTATCTTCATCTATGAAATGTGCCAATTGTAGATGGCTTCTTGAGTCTTTTCCAGCCCTGGATCTAAGATCCTTTGACCCTAATTAGAAAGACAGATTTACTTAAGGATAAGAATGCAGGGAGGGGAAAAGAGATCATATAATATAATCCCTTTGGATTAATCTCTATTTGGGACCATCTGTGCCATGGTCCTCTTGGAACTATGGAACAGAAAGTTTACCCTTTGGAACTTTGTTCCCCACGAGTATTTTGTCTCCAACCCCTCCCCCCCACTATGGCTAGCAGCATAGAATGCCCACCCTTCCCCAACTTTTACCAGTATAGAGTACACACAGGCCTAGTGACCACTTCCACATAAGTGCAGAATGCCCACCTTTCCCCAACTTTCACCAGTACAGAATACACACAGGCCTAGTGACCACTTTTACATAAGTGTAGAATGCCCACCCTTCCCCAACTTTCACCAGTATAGAATACACACAGGCCTAGGGACCACTTTCACGTAAGCAGCCAGGGTAAAGGAAGTTAGCAGTCAAGTGATGGCAAGAATGAGATCCCAGTGCCAGATTTTCTGTTGGTACACATCCAGGACAAAGGCTTAGCTGTTTTCTGCCCAGGGTTAGGGGCTTTGAGGAATCCCAAGGGTCCTCTTTCCAGAAGAGGCTTTTTTGAATGCAGGGAGATTAGAACTAGCCAGCTAGGGTTGGAGTAACATCAGTCTGACATGTGAACTGCCCCCATAGTCCATTCAGCCCCGGATTCCATCTTGGACAGAGCCAACCAGATGGATCCATATTGGGAGAGGGCTCGGTTATCCTCCCCAACATCAACGCTATGAACAGGACCCTGGACTTAGAGTAAAGAAGATTGAGGTTCAAATCTCACCTCAGGCGATATGACCCATGGCAGGTCATGTCACCACTTCATGCCTCAGCTTCCCGCTCTGTAAAATGAGGGAGTGGGATTCAGTGGCCTCTGAGGTCCCTTGCAGCTGTACATCTAGGATTCAATAAAAAAAATCCTTGTTTCCCTTCATAGCCTATAATGGGTCTGGTACGTTTGAACTCATCCAAACCTTCTTTGGATTGTTTACATATTCAGTCTGTCTGACCTCATGGGACATTGGACTCTGCTGTGCCAAGTAGGACAGTAAGGGAACACCAGGGAATGAATTCTCCATGTAATGAGCTTGTGCCTTAAATGTATTTGCTTTTTATCTTTGTCTTATTTGGCATGGATTAATCAATCAACAAGCATTAATAAGTACCTACTATATGCCGGGCACTGTGCAATAAATCAGTCCCTGCCCCCAAGGAACTTACATTTGGAGTGGGAGTGGGGTGGGGGTGGAGAGTGGCAAACATGTATATATTCAGAATATTTACAAAACTAATACAAGATAGTTTGGGGGAGGGAAGGTAGTGGCCAATGAAAGGAATAGGCAAGGCCTCATACAGAAGGAGCTGAGGTTGGCGAGAAACCAGAGATTCCAAGAGGCAGGGGATGAGAAAAGAGTATATTCCAGGCATGGGGGACAGCCAGTGCAGGCTAGGAGGTTGGGATGGAAGGCTAGGAGGTAGAGATGGAAGCCTTTTTCAAATGGGTCATATACTCAACTTCCTTTTTTTTTTTTTTTAAACAGAGTAGAGATGGCTCTGTGCCAACCTCCTGGAAAGCAATCAATGTTTTGAACTCTAATACAGGGCTGCTCTCAGGGTCAATTGATTTGGGAAGGATTCTTTGCCCCTAGTGCCACAAGGCCCCAGACTGCTGAATTATGACAGCTCTTCTGCCTTTGTTACAACATGGTTAGCTGTTGTTGCTTCTTGTTGGGATATGGGGCTGCTATCAGTGTCTCTGTCCTTGGTGCCTTGGATTTGCTATGGGACTTTGTCCCCAAGGGCTTGGCTGGGGCTTAAAAGACCCAGGCCTTCAGATACCAATATGGCTGTCTTGGGTGGTTGGAATTGTAGGCAAACCTGGCATCCAGGCATATGGAGGCCTATTCCACCAAGCTTCAGCTGTTTGTGTTGTAGAATCTGATGACCGTGTTTGACCTTCTGTGCCAATCCTGTGGGGAGAGAAGGAAGCCACAAAGGTGGTCAGTTAAAAGTTACCTCTGCTCCCATCAAATCAACTTGGAGTCAGAGAACCCAGACTCCAATCCATCTCTGGCACTTAGTAGCTGTGAGACCTTGGGCAGGTCATTTTCCTTCTTTGAGCCTCAGTTTACTAATCTATAAAAGGAGGGTGTTAGACTAGATGACCTCTAAGGCCTCTTCTAGCTCTAAATCTTTGGGTAACCTTCCCTATTGTCAGAAATTCTCATCATTGAAGTCTGTCCTTCAGGTTAAGGCTGCATATTAATGAAACGACCCCCTATCCCCACCACCTCCCTGCCATGGCACAGGGAACCATAACCACCAGTTATCCTAGTTTGTACGGGTGAGTTTATAAGGTAAGCTCGCTATAGATCAGGGCACCGAGGTGTGCTTGGGGCAAGAAGGGTACAGATTAGCAGACTGCCAGTCAGACCCCTGGATGGAGGGTGGGGGTGGAGAGATGAGGGCCAAACAGAAAGTAGAAGGAGATGTGGCAATAAACTTTGTCTATTTTAGCAGCTTTTCCTGGTACTGGACCCTGGTGTGGCCCCTACTGTGGAACTGGATGCCCAGCTCCATTTTATCTCTTCATTAAGCTTGCCCTGACTACAAATATTGAAACCCCAAATAGAAAACCTGTTTATGAATTCCAGGCCCCAGCCCTTCCCGATTGGAGGAAGAACTCTGCTGTTCATTGGCCCGTGTTTGTGTTTCTCTTTCCCCTTAAGACAGCGCACCCTTGAAGGCCTCACCCAAGAAGTAAGAGCACAGCTGGCAAATATTGAAGACATTAGTCCTTGACGATGGTCACCATGGTGGATGTGACCATCTCTACAGGTAGGGGAAATGGGCCTGTAGTGGTCCGTGTGTGCTGTGCCCAGTCAAGGTGCCTGATTGCTACTCAGTAGGAATCCAAGTATTTGCACAGCTCTCACCTGATGTGTGTGTGTGTGTGTGTGTGAGAGAGAGAGAGAGACAGAGACAGAGACAGAGACAGAGAGAGAGAGAGACAGAGAAAGAGACAGAGAGAGAGAGAGACAGAGAGACACAGAGAGAGAGAGAGAGACTCTCCAGTCATAAAAAGAGTAGCTCAGAAAATACTTAACGTATACTTGAGAATCCCTTGAATCCTCACAACAATCCTGTGTGGTACCTAGTAAAAGGATTATCCATGTTTTACAGATGAAGAAAGAGGCTTGGAGCCTTCCTAATGTCATAGAACTAGTCAATGACAGAGCTGACATAAGGTCCTAAATCTAGGAGGAGGAAAAATAAGCATTCATTTAGCACCTACTATGTGCCAAATGCTTTACAATTATTCTTTCCTTTAATCCTCACAGTAATGGTGGGAGGGAGGTGCTATTATCATCCCATTTTGCAGTTGAGGAAACTGAGGCAAATAGAGACAAATAGCGACTTGTGCAGGGTCACACAGCCAATAAATATTTGAGATAATATTTCAGTTCAGCGTGACTCCAGGCCTAACTCTCTATCCACAATGGTGCTTAGCTGTTTCCTAGAGCTGGACCGGACCTCAGAGACCATCTAATCCAAGCCCTTCATTTTGAGGGGAAAACTGAGGACAAGGGAGGGGAAATGACTTTCCCAATGCCACACAGGTAGTAAGTATCAGATGTAGAATTTGAATTCGGGTCCTCAGACCCAGAATCAGTGCTCTTCTCATTGTACCAATGTCCTGGCCCACAGCTTGAATAAGAATCACCCCCCAGCAAGTCTTGGTTGGGTTTCTTCTTAGCACCTTTTTCCCGGGACCACCATAGGACCAATTGCTCACTTGTTTCATTGTCCCATGATGGTGTGAGCTGGCAGCTGAGCACAACTGAGATGTGCCCCTACCTATCCTGGAACAGGGAGCACAGAGCCATCTAGTTTGACTGTCCTTGCCATAGCCTGGCTCCCTACATTAATGAAGGGGGGGTGGCAGCAGCACACATAATACTAGGCCACAGATGAGCCACGAGTTATACAATTTTAGAGCTAGAGAAGAGCTTAGAGAGAGAACGTATAGGCCAACGTCCTCATTTTACAGATGAGGAAACTGAGGCCCAGGAAGGGGAAGGGACTTGCTCAAGGTCACGTAGATCACAGCCAGAGCTGAACTGTTCCCCTGACCCAAAGCCAATATTGTCTCCGCTAGGAGGCAGTTTGGTAAACTGCACAGAGCCTGGGACTTGGAGAAATCAAGACCCGAATTCTGACTAAACGATGTCCAAAGGCTCTTCCAATGCTAATCTGTGACTCTACACTTCTCTTTTTTCAAAGAGCGAGAGAAGAGGAGGTAAAAAGCTGAACAAGCAAACATCTTTTTAGAAAGTTTTGTTATCATTGTTAGTCTTTTTTAAAGATAAAGTTATAATCAATGATTATTTTGTTCTATTTCTGCTAGTTTTGCTTACATTGCTATAGATATCTTGATATTTCTTATCTTTCTCATTTTGTCACTTTTTCCAGCATAACAGTATCCTATCACATTATCATGCAACAACTAACTTTTTTTCTCCAGCCTCAGACCAAGGCATGGAACATAATAGGCACTTGATAAATGCTTATCAACTTAATTTTGTGACTTATTATATGTTTTATAATGTCCTGCCTCTCTTCCAGAAGCCTGGATACTGCTGAGTTATCTGGGTTTCCTATTTTTGACAACCTGATGGCTAGAAGTTGGGTTTAAGCGGTTTTCATTTGAATTTATCTGATTATTTGAAATTGAACAGTTTTCAAGTTGATATTAGCGATTTGTTTGTTCAAGTCCAACCATTTTATCCATTGGGATAAATTGGTAGCCATTCCTTATAGATTCTAGATGTCAGGTTACTATCAGGTATATTTACAGTAAACATTCTCCCCAAAGCCTTTTTTTCTTTTTCTTTTGGAAATATTGCTTTTTTTTTGTCCTACAAAATTATCTTATTTTTGTGTAATCAAATCCATGGGTTATGCTTCCAGCAATTTGTTGAGCAGATATAAAACATTCCCCCTCGTTGCAATTGAGACAGATATATATTCCTTTTTCCTTCAATTTTTTGATTTAGTTTTTTAATTAGATCACATGTCCAATTAGAGTTTATCGTATCTGCTAGTGAGATATATACCTGGATGCATTTTTAACCATAATGCTATCCAAATTTCCCAACTACTTGTATTGAAGCAATAATTATTTTTTGATATTGTTTATATCAAACATCCATCTCACATACATATATACCAGCATCAGGTCTTAGATTTCCTATTCTGTTCCAGTGGCCTAACTTTCTGCTTTGTTTGTCTAGCACCCAAGAATACTGGAGAATCATTTATTACTATATTTTTTGGTCAGGTCTCCTGGATTTTTTTTTTACCATATAGATATTTTCATTGCCATCATATGGCTGCTTTCTAAAACCTTTCTAAAACTTTCTCCAGTAGAAATGGTGATGGTGACCAGGCCCTATGTAGTCTCAGAGATCTAGATAGAACTGGTGCCTATTTTTAATTGAAATGCCCCTGTTTCTTCATTACATGTAATAGCAGCTCTGGGTTTCAAATAGAAATTTTGGGTCATATTAAGGGAAAATCCTTTAATTCTTATACTTTTTTAATGGCTTTTAACAAATAAATGCCATATGTTATCAAAGGTTTTTCTGCAATTACTAAGAGGGTCATGTATTTTTTTAAAATTTCTCATCAACATGACTTATCATTTTGCAAACTTACTTTATTCATGAGGAGACCAAGGTCAGAGAAGACAAGTTATTTGACCAATGTTGCACAGCTTAGTGGGTCCCTGACCTGGGACTGGAATTCAGATCTCCAATCTCCTGGGCCAGTGCTCCTTCCAGAATGCAAGGTGCAAGTTCTAAATTGTTGTTGTTGAGTCATTTTTCAGTCATGTCTGACTCTTCATGACCCCATTTGGGGTTTTCTTGGCCAAGATACTGGAGTGATTTGTCATTTCCTTCTCCAACTTACCTTACAGATGAGGAAACTGAGGCAAATAGGGTTAGAGTCACACAACTATTAAGTGTCTGAAGCCCAATTTGAACTCAGGAAGATGAGTCTTCCTGACTCCAGGCCTGACACTCTACCCACTGTGCCACCTAGCTGCCCCCAATTTCCCAATTAGACTTGACTTTTGAATGATATTTAGTCAAAGGCCATATTAAACTTAATTTATATTCCCGGAGGCAGCCAGCTGGGTGGGATAGGCTTAGGACCATGTTAGGTAGCAAGGGAAGCTAGCCTCAGGCTCAAATTTTGTCATGGATAATTGAAAATTGACTGCTTCATTCAGAATTTCCATGATAATAATAAATTATTATTATAACTCAAATTTCTGTAGCACATTCAGATTTCAAAATGTTTTACTCAAACTGAACCCTTTTGGCAGCTCTAATTAATAGCTACTACAGGGTTAATCCTCTCCCCCCACCCATCCCAAGGTGCTTCTCGCCTACCCTTGGGCTAAAGGATGCTCTTCCTCCTTGAGTATTCTTAGACTATTGTGTCTCTCCTTAGTCCTTCCTTGTGGCACACTTATCTTGGTCCCCTGTATCATCCAGTGAAATGCAAGCCCTTTGAAGGCAGAAACCTTTGGGCTTTCACTTTTGTACTCCTTGCCTCTGGCATACCCCATTTAATAAATGAATTGCATTCAAGTGCTAAGAGCAGCAGCAGGACAAGGGAATATACCTGAGTGGCAGATGTAGGTCAAATTCCTGTGGCCACTGGCTGTGCCAGGTTGACTCGTACCCAGCAGTTTGGGGTCATTCATGCAGATGGCCTGTTGGGCTGTGTCCCCTCACATTGGCAGGCTGATGTGGGGGAAGGGCAGTTTATTAGCCAGTCCCTCAGCAGTCCATCTTAGTACAACTGAAGCTTTCCTATGGGAGGGCTCATGGGTTGGGAGTTTACTCTGAGTGTTGTCCTTCCAAGTCTTCTGCTGATTGTTTGGTCAGTTTCCTTTTCTTAGAAAACCAGTGCACTTCTTTGGGGCTCTTCAAGGCTCTCTTTTCTCATCAAGTTGCTGGACTTTTCTGCTCTTCCGCTCACACCTGTCCCTCCCCACTACCCTAGCACAGCAATGGGTACAGCTAGACCTCAGTTAGTGTTTGAATGGAAATTCCTAAGCTAATTTCCAGAGTCACACATCTCTGATCTGTTCACCAAGACTCCACTTGACAAAAGCCCATATTGGTAGTTCTCGGCATAGTGCCTTGCCTATAAGCTCTTCATTTGTTGGAATGTAGCCAAATGACAAGTGCCATTATCAGATATGCCCTGGGAACCTTCATATATATGTGTGTATGTGTGTGTGTGTGTGTGTGTGTGTGTGTGTGTATACATATATATATAAAATCTTATATGGGCAGCTATGGTATTCTAGCAATAACAACAACAATAAGAACTACCATTTATGTGTCAATCAATTAATCAATAAACATTTGAGTGCCTACTATGAACCAGACACTTCTCTGGAGTTATAAAAGGAGGTAAAAGACAGTCCCTGCCCTCAAGGAGCTCACCATTTGCTGGGGGAGAATAATGATAGTTAATGTTTACATAGTGCCTACAATGTACAAAGCACTAAGTGCTGGGAATACAAAAAGAGGTAAATAAAGCTTTAAGATTTATAAGCCTTAGAGCCCTGGACTTGGAATCTGGGAGAACTGGGTTTAAACCCTGCCCACTTAACTGTGTGCCCTTCGGTAAGTCCTTTAATCTCTCTCAGCCTTAGTTTCCTCATCAGTAAAATGGAGATAATAATAACACCTAACTGGAAGAGTGGTCATTAGAAACAAATGAGCTCATTATGTGTAAAGTGCCTTGCAATCCTAAAGCAATATGCAAATATTAGCTGCTATTGTTGTTGTTGCTGTTCTTGTCTAGATATTTTTTTAGGTCCGTAAGCAGTTATTTAAGATCTACTGTGTCACAAGGCAAGTGTGAGGAATATCCTCATGGATACCTCCCTATTCTCGTGGAGTTTAATCTACTTGGAAAAGAAAGCAGTTGAATACTGTGCAACACTCAGAGAACAAATCCAAGGCTCTTTGTGTGTGTGTGTGTGTGTGTGTGTGTGTGTGTGTGTGTGTGTGTGTATGTGTGTGTGTGAGACTGTGAAAGATTGTGGGACTAGATATTTACAAGAGCATTGACAGTAACCCAAGCTGGGGGAATGGGAGGCTTCTGAGTAATGGACTTCACTAGTTCTCTCAGGCTTAAGGAAAATTCGTTTCAGTTTCCTCCCTTGGTAGCAAACCAAACTACTTTGAATTCACTCTCCTGCTTTAGTGGTGAACCTCTTGTGTACCTTGCAGGCTCATAGCTCTAAGGCTAGAAGGCCATCTAGTCCAAACTTTTCATTTTACAGAGGAGGAAACTGAGGCTCAGAAGGGTGAAAAGAATTGCCTGGAGTCACACATAAACTTAGATCCTTAGAACACCTCTCCCCCACACACCCATATTCATATTGAAAGAAGCACTGTATCCCTGTTGGATTAGGGGCAGCCAGGTGGTCAAGTGGCTAGATTGGTGAACTTGCAATCAAGAAGACCTGAGTTCAAATAGCTACTCCAGACATTCACTAGTTATTCGACCCTGAGCAATTTACTTAACCTCTGTCTGCCTCAGTTTCCTCAATTAGAAAGTGGGGATAATAATAGCCCCTATCCCTTAGAGTTATTGTGAAGATCAAAGGAGATAGTATGTGTAAAGTGCTTAGCACAGTACTTGGTGAATAGTAGGCACTTAGTAAATGCTTGTTTTCTTCCATCCTTCCTTCCTTAGATTACAAACTCCATGAGGACAAGCATTGTGTTTTTATATCTCCAGGAGCACAGTGCATTTAGTAAATGCTTAGTAAATGACTGAATGGATAGATGCAAATATAGCAGGAGATACCTTCTTCCCAGCCTTATTGCAGCAAGGTGGAAATGTTTCCATCCTTTGGCTGAGAGTGGAGGATGTGGCCACATTTTTAGTGCCAGGCAGGTGAAGGCCGAAGGGCACTGAATGACTCTTTAAGGGCACCAAATGGCTTGCCTACCCCTCCCGGACAATCCAGGGTTCTGTCCACACCCTGGATTCCTTCAAGTCCCAATTAATATCCCATCTTTTACAGGAAGCTTTCCCCAACCCCCCCTAAATTCTAGTGCTTTCTTTTTGTCAGTTACTTCCTAATTATCCTGCATATGGCTTCCTTTGAATATATTTCCATGTGGTTATCTATATCTTGTTTGTATGTAGTTGTTTACATAGTGACCATTTTTTTTGTCTTTCTTGTATCCCCAGCACTCAACACAGTGCCTGGCACATACTAGGTGCTTAATAAATGCTTGTTACCTTGTTGACTTGATGAAGGATAAGGGACAGCTAACATCCTTTTTACATTGGATGACTTGAATCATCAGGGTTTAGAGAAAAGAGGCCCACAAGTGCACAATGAGGCATATTTTTGGACATGACCAGGGCCAAAATCAATCAACCAACATTTATTAAGCATCTACTGAGGATACAAAAAAGAGGCAAAAGACAGTCCCTGCCCTCAAGGATCTCACGATCTGATGAGAGAGACGACATGTAAACAAATCTGTACAAGGCAAGCTATAGACAGGAGAGAGAGAGAATATTTAACAGAGGGAAGGCAGGATAATTAAGAGGATTTGGGAAATTCCTGTAAAAGATGGGATTTTAGTTGGGCCTTAAAGAAAGCCAGGAAAGCCAGGAGGGAGAGATGAAGAGGGAGAGCGTTCTAGTCATGGGGGAAGCAGCCAGAGAAAATGCCCAGAACAGAGAGAGGGCACAACCAGGAGGCAATGGATCAGACAGTACCTGGTAGGGAGTAAGGTGTAAGAGGTCTGGAAAGGTAAGAGGGGGCTAGGTTATGAGGCACTTTTAATGCCAAATAGAGCATTTGGTATTTGATCTCAGACATGATGGGGAGCCATTGGCCTTTATTGAGTGGGGAGATGACATGGTCGGACCCATGCTTTAGGAAAATCACTTTGAAATTGTTTTACTTGGCTATACATGTTTGTAACAGGGATTCTGTTTTTTCTTTTTTTTCCCCTCAATGAGGCTTGGGAGATTGGAAGGGGAAAAATTGATTTTTTTAATTTAAATTAATATTTTTAAAAGGGTATTACATGTAGAATCAGAGGATGTAGGTTCAAATCTCGCTTTGCTATTGCCTAATCATCTGACCTTGAACAAATTACTTTATGTCTCTAAGCGAATCTTTCACATTGTGTGAAGATTGGTTGATGGAACTAGGGAGGTTTAGCCTTGAAGAGAAAAGTAGAAGTATTAGAGAGAGAATTCTTGTTCTACTATGATTATGAGTAGATGGCCTTGGAGATTGTTCCTTGGAAATTCTGAGACTTTCTTTCAGCTCTAAATCCCATGGTCCTATTTACCCTCTGTTTACCTTCCCTCCTCCTAGCAGTGGCTCGCTCAGTCATGTAGAATACCAAAGAAATCCCTTCCCCATGTACATAGGTATTGTTTGTCCTTTGTTCTTGAAGAGGACCAATGATGTCAGGGAGGTGATTCCATGACTTGCAAGTGAATTGAATTTAAGTGAGGGAGGGCTGTGCAAAGTCACCAGCTTCACTTTCTCCTCCAGAGCCATCTGGGTCCAGTGGCAAGACATAGGTCAGGAGGACTGGAGATGGCCCAGGATGCAGTGGGAGACCTTGGCCTTTTTAAGCTAAGGTCTTTCCCAGGTCTCAGTTTGTCTGAGGTAACACCCATTCAGTGATTAAGGCTAGGTAATAAATGAAGCAGAGAATGGCCTCTATTACCTAGTCAAAAAAGGAAAAAAATGTGTGTGTGTGTGTGTGTGTGTATGTATGTATATGTACATGGCTGAAATTTCACCACTAGAAATTCATCTCTTTGTATCTTAAAGGTTGATCAGTCATTAGTCTCCTTTTAGAATGTAAACATCCCTGAGTAGAATAATGGATCAATCAATCAATAAACATTTATTAAGTGCCCACTATATACTAAGCAGGGCAGCTAGGTGGTGCTGCAGTGAATAGAGTGTCAGACTTGGAGTCAGCAGGACCCAAGTTCAAATCTGAACGTAGGCACCTATTAGCTATGTGATCCTAGACAAGTCACTTCACCCTGTTTGCCTCAGTTTCCTCTTATGCAAAATGAGCTGGAGAAGGCAATGGCAAACCACTGCAGTATCTTTGCCAAGAAAACCACAAATGGGGTCGTGGAGAGTTGAATACAGATGAAACAACTGAACAACAATAATATACCAACATGGTGTTAAATGCTGGGAATGCAAAAGGAGGCAAAAGTCAGTTCCTGCTCCCAGGAAGATTACACAATAATATCTTAGGAGAGTTTGGCATCTATTAAGAACAAGAGCTTGTGGACATGGAACATAGGATGGTCGTCAGAAGTGGGAGGACACTTTACTTCTGCTCCCTGACATTAGAGTGCCTTTAACCCCAGTTGGAATGGAATGGAATAAGCATTTATTAAGAGCCTAACATGTGCCAGGCACTGTGTTGAGTGCTGGGGATACAAGAAAGACAAAAAAAAATGGTCACTATGTAACTGTGTAACTAACTTTTATCCCCTTAATATCATAACTCCCATTTCTTTAGGTTTTGCAAAGTGTTTTCTTCATAACATCCCTGCAAAATAGGTAATGCAAATCTTACCCCCAGTTTACAGATGAGAAAACTGAGGCTTATTTAGAGAATCAAATCACTCATCCATCTTGTAAGTGCCCAAAACTCATGTCTCCACAGCCCAGGTTACAAGGCTGATAGGCCTGTCTCCATTTTCAGATCACATGGCTGGCTCTCTGTTCTACCAATGTCTTGAACCAGCTCTGGGCATGAGTACCCACCTCCCAGGGTTGTAGTGAGGGTACAATGAGGGGATATTTGTGCGCTGTTTTACAAATCTTTATGTGCTATATGTAAACGCAAGTCCTTTTTATTATTATTAAACGTCTTTGTGCCTCAGTTTCCTCATCTACAAAGTGGGGGGGGTTGGTGATGGACTCTAAGGTCCCTTTTAGCTTTAAATCTATTATCCCATAATCCTTAAACCCTCACTTCAACACCTCTCCCTACCAAATGTTGCAAAAATTACACTCCTTTCCTCAGTCAAACTTCTCATATCTGTGTTAGGAAGCTGAAACAAATTCACACTAGCATGTGAATGGTTCACACCTGGGTATTTGCAGAGTAAAGGGGAATATTTGAGGATGGAAGGTCATGATGTAGACTGGCCCTATCTCTTCAACATGCTCCTATTTAAATAGCTGTTTTGCTGTATTAACTCCTAAAGCCACAGATTTTCTAAAAGCCCAAGGGTTTCATCCAGGAATGGCATGGTATGGTGGAGCAGAGTGAGCTGTGGGAAGGTCATAAAAACATAAAAACATAAAAAGTTTTCCAAGAAGGGAGGCCTGGACTGGTTGTGTTCAGTTTAAATCAAATAAAGTCTCTCTCACCACCTACTTGGCCTTGTGATGAAACTCTTTCCACTCTCCCACCCCACTCCCCATGGGGCTAGTATTAGGCATCAAAGAACTTTGTTTTGGGGCCGTCTCTTTGCTGCTTGCCAGGGAGGAGGAAAACTGCCAGGCCTGGCTTTGTATCCTAAGACCTTCTCTTTGTCCCCTAGGCCTGGGGCTGGGATGATTCCCAAGCAGGGGGCTCAGGGTCCCTCCAGTCTTAGGTGAGATCCCTGCCCCCTCAGCTGTCTTCAGGGAAAGGCTGGCCCAGCTTCTGCTGCAACCTTCCTCGACTTAACTGGAGTAACCCTAAAGTAAAGGGGTTGCTGGTTACTTTTTAACATCTTGCTGTGCCAGTTCTTTGAGAAACTAGTTCTCGGACAGAATTTCAAATGACAGCACCCAGAATTTATAACGGAACATTTTGAACTGCAAAACAAACAAATTGGTTTTCTTTCTCATTGTCTGTACCTGTCCTTCCTCCCTTTGTCTGGGTCAGTGGTTTCCAAATATTATGTACCAAAGCGTCCCCCATTCGTGGGGGGGAGAAACGATGGATCCTCTCCTCCTGACCCACCTTGCAAACAGTTGAAGTCAATATTTTATGAGCTTGTATTTCAGTGAAAAATAAATTAAGAATTTATGATAGTTTTTAAAGAGCAAACATCTTCGACAATGAAATAGCATAAAACGATTGCTTTCACTGCCATGGGATCTGAGATCTGGAGCTGGAAGGGACCTCGTTGGCCATCTTGGTCAACTCCCTCTCCCCACACGTTCAATTTGATAGAGGAGGAAACTGAGGCAGAGGGAGGGGGAGTGACTTTTCTGAAATCACACACGGAATCGTAAATTTAGAGCTGGAAGGGACTTCAGAGGCCATCTAGTACAATCTTCTCATTCTGTAGATGAGGAAACTGAGGCCCAGAGAGGGAAAGAAACTTGCCCAAAGTCATACAGATAGTGCCTCAAGTGTGATTCAAAACCCGGTCTTCCTAACTCTCCACACACTCTATCCGTTTCACCACACTCATGGGACTTACCCCCCTGAGCCTCAGTTTTCTCATCTGTTACATGAGAACTCAAAGATTCTCACCAATTTAGTTACAGAGCAAATATGGACCTGTATTGTTAGACTGAGCTGCTGGGGGAAAGCTCCCTACGTGGCTGGTCCAGTAAACTCAATGGAAGTCACCATCCTTTCAGGGGATCTGGGCTTCCGTTGGAGGTATCACTAGACTAGAGAGTGAATAGGAGTGACTGATTGATTTCGGCCAGCTCATCAGAGTTCATTCAGCCAAATGGGGGCCCACCCTCCCCAAGCAGGCCCCCTATAAGGCTGAGCACCGAGTCCAGCAATGCAGCCCTTACTTCAGACCCTTTAGGAAGTAGGAAGGAAATAGATACTTATCAAAATGTCTATTATGTGCCAAATACTGTGCTGAGCCCTATACAATTTTTCTCATTTGATCCTGACAACAGCCACATGAGGTCAGTGCTATTATCATCCCCATTTCACAATTGAGGAAACTGAGGCAAAGAGAGCTTAAGTAACTTGCCCAAGGTCACACAGCTATTAAGTTTCGGAGGTTAGATCTGAATTCAGGTCTTCCTGTTTCCAGGCCCAGCACTCTGTCCACTGTACCACCTAGCTGCCTCAAACCAAACTCAGAGGGGGTGACCCTGTGAGTGTCATAGGGCTGGAGTCCCCTCAGTGGGGCAACTCTATTTTCTGAGAACAGGCTTATCACCAGAGGCAGGCCCAATAGAGATAAAGGTAGGAGAAATGAGAGATTTCGATATAAAATTTCCTTCCAGCTCAGACCCTTCTAGGAATAACTCTGTAATGAAGCAGGGGAATTGGTAATCACTTGGTATTACTGAGAAAAAAAACTCAGTTATGAACATCCTCATAAGGTTTTCTCCTGTGGCTCTAACTGTCCCAGAAGGTGGATCCCCAAAAGGAGTCAGTCCAAAAAAAGGTCTGATTACTAGGAGCACTCCTGAAGTCACCGTCTCCTCTATACTCCTCATCTTCTACCAAGGGGACTGTTTAGTAGAGGGTAGTACTCATTTACATGGCAAAGTTCTAGAATTTTAAATACATTCCTCTAATTTTGTTGGTAGCAGATTTTTTTGGTCAGTCAACAAACATCAATTAAGCTTGGTCTTATTTTTAGCTACTGTGGGCACAGAGAGGCAGTGTAATGTAGAAGATAGAGAGAAGGCCTTGGAGGAAGACCAGGGTTCAAATCCTGCCTCTGGCATATAGTGCCTGCGTAATGCAGGACAAACCACTTAGCCTCTCCATGGGTCTAGAACAGGTGCTCTATTCGTTGATGGAGGGAGTTTCCAAACCAGTTGCTTCTAAATCAATGAAACCTCAGTTGGGTCCACATGATACCAAATAGTCCCTGGATCCTTCTGTAGATCCTGAATGTCCCCTGCCGCATTCATTTAGCACAGAAAATGGGCCTTGGCAGAAGGCTAATCTTGAGGACGATCACATGCCCCCTTTTCAAATCAAGTGGAGGTATTATACAGTCTCTCAGAGTCATTCAGTCAGCCAATAACCATTTATTAAGTCCTTACTATGTGTCAAGCACCGTGCTAAGCAATGAGGATACAAAAACAAGTGAAAAGAAATTAAGTGGCTGTCCTCAAGGAGCTTACAATCTAATGAGAAAAGATGCCAGGAGGCCTGATGGAGTAGGGGACAATAGTTGAAGAGAAGGAAGGGGAAAACAAGGAAATAACTGTGTCCTGGACCCCCTCCTGAAATGGAGGATTTGGAGTTCTTGACTCCGTCCTCCAGTCAGAGAAGCAGGGAATACTGATGCGATGTGAGCAGGCAGGCTAATTGGGTCTTGTAGGATGCTGAGACTTCCCAATGCAAAGGTCGGGGAGCTCCCGGCCATGAGGCAAATGGGCTATGCAAAGTATCGCTGCTGGAGGTTAATGAGGCGCTAGCTGATTACTGGCCCCCCTCCTCAAGTGGAGATTTGGGGGTTCGTGGCTCCAAGCTCCAATCGAAGGGTAGAAGTTACTGATGAGCTGCGAGTGTAACAGATGATTCCATTTTGAACGATGGTGATATTTCTAAACTTTCAAGAGCCCGTTGAAATCAGAAAGGA
Source organism: Vombatus ursinus (assembly GCF_900497805.2). Lineage (NCBI taxonomy): Eukaryota > Metazoa > Chordata > Mammalia > Diprotodontia > Vombatidae > Vombatus > Vombatus ursinus. Next base: position 2,321,667 of record NW_020954513.1, read on the forward strand.
AGAAGGGGTGGTTGGAGGGTGATAAGGAGCTGGCCCCTTATCACCCAGGCCCCCTGGACCCTCTCCTGAAATGGAGGTTTTGAAGCTCATGACTCCAAGGTTCAATGAGAGGGTCCAATCCAAAAGGAAGAGGTACTGATGATGTGTGAGTGCCAGGGCTTAGTGGATCTTCCTGGAGGACTCTATTTCCCAAAGATTTGTTCCCAGAGACGCATCACTACATGAGTGAGCTGTGCAAATAAGCTGGTGGGAAATTAGGAGCAGGAAATTCCATGGCCCTCATTAACCCACCTACTGTGAAGCACCCTTCATAGGAGGTCTGTTTCAGAAATTATAAATTCTCTCCTTTCTCTTTTCTTGAATTGAAATTAACCAATGCCTATCTGTGTCTTTTTCTTAGTATTATGTCCCAATGGCAATGTTTCAAGAATGAAGAAATTCTTTCCTGCAAGAAATGAATGATCTAAGGAAGAGATGTGTTCTTCAAATCCAGAAATAATCCCCAATTGCCTGTGGGTTTAATTCAGCCAAACCCAGAGCACTTTATTCTTTAATTATGATGTAACCCAGAATCATAAAAACACATCTTTCCATATTTCATCATGTCTCTTACTGTGCTGTAAATATTTTTCAATTAAAATATAGGTCGAAGAAAAAAAAGCCTTAAGCTAGATCTTTTCTCTCTCAGCAACAAAAAATATTTATGAAGACGACAATTTGTGCTTGCAATCAATTTTGTATGATTCATAAAGAAACACTTTTAAAATAACTTCATAATAAAAACAGAAACCTGTTTTCTCACAGTTATGATTCATCATCATTATTTTTGAACATTGGGTAAATCCCATCTTGGTAAATCTTTAGGAAAACTGCTAAGATCCTTCAAGAACCTGCTCAAAAATTCTCGTCTAAATGTGTTCTGGGTCTCTCCCTATCCTGCAAGGTGAAAAGAGTATGCAGCTCAGACACTGGGGATGTGCATTTTAATGGAGGTTCTTTGGGGGGAGGGTGCCTTAACCCAAAGGAATAACTGTAAGAGTAGGATTTCCGGGCCCCATTTGAATTGGGAATGGGGCCAGGGACCAGGGGTATCTTTAAAGCCCCTCAAATTTCACAGGTATCTGACCAAACTCCCTTTCTGGCCACCACTCCCCAATCTGTGTTTTCTCTCCCTTTTAAGAATGTAAGCTCCCAAAAATGACAAATGCTGGAGGGGATATGTAAAAATTGGGAGACAATGTGCTATTGGTGGAGTTGTGAATTGATCCAACCATTCTGGAGAGCAATTTGGAACTATGCTTAAAGGGTGATAAAACTGTGTATTCCCTTTGACTCAGTAGTACCACTACTAGGTTTATATCCTAAAAAAGATCAAAGGAAAAGGAAAAGGATCTACACACAGTATAAAAAATATTTATAGCAGCTCTTGTTGTGGTGGCCAAGAATTGGAAATTGAAGGGATGCCCATCAACTGGGGAATGACTGAACAAGTTGTGGTATGTGAATGTAATGGAATATTATTGTGATATAAGAAATGACAAGCAGGATCCTTTCAGAAAAACCTGCGAAGATTTATACAAACTGATGCAAAGTGAAGTGAGCAGAACTAGGAGAACGTTGTACATAGTAACAAAGATATTGCAAGGATGATCAACTGTGAATAACTTAGCTATTCTGATCAATATAATGATCCAAGACAATTCAGAAGGACTTATGAAAAATGTTATCCATTGTTGAAAAATATTATCTACCTCCAGAGAAAGAACTGATGGAGTTGAATGTAGATTGAAGCATAATTTCTTTCATTTCATTTTTTTGGCTTTTTTTTTTTTTTTGCAACATGGCAAATGTGGAAATGTGTTTTGCGTGATTTCACTTATGTAATTGATATCACATTCCTTGTCACACAACAGGTGGGAGAGGGATGAGAGAGAGAATTCAGAACCCAAAAAATTTTAAATTAATGTTCAAAATAAATACACATTTTAAAAAAGAATGTAAGCCTTTTAAGGGCAGGGAATGTCATTTTCATATTTGTATCCTCAGCACCTAGTACTGGGCTTGGCAGACAGTAGGCACTTAATAAAAATTTTAATACCAGGTCCATTTATTTAGACCCATTTTATATTTTTGGCTGTACTAAACTTGAAAAAGCTAGCAAACATGAGTATTTCCACTAAAAAGAACAGAAAAGAGGATTGTGCATGAAGCCACCAATATCCATTCTCTGCAGCTTGTTTTTTGCTTATAATATACTCAGTACAGTATTTGGAATATAATAAATTCAGTATATTAGTTTCAAAGCTGTTCCACTTGTGTTTCCCTCTGAACCACTTTCTGTTCTGCTCTATGTTTCTTTGATACTTTTATTTAAAAATTTGTTTGCATCACTATCATTACCCCCCTCCCATTCTCTTCCCTGTTAAAAAAATAACAAAAAACTCTCCCTTGTACCCAATGAGCAGGAGCCAAGCAAGCCAGATCCACACATTGGCCGTGTTCAAAAACTTATTGTCTTCTCTAGTCCCCTCCATTAAGAAATGGAAAGTGTATTTCAGAAAGTCATGGTTGGTCACTGCACTCATCAGAGTCTTGTCATCTTTCAAAGTTTTTTTTTTTTTAAACAAGTGTTTTTTTCATTCATTCATTCACTTGCCTCCATAGCCAGCCTGGGCAAGGCTGGTCATTCAGTGCCACCATTGGAGGAAGGGAAATTAACTACTGACATTCTGTTCCACCTCACTTAGTTCTGATTATGATGAATGTGAAAATGAATCTGTTTTTGAGGAGGGGGATAGGAAGTGCACTAATGGTTTTTCATATCCTAGGGAAAGACACATAAAACAATCTGGCCTGACCTGCCTTCACTTTATAGTTTTAGTCTTGGGAATTGCCAAATTAAGTTGCCTTTTTTCCATTTCTGAATTCTCTGGACAGAAGCTTACCTGATTCACATTTGAATAAGCACTCAGGTAGAGAGACAAAACCTTCTGGATTGGAGATGGTGCCAGTGGCTTCTTGACTATAGTTCAAAGGCCATTTTCAGCCTAGCCTTCCATATCCTGTCCCAGCTTTCCTTTTTGGCTTCAACTCATCTCCTCCTACGCCCTCTCCTATGCTCCAGCCGAATGATTCATCATTCTCAAAGTTCTCTGTGCTGCCCATCCCTCACACCAGGAATGCTCTCCCCAAAGCCTCATCTCCACCTGCTGACATACCACCCCATCCTTCAAGGCCCAGATCAAATGCTGTTTCATGAAACCTTCTCTGATTGTCCTGTTTGGGTGTGATCACTCCTTCCTTTGAATACTCATGGCAATTTATTGCGTAGTCCTTTGAGGACAGAGACTGGTTGTATCTTTAGCTCAGAGGACAGGCTCTTGGATGTGTGTGTGTGTGTACATTTTTTAATCTGAATTAAGTTCTGTGGCCTTTAAGCACATTCACACTCAGTCTTGTATTGTGATTCTTTTTGTATTTGTCTCATCTCTCCTACTAGATTATAAGCTTCTTGAGGACAGGTTTTATTTGTTTTTTATATCTCCCAAAGATAGATTACTTAATAACTCTCGTGTAATGGAATGTTGAGTTAAATTTCAAGTCTACAGATTTAAACACTCTTTCCTAACTGGCCACCAGTACATGAGAGTTTGCGCCCTGTCTTTTCTTCAGTCAAGGTTGGAGTAGGTGACCCATAGTATGAGTTGAGGAAGGACCAGGTTGGGAGCAACTACTTTGTTCCATCTTTGAATGGCAGGCATTCAGCACAGGGCCTTGCGCATAGTAGGCCTACATCACATGTTGGACCAAAACCTTTTAGTAACACCCCCATGTTAAAGGAATGTCAGCTGGGGAGATCTGGAGGCAGTGGCAAAACCAGTAAACTTACAGACAGGAAGGCCTGGGCTCAAAGACATTTTTAGCTGTGTGAGCTTGGATGAGTGCCTTCTTGTCTATCAGCCTTAGTTTTCCTTTTCTGCAAAATGGGTATAATCTTGCTCTCGAGGTTTCGTCTGTAGCAGAAGCTACCTTGCTGGAGAGGATGGAGGTAATGGGTAGAGCAAAGGGCCGGGCTGTGTGGCCAGGGGTTAGTCACTTCCCTCCTTTAAACCTTAGGCAGGTCGGTAAGACAAGCTATTGATGGCTTGAATCTGCCCTGGCAGAGAGTTCTCACGCCTACAAAATTATAGCATCCTGACACAATCTTTACACCTCTGACCATCTCACAGCACTCTTGAGAACTACTCCTGAGTGCTGATAGGGGTGGAGTAATCTGTGTCTCCCTCCCTGGCACCCCTACTTTGTAGCATGGAACAAATGCCTTCCCTGCTGCTTTTTAACATCCCTAACTTCTTTAAAGGCTCAGTTCAAGAGCTACCTACTTCCTATAGAAAGTCTTTCCTGATCTCCCTGTTTGATTGAGTCATTGATTTGGAGGCCTTCTAATTCACTCTCCTTGTTTTACAGTAGAGGAAAATGAGGCAGGGAAAGAGACTTGTCCAAACCTACAAGCAGGATCATAAAATCATAGATCTAGAAGAGGAGAGGGACTCAGAGGTTATCTTGTCCAATTCCCTCATTTTACAGAGGAATTTCACCTCTGAACTTCAGTTTCTACGTCTGTAAAATGGGTGTGTTGATACCTAACACTACCTACTTCATAGGGGTCTTGGAAGGCTCAAATGAGGGAGGGTCTTTTGTGATTCAAAAGTGCCCCATTTCAGCTATCAGTGGATAGAATGTGGAGCTTAGAACTCAGAAAACTTAAATGCAAATCAAGCTTCTAACACTCACTAGCTATGTGACTCAGGTTAAGTCACTTACCTGCTGTCTGCCTCTGTTTCCTCATCCGTAAAATAAGGAAGCTAACGTATTTAGATTGTTAAGAGGCTCAAAGGATATTGTGAATGTTGGCTAATGCTTTCAACACTAAAATATGTGCATTTATAATATAATTTTGAAAGTGGCCCCTCTGGGCCTACTGCATAAGTCACATCCCCAATCTGGCCCTTGGTCTCTTCAACTAGCAAGTGAAAAAACCAGATGATCTGTAAGGCCTCATCCAAGTTGAAGTCCTGGGATCCTTCTCTCCTTTTGACTTCTTCCTTCCGCCCAGGGCCTGCATGCTTTACCCAGCGAGGGAAAAGAGAAGGAATCAAGCATTTATTAAGCACCTACCATGTACCTGATACTGTGCTAAGTGCTTTACAAATATTATTAAATAATTATTATTAATAAATATTGTGAAATATTAAATAACCCTAGGAGGTAGGTGCTGTGATTATCTCGACTTTACAAATGAGGAAACTGAGGCAGACAGAGGTGAAGTGACTTGCCCAGAGTCACACAGCTAGGCCTGATTTAAACTCAGGACTTCCTGACGCCAGGCCCAGCGCTCCATCCACTGTGCCACCTAGCCGCCAGGAAGCACTCACATAAGGTCTTGTTAACTGATGTGAAAATAATACATAAGAATAAAAAGAAAATGCATTAGATTGTGCTTTGTGCTTCTCTTACACATAGTAAGTGCTTATAAGTGTGTTTTAATTCATCCATTCAGTGTAAGGGAGGTCTCTCCTGGCCAACTCCCTTTCAGGCACAGTATATTCTGCTCCTCTTGGAAGGAGAGAATAGTGTGGGTATAAACCATAGCACCCAAAGGTGATCTAGGTGGCTTGAGAAGAGAAGTTTGGAGGGGTCAGTACAAGGAGTGCCATGGCAAGTCTTTCTTATCGTGCAGCAGTGAGGGCCCACTTGCGATTAGCCCAGTTCAGTGGCAGGCATCTCAGTGGCCCCAAAAGCAGGCCAGGCCAGGTCAGAGCCTGAAGCATCAACCTCCTGTTCTTCCCTAGCCCCCAATACTTCTGTTCTGGGGGTAGCTAGTACACATGGAGGTGGGGGGGGGGGAAGAATCAGTCTTGTGACTTTTCCCCAGCATCACACTGGGACCAATTGCATAGGCTGCATTTTTCCACCACTAAGAGGCTAATCCTAGCAGCCCAATGACTTCAGCCTTTGCTATTTAATAGGTGAAGGAGTCCACACAAAGAGAGAGGGAAAGTGGCTTGGGCTGAATCACCTTGCCAACCTTGAACCTCACCCTGAGCTCCATCCCACTCCAAGGCCAATCTGGAGATACCATTCTTCAAGCTTGGGACAACAGATCAGACTTGTCTTGCTGAGATGTGGCCACCAAGAACCATCCTTTCTTTGGATGGTATGTTTCCATCGTTGGTCACTATTAGGAATCCAGAGCTCAGCATCCTCCCTAATCTGTGTTGACTGGGAATTCAGCTCGGCATTGGTACTTGGGGAAGGTATGGGCCTGTAGTCTAGGAATGGCATATGATGCACACAGATCATTAGAAACTAGTGTATTATGGGAGTGTCTTCAAGAGGTGCAAATCAATGGACTATGAGTAAGTCACTCAACCTCAACTATTACTATTGAGGGGGAGAGCTAGGTGACGCAGTAGGTAGAGCTCCGGCCCTGGAGTCAGGAGGATCTGAGTTCAAATTCGGCCTCAGACATTTAACATTAGCTGTGTGATCCTGGACAAGTCACTTAACTCCCCCATTGCCTCACCAAAACAAAACAAAACAACAAAAAAAACTATTACTATTGAGACAATTTCTGTAGAACAAAAATCTCTCGAAAAAGAAAGAGAAGAAGAGAGGAAAGAAGGAAGGAAGGAGTAAAGGAAGGGAGGAGTGAAAGAAGGGAAAAAGGGAGTGGAGGAAGAAAGAGAAAAGAACAAAAACAGATTGGGGAAAATATTTATGGTAAATATGACAGATAAAATACTTGACATCTAAAATATGAAAGGAACTGTTTAAAATGTACAAAGGTAATATCCAACCTATAAAAGACAAATAGTCAAAGAGTGTGAACAATTTTCAAAAGAAGAAACACAAGTTATTAATAATCATCACTTAAAATAATGTTCATCCTCACTTATAAACAAACATATGCAAATTAAAACAACTTTGAGTTCCAACTAAAGCCCATCAAGTTGACAAAAAAGAATGAAAATAAACGAAACAATGTGAGAAGGTTGTGGAGAAATAGGGATATTCATTGCTGGTGCAATTGCCAACTTGTTGAAGTTTTTTGGAGTGGTTAGGTGATATTCATTAAGAATTACAAAAATACATATACCCTTGGACTCCATCATTCCATTATTGGAAGTATTCCCTCAATATGTTATTAAAAACAAACCAAAAAAGGAGCTCTCTATGAAATAATAAAATGAAATTGGAAGCATTATTTATTTGGTCCTGTGATTTCATCGAGAAACTTCCTCCAGATTGGCACATATCATTTCATAAGTGTTAAAATGAAAAAAAAACGCATACACTTTACAAATATTGTGAGATAGATAATGTAAGTGTTACTATAGAAAGTTCCAGCTCTGGAATGGAGCTCAGAGGCCATCTTATCTAATCTTTTCATTTTGCACATTAGGACACTAAGGCCCTGAGTAATGAAATGACTTGCCCAAGATCACACAGCTGGAAAATAAGTATCTGACATAGGATTTGAATCCAGGTCTGCCTGACTCCAAACCTAATGCCTTATCTAATACATCATGCTGCCCCTCACAGAGCTGTGACCTTATGATCTTCCAGTTTCCTCTGCTATGAAAAGAAGGGGGTGTACAACATGAATTCTAAGGTCCCTTCTGGCTGTAAAGTTGTATTATAGATAGCAAGGGGTCTGTAAGAGGATTTCCAAATGTTAATAAAGTCTTTATTAACCTTATTACCTGTAAGGTGATTTTTTTTTACTCTCTCTCAAATGAACATTGGAAAACTGTGGAACGAAACAGTTAAGTGATCTTACCCATGATTCCATCCCTAATGAAGGGCTATCCTCAGAGGCAAACCTACCTCTAAATATTGTGTTTTCACATCCTTCGGAGCTGTTATTCAGTTCCCTTAATGTACGCATCAGCACGCTTTTCCTTTTCTTTTTAAAAATTATTTATTTTTAATATTTAAAAAAAGTTTGAATTCTGAATTATCTCCCTCCCTCCCACTCCTCCCCCACCCATTGTGAGATAAGAAAAGTGATATCAATTATACATGTGAAATCATTTCCATATTAGCCACGTTACAAAAACAGAAAGAAAAATGAAAAAAGTGAAAAAAAATATGCTTCAATCTGCATTCAGACTCCATCAGTTCTTTCTCTGAAGGTGGATAGCATTTTTCATCATAACTCCTTCAGAATTGTCTTGGAGTATTGGATTATCGTATTGATCAAAATAGCTAAGTCATTACAATATTACAATACAATATTGCTGTTACCATGTACAATGTTTTCCTGGTTCTGCTTACCTCACTCTGTATCAGTTCATATAAATCTTCCCAGGTTCTCCTGAAAGCATCCTGCTTGGTATCTCTTATAGCACAATAGTATTCCATTACATTCATGTACCACGGCTCATTCAGCCATTCCCCAATTGATGGGCATCCCCTCAATTTCCAATTCTTTGCCACCACAAAAAGTGCTGCTATAAATGTTTTTGCATACGGTATATAGATCCTTTTCCTTTTTAAAAATCTCTTTGCAATGTAGACCTGGTAGTGGTATTGTTAAGTCAAAGGGTATGATGCACAGTTTTATAGCCCTTTGGGCATAGTTCCAAATTGCTCTCCAGAATGGTTGGATCAATTCACAACTCCACCAACAATGCATTAGTCTCACAATTCTTCCACATCTCCTCCAACATTTGTCATTTTCCTTTTCTGTCATTAGCCAATCTGATAGCTGTGAGGTAGTACCTTAGAGTTGTTTTAATTTGCATTTCTCTAATCAAGAGTGACTTAGGGGGCAGGTAGGTGGCAAAGTGGATAGAGCACTGGCCCTGAAGTCAGGAGGACCTGAGTTCAAATGCGGTCTCAAACCAAACACTTGACACTTACTAGCTGTGTGGCCTTGGGCAAGTCACTTAACCCCAGTTGCCTAAAAAAGATAGTGACTTAGACCATTTTTTTCATATGGCTACAGATAGTTTTGATTTCTTCATCTGAAAACTGTTTATATTCTTTGACCATTTATCAATTGGGGAATAACTTATATTCTTACACATCTGACTCAGTTTTCCATATATTTGAGAAATGAGGCCTTTATCAGAGAAAATTGCTATAAATTTTCTCCCAGTTTCCTCCTTTCTCTCTAATCTTGACTGTATTGTTTGTGCAAAACCTTTTTAATTTAATGTAATCAAAATTATCCATTTTATATCGACTAGTGCTCTCTATTTCTTGTTTGGTCATAAATTTTTCCCTTTACCATAGGTCTAAAAGGTATAATTTTCCACACTCCCCTAATTTGCTTATGTTATCACCCTTTCTTTCTAAATCATGTACCCATCTTGACTATGTCTTGGTATACAGTGTGAGATGTTGGTCTATACCTAGTTTATGCCAAACTGCTTTGAAGTTTTCTCAGAATTTTTTTTTGTCAAATAATGAGTTCTTACCACAAAAGCTTAGATCTGTGGGTTTGTCAAACACTACGTTACAATGGTCATTTACTACTATGTATTGTGTTCCTAATCTATTCCACTGATCCACCACTCTGTTTCTTAAATGAAGAGGTTTTGGAGGTTCTGGGACCCTGAGAATGCCAAGGCAGAGTCGCCTGGAATGAATTCACACATTCAAGCAATCTTTGAGTCAAGAGACAGTTTATTGTAACACCAATAGAAGCAGGTGAAGACCCTTTGGGTAACTTGAACCCTAATGGGGGTGAATCTAGAGCTTATATAGAAAAGGGTCATGGAAAAGGAATTCCAGAGATGCTAATTAGGTGGTCTAAGGGTCCAGGCGTCCTTGGACATAGCTCTATGGATGGGAAAGTGTAGGGAGATCACCAGACACTGAGGGAGTTGTCAGAGGTATAAACCTTGGGGAACTGGTGGAGGGAAGAGTCCTTGGGTCAGTATACCTTTGTCTGCTCTGATAAGGAAATTACAAAGTCAGGCCTGCAACAAGGGAAAATTTTCTCACCAGGGAGGAGGAGGTGGGGCTGGGTTACTTTCAGAGACGAGGTGTTAGAGCTCTTGGGGGTCCAGGTCCTGCCACCCCATCATAACCAGTCCCAGATTATTTGGGTAGACAGGCAGCTCTGCAGTGGATAGAATGCCTGGCCTGGAGTCAGGAAGACTCATTTTCCTGAGTTCAAATTCAGTTTCAGACACTTATTAGCTGTGTGACTCTGGGCAAGTCACTTAACCCACTTTGCCTCAGCTTCCTTATCTGTAAAATGAGCTGGAGAAGAAAATGGCAAACCACCTTACCATCTCTGCCAAGAAAAACCCAAATGGGGTCACAAAGAGTCAGACACAACTGAACAACAACAATACATCAAAATGTTTTGATGATTACCTCTCTGCAATACAGTTAGATATCTGGTACTGTTAGACTGCCTTCCTTCACATTTTTTTTTTATTGATTCACTTGATATTCTTGACATTTTGTTCTCCCAGATGAATTTTTTATTATTTTTTTCTAGTTATATAAAATGTTCTTTGGGAGCTTGATTGGTGTGGCACTGAATAAGTAAATTAACTTAAGTAAAATTGTCATTTTTATTATATTGACCTGGCCTACTCATGAGCAATTAATATTTATTTCTCCAATTGTTAACTCTGTCTTTATTTGTGTGAAGTGTTTTGTAATTATGTTATATATAGTTCCTGGGTTTGTCTTGGTAGGCTGATAGATTCCCAAGTATTTTATATTGTCTATAGTTATTTTAAGTGGAATTTCTTTATCTCTTTCTGCTGGACTTTATTGGTAGTAATTAGAAATGCTGATTTATAAGAGTTGATTTTATATCCTGCAACTTCCCTGAAATTGTTGATTATTTCAACTAGTTTTTTAGTTGATTCTCCAGGATTCTCTAGGTATGCCATCATGTCATCTGCAAAGAGTGAGAGTTTTGTTTCTTCATTGCATATTTTTATTCCTTCAATTTCTTTTTCTTGTCTTGTTGCTATAGCTAGCATTTCTGGAACAATATTGAATAATTGTGATGATAATGGGCATCATTGCTTCACTTCTGATCTTATTGAGAAGGCTTCTAGCTTAGCCCCTTTACAAATAATGCTTGCTTCTATTGAGATAATCATATGATTTCTGTTGGTTTTGTTATTGATATGGTCAATTATGCTAATAGTTTTCCTAATATTGAACCAGCCCTGCATTCCTGGTAGAAATCCCACCTGGTCATAGTGTATGATCCATGTGATATATTGCTGTAATCTCCTTGCTGGTATTTTATTTAAAAATTTTGCATCAATATTCACAAGGTAAATTGATAGTTTTCTTTCTCTGTTTTTGCTCTCTCTGATTTAGGCATCAGTACCATATTTGGGTCATAAAAAGAATTTGGTAGGCCTCCCTCCTTCTTTGCTTATTTTTCCAAATACTTTATGTAGAATTGTAATTACTTGTTCTTTAAGTGTTTGGTATCATTCATTTGTGAATCCATCTGGTCCTGGTAATTTTTTTCCTAATTTCCTAATTTTTTCATTGATGGCTTGTTCAATTTCTTTGTCTAAGAAAGGGTTATTTAAGTATTCTATTTCTTCTTATATTCATCTGAGCAATTTATATTTTTGTAAATATTCATCCATTTAATTTAGATGGTCAGATTTATTGGCATATAATTGGGAAAAGAATTCTGTAATTAATTAATTAATTGCTTTAATTTCATCTTCATTGGTGGTGCATTCACCCTTTTAATTTTTGATATTGGATATTTTGGTTTTCTTTTTTTTTAAATCAAATTAACTAATGATTTATCTATTTTATTTTTTCCTAAAACTAGCTCTTATTCTAATTCTTCTTTACATCATGACTAATGTGAAAATATGCTTAATATGAACGTATAAGTAGAGCCCATATCAGATTGCACACCATCTTGGGGAGAGGAGAGGAGCGGGGTAGAGAAAATTTGAAACTCCAAATCTTATGGAAGTGAATGTTGAAAACTAAAAATTAATAAACAAATTGTTTATTAAAACCAACTCCTAGTTTTATTGATTAGTTCAATGATTTCCTTATTTTCTATTTTATTAATCTCTCTTTGATTTTCAGGGTTTCCAATTTTGTGTTTAGTTGGGATTTAAATTTTTTTCTAGTTTAATTGCATGCCCAATTGATTGATCTGCTCTTTCTGTATTTTATTGATGTAAGCACTTAGCTAATTTTCTACATGCTTCTTACTCACTTTGTAAATTTCCCATGGCCAATGACTAATCTCAGCTCAGCTTCCTCCTGCCACACAACATATTCCCACCCCATCAGTCAGTTAACAATTGCTGCCTTAAACATTTTGTGTACTTGGAGTGGAGGGAGGAAGGCAGAAAAAAAAAACAGGGACCATGGTGTAGGGGCTTTCAACTTAGGTAAAGGCAGCTGAGTGGTCTAGTGGATGGAGTAGTGGACTTATGGTCAGAAAGACCTGAGTTCAAATCCACCCCCAGATACTTAGTAGTTGTGTGACGTTGGGCAAGGCACTTAACCTTTTTCAGCTTCTTTCCTCATCTATAAAACAAGGATAATAATAGCATAGACCGCCCAGGGTTGTTGTGAGAATCAGATAAGATAATTTTTGTAAAATGTTTTGCAAACCCTGAAAGACCATGGGACCCTGAAAACCTCTAAAGAATATGTACACTAATTACTTTTGAAGATTGAACAGATTAAACAGAGCAAAGAGAGTCAGGGCCTCAGTGGTGATAGGCAGCATAGACAAAGGACAATGACTTCAGAATATTTACAAAGCCACAGCTGCTGTGGGAATGCAAACTAATTTTTTAAAATCTTCAGCATAAAGATTAATTAAAATGATAAACATGCTGTTAAAAACAATATCAGGCAAAGCATTCCAAAAGCCAAAGGGAAAAGACTTTGGGATTAGCTAGTGTTTGGGATTACAATGATTGCCACATTCTTGAATGTTGGATTTTGTTTGCATTTCTCTTATAATTAGGGGTTTGGAACATTTTTTTACATGATTCTTGAAAGTTTGCATTTCTTTTTTTGAAAATGGCCTCTTCATATGCTTTGACTAATTACTGGGGAATGGCTCTTGTTTTTATATATTTATATCAATTCCACATATATATAAGTCCACATATAATATTATAAATGATATGTTATATGATATAGAAAATATATTATATATTACATACCAGATATTTATCAGAGAAATTTACCATAAAGATAGATGTGTATGTGTTGGATAGCAGGCATTGATCAGAAAAATTTGCCACAAAGATATATATGTATATAATCCATATCTATGTCAATGCCACATATGCTTTATAATATATAACATATATATCTATCTTGAATATCAGGCATTTATCAAAGAAATTTGCCATGAAAATGTGTATGTGTGTGTGTGTATAATTCCACATATGTTCTATATATAATGCCCTACATAATATATTAAGTATAACATATATTACATTGAAGATACATAGCTTATATATCAGACATTTATCCACAAAGATTTGTATATATAATTCGTATATAATATATATTCCACATATAGTATATTTTATATAATAGATCTTAGATATCAGACATTTATCAGAGAAATTTATCACAAAGATTTGTATATATAATTCATATATAATATATATTCCACATATAGTGTATTTTATATAATAGATCTTAGATATCAGACATTTATCAGAGAAATTTACCACAAAGATTTTTATATATAATTCATATATAATATATATTCCTCATATAGTATATTTTATATAATAGATCTTAAATATCAGATATTTATCAGAGAAATTTACCACATAGATTTTTTTTTCCCTACTCCACTGTTTGTCTTTTAATTCTAGCTGCACTGATTTTGTGCAAAACCTTTTCAACTGAACATTAGATTTAAAGATGACCCCCATAAAGATGAATTAGAGTCTGGATCTATGAGAACTGCCCTTTGTTTGCTAGTTTTAGAACATCTAAGAAGTGACTACTAGGCCCTCTGTAGATGTTAAGATCTGGAGAATTAATCAACTTCCTAAATTCCCAACAGCCACTTACCACATAAGACCAATCATTTGTAAATTAGTGGCTGCCTGTATTGCCCCTTCATTAGCACTGATAATCTAGAGTTCGATTCTAGGGGAACAAACTATTGCTGAACATTTCCCTCTGCTCTCCAGCCCTCTTCCCATAGGTTAGAATTCAGTTTAGAAACAAACAAACAAAACAAAACAGCCTAGGATGGGATGAATCCTTACTTATCTGCTGCACTAAAGACATATATTTTTTTAAAGTAAATCAACACACATATGCACACACACACACACACACACACACAAGAGTTCATCTGCATAGAGATGATGATTGCATCCATGGGAGGTGATAGATTATCAAGTGAGATAATATAGAGGGAGAAGAAGACAGGGCTCAGGACAGAGCCTTGGGGGACACCCGTGGTTAGTGGGAGTCATCTGGATGAAGATCCTGCAAAGGAGACTGAGAAGAATTAGTCAGTCCGACAGGTAGAAGAATGAAGAGAGAGAGGATCCAGGAAGAGGTGATCAGCAATGTCAGAGAATGAGGACTGAGAAAAGGCAATCAGAGTTGACAAGGAAGAGGTTATTGGTAACTTCACAAAGAGCAGTTTCTGTTGAATAATGAGATGGGAAGCCAGACTGAAGAGGGTTTAGAAGCAAATTTGGAGAGAGGAAGTAGGTAATAGCTTTTTCAAGGAGGTTGACTCAGAAGGGGGAGAACTAGTAGGGATGGTTAGATCAAGTTGGGGTTTTATTTTATTTTATTTTATTTTTAAGTATAAGAAGGTGTATGCTTGTATACTGCAGGAAGGAGCCAATAGGGAGATATTGAAGATGAGAGACACAGGCAGACAGAAAGAGAGGCAGAGACCGACAGAGACAGAGAGACAGAGAGACAGAGAGACAGAGAGACAGAGAGAGAGAGAGAGAGAGAGATTGTAAAATTGTAATTTCACTAATTGTAATTGTATTGTCTAATTGTAAAATGAGAAGAAATAGGATCAGGGATATTTGCAGAGGGTTTTATCTTGGCTGAGAAGGGCCAATTCTTCATCAGAGACTAGAATGAAGGAAGAGATAGTGGGGAATGATGTCAGAGGCATATGGACTGAGAACGGGAGAAGAAACTTTAAGGGAATAACCTTAATTTTTTTCAGCCAAGTATGGGACAAGGTCTTCAGTTGAGGTTGGGGAAAGAGGTGACATGGGTCGCTTGAGGAGAGAAGAGACAGAGAGACAGAGACATTGTGGTGAATGGAATAGTGAATCAATTAGGGAACAGTAGAAGGATTGTCTTGCTGCAGTGAGTGACCAGTTGAGGTTAGACAAAATAAGTTTTCAGTGGACAGGGTCAGTATTGTTTCATGGCTTCCTATCACCTCTAGGATCAAATATAAAATCCTCTGTGTGGCATTCAAAGCCCTTTACAATCGGGTCCCCTCCTACCTTTTCAGTCTTCTTGCACCCCACATCTCCCCATACTCTCTGATCCAGTGAGACTGGCCTCCTAGCTGTTCCACAAACAAGACACTTCATCTCTAGACTCTGGGCCTTTTCCCTGGCTGCCCCCCATGTCGGGAACATTCTCCCTCCTCATCTCCGCCTCCTGGTTTCCCTGGCTTCCTTCAAGTCCCAGCTAAAATTCCACCTTCTATAGGAAGACTTACCCAATTCTCCCTTGATTGTAGTACCTTCAGTCTTCCTTCTATATTCCCTCTCTATCTCCAATTCACTGTGTATAGAGCTTATTTGTAGCCAGATGGTTTCATTCCCATCAGACCGTTGCCTTTCTTTGTATCCCCAGCCCTCAGCCCAGTGCCTGGCACATAGCAGCCTGTGGGCAGTTGCTGAGGAGGGAGATTGTGGTCACATTCCATTGTTGATGTAGTAGCAAGGCTCGATCTTTCACAGGACTCAGGAACTGGACAGTTGAGGATTGTGCAGTATTGAGCTGGTTCACCAAGGCGTCAGTATAGGGAGAGGGGGCAAATGTAGCCAATGTGTGGATAAAGGGTTTGGAGGTCAGGGTGAGGACAGAGACATGAGAAAAGTCTAACTGACAATGGATTGTAATCAGACTGATCTCTCTGTCTATCTCTCTTATGCCTGTCTCTGTCTCTGTCTCTGATCTTCAATATCTCCCTCTTGGCTCCTTCCTGCAGTACACCATCAGATTTCAGGACCATGAAAGTGAAGGGCTTCTAAATGTGTGGGTGGCAAGATCAGAGGTGTGACCATCCCTGTGCTTAGCCAGGTGAAATAGAGGAACAGGCCACAAGGCCGGTGATTTCTTCAAGTGTAAAATGAAGACTACGTGATTTCTAAGTTCCCTTTGAGCTCTAGACTGAGGATTCGAGGATACAGAAATGAATTCCAATCGATGTGGCAGATTATAAACTCCTCGAAAGCACAGCCCTGGTCTCTCTCTGTATCTGCTCCGAGCACAAAGCCTCGCACACACATAGTATTAAGCAGACGATGTTTCTTTTGCTTGCACTGCTTCTGGCCTCTACGTGTGCCAATTTTTTTTTTGGGTCAGGAATATCTTTGCTTTTGCCTTCTTGGCCACCAGCCTCCTACAAAATTGACTACAGACCATCCTCCCTTCTTTGCAGAAGTAGGGAACAGTAGCAGTGTATTCTTGCAGGCATTATGGCTGCCCTTTGATTTTTGTTGAACTGCTTTTGAAAGGTATTGGTAGGGGAGGGATATATTTGGAAGTGAAAGTGATGTAATAATAAAATAAAATGTTAAATAATAAAATCAATAAGATTAATCAATAAAAATAAGATTTTAAAATACCCCAGTCAGCTCAGGACTGGCCTCCTCAAACATATTTTTCAGGATTACCTACCCCACCTCCCAAACCATCCTTCCCCCAGACCACTGGAAATCTCCACTGGGTTCCTTCTCAGACCTCAGAATCAATTGCCTTGAAATTAGTATAATTATTCATTGTAATGTAAATATGTATTACCCCCTTCGGTATATGTGTGCCCCTTTCTCTCCTTGTGGGGTTATGTCCCATAGGGCTAGAAACCACTGGGTCATTTGGAGTCATTGTCCATTTGGAGACCTTGGATCCCAGGAGGAAAACCCCTCCTAACCAGTTGCTAATATGCACCCATAACTTTCTGGGGACCCATGAAAGTACAATTCATGTCTCCAGCTTTCCTTGCCTCCCCCCAAGTTGGCATAGGGCTCCAAAGGACGTGAGAGTGGGGGAGGAGAACAGCAGGCAATGGGAGAGAACACCAGGCCCAAAGTTTGGGAGATCACAAGACTGTGAAAGCAGGAGATTGGGAAGGTGGGGGCGGGGAGGGGAGCTCGGGAGGGTGGAAAGGAGTGTGTGGAGTGGGAATTCTCAGATTGCTTCCGGTTGCACACTCCAGCCACACATGGCAGTTTTTGTCAGGGATATCTTCCCTTTCGATTTCTTGACCACAGACCTCTCTCAAAATTGAGTCCAGACAATAATCCACCCCTCTTTGCAGAAGTGGGGGACGGTGGCAGCTGCTGCCCAAGCAGCCCCTACTATGGCTCAGTGGTCACTCGTAAGAGTCTGATGCAGAGTCCCAGGCAGTCCGATGGCATGGGGAGCTCACGATTCGTTTAGTCCGACTCTGTCCTTTGATTGAGGATAAAGTAGTCTCACAGGGGCAGGAGGGGGATAGTTAGGGCAGGGATTATTGAGGGTACCCGTTTAGAGAATTTGGTTGGTGAACCCAGAATGTTCCTTGGGGCTTCAGCTTGGTTTATCTGTGTTTTCTGGCCCTCTTCTCTGATAGGTCATGTCCAATCCCTCCAGGACTCCTAGAAGGATCCTATTTTCCTGAGTGGATCTAGAAGAAATTCTAAGCTCTGGACTGTCCACTCCCCAATTCCCTATGCCCCACCCCCCACATACACACTCAGAAGGTCTGCTAGTCCCGGCCCACAAGGTTACTAGGCTCCTAGAAGGCCCTTTCAAGCCCTGTCCGTTTCCCCACTCGAGAGGGACTGGGGACCCCCCCCCCCCCCCCGCAGCAAACCACCCAAAAGAATAGAATGCGTGTGCTCGCGGATGTGTGCGGAGGGCAGATCAGACATGCTCAGGGGACCGCTATCTGCAAACCGCTCCGCGGCCCCCCGCCCCCCAATTGTGCAGCCACCAAGGCTCTCTCCGGGCAATGGTTGTCTAACCCTGTAAGAACTGGAGTTGGGGAAAGGAGCTATATGTGCAGAAAGGTTTACGTGCACGTGCAGGCAGCTGGGGAGCTAGGGTGGCTGTTGGTGCAAAAGCAAAGACGTGAGTTTTGCTTTTGTAAAAGATTTGCCGGTAAGGCGGGTAAACAACAACATCCAAAAGGCACAGGCGCATAGCACCCACCAGCGAGAGCGCGCGCGCATAGATACATACATACACATCATCCTAAAATGCGTATATCTAACACAAGCCGTACACATACACCACGCCAGGCACACTCACGCCACACACACACACACACACCCCACACACGTTCACACTCACACCGAAAAAAAAAGCAGAGCCAAAAGAAGAGGGAGCTCACAACTGTTACAAAACCCTTCGTCAGGTTTTGTAACAGTTCTCTCGCCGCCGGCCAATGACAGGCAGCTCGTTTGTCACGTGGTTTGGGTTTATATAAGACGAAGCTGAGACGAGACAGTTATTAGGAGCCGCGGGGCGCACGGAATGGGTGTAAGGGTCTCCGTGGAGAGCTGAAAAACACTGTTCGTCATCCTCAGGAGCCAGAGTCGCAGAAGACGCCGCCGCTCCAGCAGCATCAATCCCTGTCGTTCCAGTTCCGCCGCAGCTGCAGCACCTCCAGTGATCGCCGCAGCAGCTGCTGAGGCCGATCGGGTCTTGGCCCTATCGGGCCAGCTCTCCCGATTACTGTTCCAGCGGCGCCTCCAGCCCCTACGGCTTCTAGGCGCCTCCAACGCTCATCCACCATGAGCTCCAATTCCCGTCAGGGGCCGATGCTCCGCCACTCGGCTGGCAGGAATTCGGAGCCTCCCGTGGTGGCGTCGTCGTCGGGCATGCACGGGCGTCCCGCCTTCCTGGAGGCATCCCCTCCGAAGCTGACCCTGACTCTTACCCCTGAGAGCCAGGCGACCCTCCAGCAGGCGGATGCCCTGGCTACCAGCGGCAACTTCCACGAAGCCTTCGGGCTGTACCAGGTTCTGTACCAGCAGCGGCAGCTGAGCTCCGAGCACCTCGACACTTTGGTGCGCTGCCTGGCCGAGAGCATCCGGCGCCGAGAGGGGCTCCTCGCCCCCGGGGCGCAGGACAGCGACGCGAGCCAGCACCCCCAGGAGGTGGCGACCTCGGTGGATGTGGCGGCGGCAGTCGCCAAGTCGCCCACAACGCCCTGGGATGGGTTCCGATGCCGGAAATGCCAAGGTTTCCTGTCCGATCCAGTGTCCCTAGCCTGCGGACACACCTTCTGCAAAGTGTGCCTGGAGCAAGAGCGCCGCTGCACCCTGTGCTGTGTCCCTGGGCCTGAGGTCGCCAGCTGCAGCGCGGGCACCTCGGGCGAGTCACTGCCGCCGCCGCCTCCTCTGCCCGTGCCGGTGCCGCCGCCGCCCATGCCGCGCCTGCGGGTCAATGTGCTGCTCAGCAACTTGCTGACCAAGTGGTTCCCGGGCCCAACCCAGGCGTCGCGGCTCCGCCACGAAGGCAACCGTCTGTACCAGGAGCACAAGCCGGAGCAGGCTCTGGAGAAGTACTGCGAGGCGCTCGATCTAGGTAAGAAGCGGGGCCCTGGTGAGGGCGGGGCGTCCCTGTCCGAGGGGTTGGGGGAGAAACCTGTCCCCCCCCCCAGCGCGTCTTTCCCTCCCTCTCCCCCTGCCCTGCTCGCTCGCTTTGGGTACCAACTTTTCCCTGAGGAGGGTCTGACTTCCTGCTCCCATCCCAAACACCCGACCCCCTGAGGGTCCCGCGGGGAGGGCGGCGATTGAGGGCCGCAGGTGCCCATTCAGGGCAGTGTGTGGCGCTGGCTGGGCGGCGGGTGGGTGTGTGCTCACGTGCGTCACTCTGGCTATCTCAGGGTCGGGGCCTGAGATTTTTCTGCCTCATCCTCTCGATCGTTCGGTCCTGAGGGGGCGTGGGGCTCTGTGTGAATTGATAACTTTCGGGGGGCATGGATGCTCTTTTGCGCGCAAGTCGCGAGTGGAATTAGGCCAGGAGAGCATCGTGTTGCATAAGCCCTTTCTGAGCTCGGCCACTCGGGCCAGGCCCGGCTCCCGGCCCCTCCTCCAGGTGGGGCCGGGTTGTGTAACGGGTGAGGTAGCTGAAGTGGACCAGGGTTTCGGAAACCATCCCTGGGAGGTAGGGAAGAGAGGTGGGAGCGGGCGCCGATCATCCAACTGGTCTGTGAGTCAGGGTTGCTGTTTACCATCACACGATTCCCCAGGCTGAAAGAGCCTCCATGAGTCCCCCGCCCCCGCTGGCAGGGCCCGATCGATTCTCCTTTGCCGTCGATCGTCTAGGCCTGCTGGCCTCCCTGTTTAGGCAAGCCCAGGTCGGCCAGTTTATGGTAGTAGCTTTAGAGTTGTGTGTCTGCTTGGAGGGGGTCGGGATGGGCTCCTGAGGCGAGCTTTTGGGACCCCCTTGGCCATTTCAGGGGGTGCTATGCCTTCTGACTGCTGCTACCCTCTTTCTCCCTCCCTTTCCTCACTCTCTCGTTCCCCCCTCCCCATGTGTCTCTCCAGTACTGCTACGTCGTCATAGGGGTGATGGTGGCTTAAGGGCTTGAGTAGGGGGGGGCAATTTGGGGGTGATTAGAATTGAGCTTGAAAGCAGCTCCAATGGCTGACAGTGGGCAAAAACACTCCCTCTCAATAGCCGTGTTATCTGGAATACGGGCAACTCGAGGGAATATGGGATTGACGCAAATACATGGAAACAGGCAAGATTGGAACTACTTGTTGACTGCCATCATGGGTCTGCAACAGGTATAAGCAGGGGGATGGCATCTAATTTACAAAGCAAAAATGTAATACCTAAGAAAAATGTGGATGGGAGGGAAAGGAAAAATGTGGATGGGAGGGAAAGGAGCAGTGACGAGCATTACTGGAGGAGAGACAAAATTGGAGCCCTTTCCCCCTTCCCCCCTCCCCACAACAACCCCCTTGCAAAGGGACTGGTATATGGCTTTCTGTGTCATTCTTGCCTCTCGGACCCAAGAAGGATGGCAGATTAAGGTGCAGAGAAGCTCCCTTTGGACCCATTGTCCACATTCTGTGACTCACCCCAGCAAAAAATATCAAAGATCTTCATCCACCCTTAGCTGATGCTTAGTAGCAAATTATGCAGAGCTCTCAAAAGGCATGGAAAGGGCGTTTTAAATCCTTGGGGTAGGCTTTAAAAAAAAAACAAAAACCTGACATTGGTAAAACAAGATGGCACCAAAGTCCCACCTGACCCTTGAGGTCCCTTGTAGCTCTAGCTCTATGATCTTATAAACCCCCACCCTCTTTGCTACCACAATCAGAAATCGCCCCCCCCCCATCATCCAGTGAAATCAGAGAAGGATTATCAGACCCTATGAGAAAAGGGCCCTAGGAAGAGAAATCTCATTGTGCCACCCACCCCATTTTCATCTACCCAGTTTGGGAGTAGCTTTTCTAATCCTAGCCTCCCAGCTATATGGCTATGGGCAAGACCCTTCCTTTCTCAGGGCTTCATTTTCCTCATCTGCTATAAGTTGGGCTAGATGTGAACCAAGAGCTATGACATGATATATGTAAAGCACTATATAAATGTTAGCTATTATTGATTAATAATGAGCAGAAATTGCACAGAGGCAGATTTAGATTCAATATCAGTCATTCAACAAATATTTATTAAGCACCTATGTGCCTGGCACTGTGCTAAGTGCCTGGATACAAAGAATGCAAAGATACAAAAGCTAGTCCCTGTTCTGGAGGGGCTCAGAATCTAATTAGGGGATGCAACATACTAACAACTGTGTACCAACAGGCTTTATATTGGATAAATTGGAGCTCAGTAGCAGAGGGAAGGCACTAGAGTTAAGGGGGATCAGGAAATATTTCCTGCAGAAGATAGGATTTTAGCTGAGGCTTGAAGGAAGCCAGGAGGAGGCAGAGGTGGAGAATCCTGAGTGAGGAACAGCAAAGCCTCCAGTGTCACTGGTTTGCAGGGTGGGGGGGGGGGGGGAAGAGGTTGGAATGTTCTAGAAGACTGGTGAGGGGCAGGTTATGAAGAGCTTTGAATGCCAAACAGGATTTGATATTTTATATTGATATTTTATATTTGATCCGAGAGGTGATGGTGAGCCATTGGGATTTATTGAAGGTCAGACTTATATTTTAGGGAGGTCACTTTGGAATGGACAGCCATAAAAGGTATTGGGTTCCCAGTCACTAGGGGTCTTCAGGCAAAAGCCAAATGCCCTCTTGTGAGTGTAGGTGGCCCCTGATTTAGATTCAAGAGCTTCCACCTCTGGAATTTTATAATCTCTAAAGGCCCTTGCAGCTCTGACTTCGTGTGCTTTTGCTAATTCCTAGTCAGTGCCATTGAATAGCTAGGTGGTGCAGTAGACAGATACAGTGCTGGACCTGGAAACAGGAAGACCTGAGTTCAAATCCAGTTTCAGACACTTAATAGCTGTGTGACCCTGGGCACATTTCATCCTATTTGCCTCAATTTCCTCATCTTGTAAAATGAACTGGAGAAGGAAATGGGAAACCATTCTAGTATCTTTGCCAAGAAAACCCCAAATGGGGTCACAAAGAGTCTGACTCCACTGAAAATGACAACCACCAGAAAAGTCAGAGCCATTCTCTGATTGCATATGCTTGCTTCCTGTGTCTGTTTTTTTCCTCCTGAGCACTTCTATTGTTCATGCCTCGAAGGGGAGATTAGTGGAGTGCCTTGCCCCAAATGAATTTCACCTCTCCCTAGAGAAACTGTCGTTCCATAATAGGGGCTGCCTAATATATACAGAGATGCTGCTGGTCACCTGGCTCTCTTTAACTGGACAAGTCCTTGGCATTATTTGTCCAGTAGTGGGGGATGGATCTATGTTAAATCATTCACATAATCTTAATGTTTTAATAATAGCAGCTAACATTTATATAGTGCTTTTAAGATTTGCCAAGTGCTTTACAAATATTATCTCTCTTCATTCTCAAATATTATTTCATTGTAACACTTGCCCAGCCCCAGGTTAACATACATTTATTAAATCAGTTAAGAAGTAGGTCTGTAGCCAGGAAACATTTTGTCTGTGTGATGCTAACTGGATTGTAAAAGGATTAAACTGTCAGACCTGGCTCCTCCCTTCCCACCCACCTACACTTTGGGGGGTCTAGACAGTTAAATGTAATAGAATAGCAAGCCTTATTTCTTAGCTTATTTTACAGATGGTAAAATTCAAATGCAGATGGGTTAAAGTGGATGAAGGGATGGCTGAAAATAGGGTTTACCAAGACTAAAACCTAAAAAATAAACAAAAAAAAAAACCCCAGCAAGAAAATGACAGCACATTATAAATGGTAAGTGGTGACCAGCTTCAGGAATCACCTGCCGAGCAACCAGATCAAGTCTGGACCGGTTGTCACCTAGTTCTGGGAGTGGGACTCAGCCATCCAGCTCCAACCCAGAGAGAACTGGGGGTCTGTGCTGATGATGGTAATTGATGAGATTGTATGCTGCTGTGTGTTTCAATCAACAGCTCCAAATGACTACTTGCTCTATAGCAACCGATCTCAAATCAATACTGTCTTGAAACGTCCTGAAGCTGCATTGCATGATGCTGACATGGCCTGCAGACTCCAGCCACGTTGGCTGAAGGTGCGTGTTCTCACTGAGTGATGGGTTTGTTTCTGGTAGAAACAAGTAGAGAAGGTCCCTTCTTCCCCTCCCCCTGCCCCCGTTGTCTCCTATGAGCTTCCACGAGTATGTGTGTGTTGGGGGGGGGGTGCTAAGAAAATGTTTGAAGGGTAGCCCAAAAGGGGAGATAGAGCACAGGGGAGTCAAAGAAAGGGATAAATAGTCCCTGTTTTCAAGGAGCCTATATCTGCCAGTTGTCTCTTGTCCTCCAGCACCTCAAAGATGGCCCCTGCAGGCAGGTCCCCAAGCACTAATCTTGCCCTTCCTGTCCTGCAAACATCCTTCTTCTCTGATAAAATGCCAGTGAAGCATGATCCCCTCAAAGGCCTCCCCTCCTTTTCACATTTTAAAATAAGGACTTAATTGAACCTAAACAGTCAATAATGGTGAACTTCCAGGCACCATGGCAGAGCAAGTTGAGAGGCCTTTTGGGAAGGGCAAAAAGGGGGCTTCTGGTGCCTTTTCCCTGATTTTGGACCAGCTCTTTGGAGATGGAAAATTTTCCAGAATTCAAACTGACCAGCTTTTGCCCCTCCTTAACTTGAACATTTTAAATGTAAATTTCTATGTTAAATTCAACACAGCTTATCTGCTAGAAGGTTCTGAAATATACTTGCAGCCCCACTTCATTTATTTGGAGCCTGGAGCCCTGTTTCTCAGAAACTTTCAGTGCTCTGATATAAATGCAGTATCTAAATTGTGCCTAGGACACATACTGGCTGTGTGTTACCCCCCCCCCCCCCCAACTTCAGCTCTCAGTTGCCTATGAAACTGAAGACTAGCAGCAGAAAAGATGCTGGCTTTCATTAGCTGAAGGAGTTTCCTCCCCCCTTAATCCAAGTCTCCTTGTAACCTGTCAAGAAAAAGACTAAGATGGGGGTCGCTAGGTGGCGCCCTAGTGGATAGAGCACTGGCCCTGGACTCGGGAGGATGTGAGTTCAAATGTGGCCTCAGACACTTACTAACAGTGTGATCCTGGGCAAGTCACTTAACCCTGATTGCCTTCCAAAAAAAAAAAAAAGGCAAAGAAAAAGACTGAGGTAGTTCTCTATGTAACAAGTGCAGTGGCACTTGGCCTGATTTGCAAGGCATCAAAAGGCCTATCTGGCCCTAAATCTCTTTCCCACTGCCATCATGCCCCAAACTGCATTGACTTTAGAAGGCCTCTGTTAAAATTCACAATATGGGGGCAACTAGGTAGCACAGTGGATAGAGCACCAGCCCTGGATTCAGGAGGACCTGAGTTCAAATGTGACCTCAGACACATAACACTTACTAGCTGTGTGACCCTGGGCAAATCATTTAATCCTATTGCCTAGCAAAAAAATAAAAATAAAATTCACAATATGTTATCTGGGACAAGTAACACTTAATGACAGAGAGCATGGTCCAGAGAATCATATGACAAGTCACTGCCTGTTGAAACTTAGCCAGTTCCTTTTCCTTCTTTTGGCCTTAGTTTCCCCATCTGTAAAATGAGGAAGTTAGACTAAATGGCAGAACCTGCAGGGGCCATCTTATAACTGTCCTTTAACAATTGAGACCACACCTGCTTTGGTATGTGTAATAAGATCCAAGGTTCTCTAATCTGAACTCTTGCTTGAGGCAGATTTTTGCTCAAGTAGAGCTTGAACAAGGGGACCTGTCTCTTTGTAGGGTCACTTACGCAAAGGCCAAGCCTTAGCCATCCTGGGAAATACAGAAGAAGCCGTCAGGGAGTTCCTGTTCTGTGTGGCTTTGGATGAGGAGAATAGGCTGGCCAGATGTGAAGCTGCCAAGGTGAGTCTAAGCCAGCTCTTAGATAACGCTGGTGGGCTGGCTTCCTGTGGCAAGTGAGGGGCTGGCCTGCTGCCCTCTTTTCTTTGTCTGAGAGAGACAGAAAGAGGAAAGAGAATGAGAGGTGAGACAGAGAGAGAGGAAAGAGAGAATGAGAGGAAAAACAAAGAGAGGATAGATGAGACAGACAGATCCCTTTGGGCTGAACTGACTCGCCATCCTTTCCAAGGCTTCTGTGCTGGGGCCTCAGGGAAGGGAGCACCACCTCCTATACATTATTGCCCCTTACCTCCTGAGTGAAGCCCTTCTGTTCAGGGTTTCCAGGAAATCAGATGCCATGATTTGGTGCACATTTATAGGAGCCCTCTGGGGGAAGGGTGAACTGGGGGCTTTTCAGCCTTAAAGTTTTTTAAAAAATCAGTGGCTATTGAGGCCTGCTCGAAGGCCTCCTGGCTTCCCAAGGAGAGAAAGCAATTATCGAGTCTGCCTACCTGTTGTTCTAGACTGCTGCTTCTAATGAGGAGAAGACGATATTGCCTTATCCCACAGACTAGCACATGGGGAAGGAAGGAGGGAGGGAGGGAAGGAAGGAGAGAGCCTAGGAAGGGTTGGGGTCAGTCAGTAGATAGATAAGAGGCTGACCCAAAGAGGAGGGGTCCTTGCTGGATTACCAAGCATTTACTGTGTGCCAGACCACAGTCAGTGGTAAGCTCATACATTGGTTCTAGCATACCCCTTCCTCCCAAGGCTGGTCTTCCCTTCTGATAAGGGAATTTGTTTTTTAGCTTTTCACCCCTTCTTTCTGGGCTCCTCCCTCCATGCTTGGGATTTTCCCCCTCCTTTTTCTCTCCCAACTGCTTACATAACCACCGTGAGTTTCAGGGTCCTGTCCCTTCCAAGGGCCTCTAGGTGGGCACTCAGTGGAAAGAGGGCTGGGTGGAGCTGACAATATGGTTGTCAGATTTGGAAAATGTATGTACAAAGACTCAAGTAAATGAAGGAAAAGGAGTTAGAACGCAGATGTTTCTGTGGCGGGCTGCAATTTCCTTCCACAGAATGGATAATGGAAAGAATGCTGGATTTGGAGTCTGAATACCTGTGTTTGAAACTGAGCTCTTTCCTTGACTTCCCCTCTCTAAGCCTTAGTTTTCCTTTTCTGTACAACAAGGGGGTTGGATTAGATGACTTTTAAGATCTCTTATGGAGAGTACTTAGGAGAGTGAACACCATGGTTATGGGTTTTTTGGGTTTTTTTGCCTCCTTTATTGACCCATTTCAGTCTCTTCTTTGGAAGACTGAGACTGGAGTGGAATCGACTTTGATTTAGCATTGTGAAGTGGTCTTTCCTACTGGGAGATGAACCAGACCTTGGATTAGACCTTGGATTTCTCCAGCCATTGAGTAGTTTTCTGGTTTATATTGAAGAAGGGTTGATGGTACCATTGTTCACTCTTTTTCCTCCCTTTACCTCCACTCCCCTTTGCTTTTTTCACTTTAGAAAGGAAGTTATTTGTGCTTTCTAATATGGTTGCATTGGAAGGTCATGGCCTTTTTTCCCAGGTCTCACCTTGGAATTGTGTGGCCCGGCTGGACCGTTCAGGGAGTCCCCAGGCTTCTGTCATTCTCTTCACTGTTGGGCTCTGGCTACTGGCCAACCATTGAGTAGATTTCTGCCTGTAGCTTGTTTCTGCCAACTCTGGGCCTTGAGAATCCAGGTACCTTTCAGGCCTCCAGGACTGAGGAGGGTTGAAATTGAACATAATTGAAAAAGCAGGGAGAGAACATGGACCCTGACCCCAGCTGCTCAGAGAATGGCTAGAGAAGCTGAAACTCAGACATGACACCATTCTAAAGAGAGACAAGGAGGGTCAGGGTCTTTGGCAGAGTGGAGGAGATGAGGGCTGACTAGAGTAGGGAGAGAGATCAGCCAGATTAAAGGAAGTTAAGGTTTGGGTTTCTGCAGGAAAAGTGAACAAAGGACCCCCTCCCTATGACTTGAAGACACCCTATGGGAATGGTCCATATTCTCTGCTAGGACTTTGCCTGGTTTCCTCTGTCTGCTTCTTCACTCTCTGCTTCCTTGCCAGATAAATGGGTCAGAAGCATATCTGCCTTCAGGCCTGCTCTGGAATAGTGACTGTTGGGAGCTGGGTAGACAACTAGCTCCCCAACACCAGACCGGAGTTAGTTCCTCATTGTCCACCACGTTGGGGCAGTCCTCGACTAGAAAAATCACTTTGTCCCTTGCTCTTCTTCCATAAGAGAGCTGCTCTCCTGCTCCTCTTATCTTCAGAGCCTTGAAGGAGCTGACTAAGGAGTGAAATGTTCTGCTTTCTGTCTCAGCTCCTGTTAAGTTTATTCTCACCCATCCCTGGGAATACCCAGGAGCGCTTAGCAAGCAGCCTCCAACTGCAGTCCAGCAGCTCTAGACCAAAAAGCACTGCCGTGGCTTCCCAGTCCTGTGGAGCTGCCAGCAGAGATGAACCTCAACTGCCAGGATTGGTCCAGGTAAGGCAGACAGGTGCTGCTGGCTGCTGCTTTAGGGCTCTGCTCTTTAATGGACTTGGCCTTATCAGGGGAAGGGAGGGATGGGGGGGGAGGGGGCCGGATCAAGGGGAGGGAGGGACAACGTCTTTCTCCCCTTCTGCTTTTCACTGCCGAGGACAAGTCTTCCATGGAGCTCTTGGTGTCAAAGATCTGGGGAAAGGTTCATTAGAGAGTCTGTAAAACTTACAACAGCTTTTCTCACACCCAAGGCAGGAGGGAGCCGGGAATGTGGGCTCTGATGGCTTGGCCTACCCATCCTCCTTCTGAAGCCCTCTCCCATGTATCAGGCTAAGAAACAAGATGTCCCAAACTGTGCCTGGTTTGTAGTTGTCTCTAAGTGAAAGGAAAGAAAGAGAGGACAGAAAGAGGATGTCCATGTAAGGGGATAGATGGGTGGTTGTGCCTGGGCACACACTAGCTGGACCTCAGCAACATGACCTTTGATAGTGATGCTTCCTTGGAGAGAGGGAGAGGTGGAGGATGGTGGCACCTCATAGACTCAGGACTTGGCATCAGGATGGGGCAGGAGTTCCTGGCAGCCTATTTAGATAGCTTTGGAGAACCTGGCATTGTGAACCAGCGGGAAGGCCTGGAAGAAAGTTCCATCATAAGGCACGATCTACCAGCATGCCAAATACTTGAAAATCTTGGGAAGAATGGGGTTTTCGTTCTAGGAAGTTAAATCCTCATGTCGTTATGTTCAAAAAGTTGAATGCCACAGACTATGGGAGGGGAGATAACAGCTCCTTCTCTGCCTCACCTCAAATCTTTCTCCCATTTCCCCTATATCTCACCTACTACCAATCTGTACCCTGAGAAGAGGAGTCTGGCCAACTTTGACCTCGGGACTGTAGATTAAGATTAGGGAGGGATTTCCCCCAGGTCAATCTCCCCAAGTTGGCACTGGATTGATTCCCTGGGTAAAGAAAAGTTCTTTCTGCTTTGAGTAATCCCTGTGTAGCTAGCCAAACTTCTGGGAAACTGGTTATCTAACCAGCTGACCTATTGCCCCAGTAACCTGCTTATTAGGAATGCCATTCACAGGCTGCCCAGTGAATTCCTGGCCCACAGTGTAGGTCCTCGAGCCGATTGGGTTAAAAGCATTCTTGCTATATCAGTTTTCAAGCATTCAGACCAAACTTTTTACAAAAAAGAGAAATAAAATTTTCCCTTAAATCATTTTGGACTCTTTTTTTTTTGGGGGGGGGGGGACTTCTAAAACTAATTAAACTTTTCCCAATTCAGCGCGACAGGCTATTTCATGCAATAGTAGCATAAGTTTGTATTGTGGCCCTTCCAAAAGGCTTGCCTTGTTACATTAACTGACATTTACATAGCACTTTACAGATATACATTTATCTTGTTTGAATCCCTTGAAGTAGGTGCTAGAGGGATTATCCCCATTTTACAACTAAAACAATTGAGGCTCAAAGTCTGAGTGACTTGGAGTGGGATTGCTCTACTCTTTCCTCCTCCCTTCTCCTTTGTCCCGACCCCAACTATTGATGGGAATCAGAGGAGGACCAGAATTGCAAATAGCCACTCATTTTGCCTGACCTCCCTGTCTCACAGGAGATTGACAAATACCCTCCTGCTCAGGAGGAGCCAGACCCTTCTGGCTGCGTTGGCCTGGATTATATGGAAGAGAGGAAAGAAGAGGAGTACGAGGAGCTAGAGAAACAGAATCTAGTAGTCAGGCTCAAGGAGAAGAGACAGGATGCAGTGTTCCAGGCCCAGGAGGAGGAGGAGGAGGAAGAGGAAGAGAGACAGGTTCTGGAAGCCCTATCCAGGGAGACAAGACAGGCTACAATTGTCCATCTCCAGGAGGAGGAGATACAGGTTCTGGTGACCCAGCCTGAGGAGAGACAGACCCTGGTCATCCAGCCTGAGGAGGAAGAGGAGGAGGAGGAGGAAGAGGAGGAAGAGGAGGAGGACGAGGACGAGGAGGAGGAGGAGGAGGAGGACGAGGATGAGGAGGAGGAGGACGAGGAGGACGAGGACGAGGATGAGGAGGAGATACAGGCTGTGGTGGTCCAGGGAGAGGAGGAGGAGATTCGAGCGGTGGTGGTCCAGGGAGAGGAGGAGGAGATCCGAGCGGTGGTGGTCCAGGGAGAGGAAGAAGAGATTCAGGCTGTTGTGGTCCAGCCTGAAGAGGAGATGCAGGCTATGATGGTCCAGGTCAAGGAGGAGGACATACAGGTTCCAGTGTTCCAGCCCAAGGAGGAGGAAGGAGAGATCCAGGCTGTAGTGGTCCAGCCCAAGGAAGAGGAGATAGAGATTCCTGTATTCCAGCCCAAGGACGAAGAGATTGACATTCCCGATTTCCAGATTAAAGAGGAGCCGATAGACATTCCCGATTTCCAGCTGAAAGAGGAGCCGATAGACATTCCTGATTTCCACTTCAAGCAGGAACAGGAGGAGGATATAGACTTTCCCACATTTCACCTCAAAGAGGAGGAAGAGCTAGACTTTCCCGAGTTCCAGCTCAAGGAAGAGGTGGAGGAGATCGACTTTCCCGAGTTCCAGCTCAAGGAGGAGGAGGAGGAGATAAACTTCCCCGAGTTCCAGCTCAAGGAAGAAGCAGAAGATTTAGATTTTCCTGAGTTCCAGCTTAAGGAGGAAGATGAGGATTTAGACTTTCCTGAGTTCCGGCCCAAGGAGGAAGAAGAAGATTTAGACTTTCCTGAGTTTCAGCCTAAAGAAGAGCCAATAGACCTTCCAGACTTCCAGATCAAAGAGGAACCAATCGACATTCCAGACTTTCAGATTAAACAGGAGGAGGAGGACGAGGAGGAGATACCAGTTCTGGTGGCCCAGCCCGAATCAGAAGAGGAAACACTGGCTCTCATGGCCCAGCCTGATGAGGAGGAGACACTGGCTCTGATGGCCCAGGCTTTGGAGCAAAAGAGACAGGCTTGCATGTCCCATCCCGAAGACAGACATGCTTTTGTGTTCCAGCCCGAAGAGACACAGACTTCCATGTCCCAGTCCGAAGACGGACATGCTTTTGTGTTCCAGCCCGAAGAGACACAGACTTCCATGTCCCAGTCTGAAGACGGACATGCTTTTGTGTTCCAGCCCGAAGAGACACAGGCTTCCATGTCCCAGTCCGAAGTGGGACATGCTTTTGTGTTCCAGCCCGAAGACACACAGGCTTCTGTGTCCCAATCCGAAGAGACACAGGCTTCCATGTACCAGCCTGAAGAGGGACAGGCTTTTATGTTCCATCCTGAAGAGGGACAGGCTCCTGTGTTCCAGCCCGTAGAGGGACAGGTTCCTATGTTCCAGCCCGAAGAGACACAAGCTTCCATGTGCCAGCCCGGAGCCGGACAGGCTTTTATGTTCCACCCTGAAGAAGGACAGGCTCCCATGTTCCAGCCCGAAGAGGGACATGCTTTTATGTTCCAGCTTGATGAGGGACCTGATTCAGTGTTCCAGCCCGAAGAGGGACACGCTTTTCTGTTCCAGCCCAATGTGGGACCGGATTCAGTATTTCACCCCAATGGGGGACAGCCTGAAGAGTACCAGGCTTTTATGTTCCAGCCTGATGAAGAAGAGGTTTCCTTGTTCCAGGAAGAGAGGAGACAGGCTTCGGTGTCACAGACCAGAAAGAGACAGGCTTCGGTGTCGCAGACCAGAAAGAGACAGGCTTCTTCATCCCAGCCCAGAAAGAGACAGGCTTCAGGGTCCCAGCCTGGAAAGAGATACAGTTCCTCATCCCAGCCTGGGAAGAGACAGGCTTCTTCATCCCAGCCCAGAAAGAGACAGGCTTCTTCATCCCAGCCTGGAAAGAGACAAGGTTCCTCATCCCAGCCCAGAAAGAGACAGGCTCGGGTAGGCCAGCCTAAAGAGGAGAAGAAACAGGTACGAGTGACCCAGCCCAAGAAGAGAAAGGCTCCAGCAATCCAGCCAAAGGATAAAAAGAAACAGTCTGCAGTGACCCAGCCCAAGAAAAAGAAACAGATTCCAGTCACCCAGCCCAAGAAAAAGAGACAGACCCCAGTGACCCAGACCAAGAAGAGAATAGGGCGGGTGGTCCAAGCCAAGAAGAAAGCAAGTCGAGTGGTCCAAGCCAAGAAGAGACAGGCTCTGGACACCCAGGCCCAGAAGAGACAGACTCAAGGGGCCCAGGCCAAGAAGAGACAGGTTGAAGCGGCCCAGGCCAAGGAGGAGGAGAACAAAGAGCCCCAGAAACGTCAACTGCCAAGACGGAAACGCAGCCCCTCACAGTCCTTAGACTCTGAAGTACCATGCAAGATTCCCAGGACAGGTAATAGCCCTACCTAAAGAGATTCCATGGGGGCCCCAGAGTCATTAAGTCTGAAAAGAGAATGAAAGATGGGCTGATCTCCATTTTATAACTGAGGCCCAGGCAGGGGAAGTGACTTGTGTAAGATCATCCATAGAATCCTAGCTATAGGTCTGAGAGAAGCCATCTAAGCCACCCCTTCTTTTTACGGAGAAGGTGGCCTAGAAAGGTGAAAACATTTCCTGAAGGCCACACCGTACTTTAGTTAGCAAGAGTCCAGGCCCCTTTTTTTTCTGAACTAGGCTTCCCTCATCATGCCCCAAACATGGCATAAGATATATAAATGCTGATATCATCTCTTCCCAGTCACATTCCCCGCTAGTCCATAAGAAACATGGCGATTCTACCTTACCTGGGGGGGTAGCATCTTCCACTCCAAGAGAGGTCCTTCCCAAAGGCTGAGGGTGGAAATGCAGGGCAAGAAATCAGCTCTCTGATGTTTAAAAACAAACCAGAACCTCTTGGGCCAGGGATAGTAGCTCACTCCAAATTTGATTGGACATTTTACATTTCAGATTCAGATGACTCCCAGGGTGGGAATCATGCTCACAATGTTCCCTTTGAATCTTTCGACCCAACTGACCTGGATTGTCCTCTCTGCATGAGGTGGGTATGCAGTGTCATCAATCCCATACCCCTTGATGGGCCGCTTTCCTGATGTCTGCTGCATCAGCAGCCCAGATGCTCAGCCACATCCCAAGGCTAGGGAAGACTAGGGAAGCCAAGACTAGGGAAGCCAAGGTTTGGTTGTGAGTGACTGCAGACTCATACAGGCTGTGTGATCCTGGCCAAGTCACATAACTTTTCAGTTTTCCAGGCTACTCTCTAGGAATAGAAGTTTCAAAGTTGGAGCCACTTTGCATGGTGGAAGCATTTTTTTTTTCCACTGGGAGTTCCTGCACTGATGAAAATCACAGGCCTGATATGAAAAAAAACAAAAACAAAAACAAAACAGAGCAACAGCTAGCTTCCAAGGGATACTGCCAAGCATAGACTAACACACCACCTGGTTCTAGCTATCATCTCTTCTTTTCCTTCCCATCCTGAGTCCTATCTTGTCTAGTAGAATCAGCCTTAGTGTTTTCAGCACATGTGGTCTGACTGGGAAGAGAGTGGAAGGAGTAGCCCTCCTCACCCCCACCAAAAGCCCCCATCCTCCGGTGGGCTGGACTAGGCCTGGGCATTATAAGCTGGGCAAAATTCTTCATTCTGAACATGCCCAAGCAGTTCAGCTACAAAACGAACAGCATAGTGTGACAAAAAGGATATTTCCTTATAAGTCAGTGATTAGAGTACCATGAGGGCATTCCAGTCCAGAAAGAATTGGTCTTCCACAGTGTGTTACCTACTGGTCCTATTGGCTAAGTCCTCTGTATGTGCTGGGGCAGCTGAGCAGTTAGGGCTGCAGATACAGCTACTAGCCACTGGAGGGTGCCCTGCAGCTGGTTGCCTCTTCAGGTCACTGAGTTGAGTTGTTCAACCCTGGCCTTTGTTTCTATGGCCTTGCTCCAGTTTTGACAGTCAGCTGTTGCCCTCTGCCTCTCATCAGTACTCCACCACCAGCACTAAATCCAGTGATCCCTTCTTGAAGGCCTCTCTTCAGGGGAGAGCCAGGTTTGCATGATGGCAAAGAAATGGAAGGAACATGAGAAACTACTTAATATAAAGGGCACTTCCTTAACAGTAGAACATGTGGCCGAGAGACCGCAGGTTCCCCACCCCTGGTCAAGACAGTCTAGAACTTGGAATCATAGGGATTCTGAGTGGAAGAGAATGGTGATTAGCTAGTCGGAGGGCAGTCACCGTGGTCACCATTTCTAGTAACGATGGTTACTGATCGATGATCATCATTCTCTAAGTGACAGAAGGGTAGATGTTGAGGCATTGGGTATAGTGTTGAATGTTGGGGTTAGACATGGGATGGCAAGACGCCTGTTTCTGGTGTTACTGAGGGCAGGGCTGATCCTGAGCCAGTTCCAATGCTGATTGGCTCATCTTCTGCTGGGTAGATTGGGAGGGCCCTGATCACCTGATCGCAGATATGCTGGAAACCCTAACAAATGCTTTCATTTGACCTCCCTAGGGTTCTAACCCCCTTGCTTTGCCAAGGGTACCCCCAAAAGCTTAAAATCGAGTTAAATTCTCAATTTTGGTTTTTATGACTTGATTTCAGGCTGTTCTATGAGCCTGTCACCACCCCCTGTGGACACACCTTCTGCATGAAATGTCTTGAAAGAAGCTTGGATCACAACCCCAAGTGTCCCCTGTGCAAAGAAGGCCTTGCAGAGGTAAGACAGCATATTTAATTCAAGAAAATGTTATACCTGGCATGGTGGAGAGAAAGAGAGAGAGAGATCAGACATTTGTACCCTTTTCATGAGAGTCAAAGCTTTATGGCTAGGACCAGTCTGAAATAGACCCATGACTTCTCATACAGGTCATCATAGAGCTAACTCCAATCTTGTCTCTAGGCCTTTAACAAATCTAGATCTCCCTATTTGAGGCCTTGCTTGAGATGAATAATTAGAGCCCAACAGAATTCCCTATCCCCTGCATGACCCTGGGCTCTCAAGCCTCAGTTTTCTCAGCTGTCAGGTGGGGATAAAAAGAGAATGAGATATTTATAAAAAACACTATTTCTGTAGTCCATAGGGGCTATAGAAATGCTCTGTCCCCTTTCCCCTCCTCCTTCCCTGATTAATATACTTGATAAACTTTCCTAGAAATTAAAAGCGATAGGAAGCCTGACTTGTGTGTCAAAAGAGCCTTAACACAGGGCTCATTACCTTCACAATGACTGGGCAGGCCCCCAAAACAACTGATTTCTTTCCTTCTTGGTGTAGTGTGTATCTGTGAGGAAATGTAGCAAAAATTTACTGATGGAGGCAATGATAGCCAAGTACCTGCCTGATGACCTCAGTGAGCGCCGCAGGATTTACGAGGAGGAAATGGCAGAACTCTCCAAGTATGTAACCCTATATATGTCATTTTGTCTCCCAGCACGTGAGGGAATGGACTGAAATATAAGTCAAGATAAGTTCGTTCAGTTGGATCCAAGGAAAGTATCCTTAAGGGCCAGGTGCTCAAAAAGTGGGAGGCAGAGTGTAGGACCAGATGATCTCTTTAGGCCCCAACAGAGCCAACGTGACGCAATAGAAAGAGTACCCAACTCAGAGTTACTGGTACTGGGTTCAAATCACAGCTTTCTGCTACCTTACTACCTATGTGACCATGAACAAGTCCTTTCCCTTCATTCCCTTAAGGGCAAAATGAGCTGATTGGACGAGATGGCCTCTCAGGTGCCTTCTAGCTGTAGGCCTTGGTTCCCATCACCCTTCTGTCTCAGGAACATTCCAGATTCCCTGGGTCAGCGCCTATGTACTTGTGAGGCGAAAGGTTGGAACTAGGACCCAAGTGATGTCCCTGGCTCAGTCTATTGGGAAGGGTAATACTATCTCATGGAGTTCTAAGAACCAGCAGTGCAGTCCTGTTCCTAAGGCCATCTGCTTCCAGGCTTTTACTGCCCTGGCCACAGCTCAGGAAAGGCTGGACTCCTGGTGACTTTTGATTGGACAAACAGTAGCTCCAGTCACATTTTGAGTACCTTTTCCATTTGAGAGCCAGGCACTATGACCCTCCCATGCTCTATTCTCATGGCAATTTGGTTGGCAGCATCCCCTCCCTGGAAACTAGCTTTCCCCAACTACTGTGGCAGCACCAGGGGACTCAGCTTGGGGGTGACTCCTTTTGGAATTTGGCTAAGCACTCAGCAACTTAGCATTTCTCTGCATCATTAAACAAAGCTGTCCTCCCACCCCCCTCCCCAGTTTGGGCTTGGGATGGGGTGGGGCTTGGTAGTTTGCCTGCTTTCCCCCTACCCCTTTTTGCCCTGATGGTTCCTTGGAGGCAGAGCCAGCAGGTGGGAGGTCAAGGGAGAGGGCCACAGGTGGGTCCAGGAGTGATGGTGGCTGAGAAGGCCTCTATTCCTTGGGCAAGCTGGGGGCCGTCTTTTCTCCTTTTGGACACAGCAGCTCCTCCCCAAGCTGAAAGCAGAGCATCAGAAGGCCCTTGTTTGGCAAGACAGCAAAATCAGAGGCAGGCCAAGACATTCCCCCACAGTGTTAAAGGTGCTCAAAGATGGCCCCTCTCTGGTGGGGACATGAGGGAGAAACCCTGCTGTCAAAATTATATTTCCCTTCTGCAGCAGCCTGAGTAAGAATGTGCCTATATTTGTGTGCACCATGGCCTACCCCACTGTGCCATGCCCCCTACACATCTTCGAGCCTTGCTACCGCCTTATGATTCGAAGATGCATGGAGACCGGCAGCAGGCATTTCGGCATGTGCATTGGCGACTCCGCCAGAGGGTGAGTGTGTGAAGGGATGGGGCCTGGCTCAACTAGGGTGTGGCGTGGGAGGTGGGGAGAAACTCGCACAACATAGACAGACTGTCACAGCATATCTAGCCCAACCCCCACATTTTACAGATGGGAAAACTTAGGCCCCAGAGAGAAAGAGAGAGAGTGGAACATAGGCAACATGACCTTTTTTTCTGAACCCTAGGCAACACTAGGATGTGAGTTGCTCTGGTAACCTGTGGGACTACCTTGAGCTTGTCTTGGGGAAGGTACAGAGACTCCTAGACCCTCCCCCCCGAACCCTACAGGAATATGGCCCATGAATCCCTTGCTATTCACTAGTAGCTTTCTACTTTCTATCACATACTATTTTACTAAGCGGGAAAGAGGAAAGAGGGCACACCAGGCAAGCAGAATAGAAGTAGGGATGAGCACGGTAGCGGGAAATAGGAAGAAGAGACTGGTCTTACTATAAGAGAGTATACTTGAGGCAGTGGCAGCCAGGCTACTTATCCAAGGCCACAGAGCAGCTGAGCCAAGATTGGAACCCAGGACTTCGGACTCCAAATTCAACTCTCTTCCTTTCTGCTCCAGCAGAGATATTTCTCATTTCTCTTACTTTCCTCTTTTTCTCTTTCCCACTCCTTCCTTTCCAGCTTCTGCCTTCTATGCCTTAAGTCTCCGCTGGCAGCAGAGTAGTGGTTGGGGCCCCTGAGGGGGTTCCTAGGTTGAAGGGCAGAGCTGCCCTGGGACATTCTGAATTTCCCTTCAGTCCCCAGAACGGTGGGGACCTGATGTCCTTGTTGTATAAAGGGATACTTATTCCATAATTCTTTGCAAGGACAGCTGTGCTCATTTGCCCCAGTGTGATTGATGATCCTTGTTGTCTCAAAGCAGAGTATCTGTGACCATCACTGCATCTTTCCTGCTCTCACAGCTGCCTTGATTAGATGACATAGGGGGAATGGTTTTTTGTTTTGTGTTTCTTCAGTACATATTGTTCCTCAGGCCTGCTTTAGTTCATTTACTGAAATCCCTGAACATCTGTTTAGCCCCAGAGAGCAGAGGGGGAGGTAGATAGGGTCATGGGCTCTGGGATACCCTTCCTTTGTAGATAAGCCTCTGAGGACTCTCAACTGAGCCAGTGTCCTCGAGAAGAAAAAGGGCACAAGGAGTAAAGACTCTGGTCCAAGGGGCCATGCCTGACACAGACTCTTGGCTTTTCCTGGTGGGGACCCCCAAGGACTCAGGCTCTGGGGTTGGCCAAATCATATTCTAGAATCATTAAGGTGGCTAAGCTTTAGGCCTGGGGAAACAAAGCCAGTGACAAAAATGATTGTTTTGCTTACTTCTACCCCAATATATAGGTTTGCAGAATATGGTTGCTTGCTGGAGATAAGAAATGTTGAATTCTTTCCTGATGGTCGCTCCGTGGTGGACAGCATTGGTAAGAGGAGGTTTAAGGTGCTACGGCAGAGCCAGAGGGATGGCTACAACACAGCCGACATCGAATATGTTGAGGATCAGAAGGTGGGTTTGCTCCAGGGGCTGAGAATCAGGAAGCCAGCAGATTCCAGGAACTTGGAATGCCAACCTGGTGTCATGAGCATTTTGCTGGGGTTTCCCTTTAGGTTGCTGGTGGTACCTTAAGAGAAGCCAGAAAGCTAGAGCAAAGTGTTGGCCCCACCCCACCCCCAGCTCAGTAGCTGAGCAACTACAGGCCTCAGGAAGAGCACATCCTTTAACTTGACCTGGGAGACAGATCGTCCCCAAATCCCCATCTTCCCATGAATGCACTGTCCCGTTTCACAGTGGGATAGGTGGCAAGCACAGTTAGTGCATTTTTGACTTTGCTTGTGGTGAGAAAAAGAGGTGACCATGACAGTAGTCATTTCTCTTCATGCATGTAACAGGCATTCACATATCTGTGGAATGAATGAAGTGTAGCTTTGGTATGCTGAGTTAGAATGGGACCTTCTCACATGCCCTTCCTGGTGCTAAGAGAGGATCCATAAGGAATGAATGGGTGGGGGGAGGGGTAGGAATTCAGTCCCCTTTTAACATCTTTGATGATGCAGATGTTTTGCTGTGAAAACTAGTTTCAACAGCTGCTGGCCTCTTCCCCTCCCCCTACTGTGTAATTGCCTACATCTGGACATGTAAGTTGATGCACAAGTACACAGACAGAAGCAGGGTGCCCAGACCTCTCTCCAAATGGGCCATCATCCATCTGAATGGTTCAGTCATGCTGGCCAGATGGACTCAAGCATGTCTGGCTGAAGGGTCTTTGATAGAGGGACCGAATGCCTGGGGAGTGGCCAGCAGCCCTCTGCTCATGTGACTTCTCTGGCTAATTCCAGGTTGAAGGGGAAGAGTATATCAGATTGCTGAACCTGCACAGCTCCGTATATGATCAATCACTTGCCTGGTTTGATTCGCTCAAACAAGCGCTCCGGAGCCGCATTCTGGGCCACTTTGGTCCCATGCCACCAAAAGATCTGGATCCACAGGTATAACAGAAGAGCCCTTGCCCACAGAGGGTCCTTGGGGTTGGTGACTGAATGAGTGTGGTCATTAGCAGACAAGGGGATCACAGGAAAATCGAGTGGCATTTGTTAACTGCTTGTGCTTTTGCTGCTATCTGGCCGTGCAAGTAGGAGCCGAAACCAAAGTTGGAGGAGGGGGTGGGGCAACATAGGCAGTCCTTTTGGCCCTAGGGTCTCATCTCTCCCAAAGCAAAGGTGAGGCTGACATCCACAGTATGAGTCAGAGCAATGAGAACTCCTAGTTGGGCTGGGAGATAGGATACTTGACTAGAAAAACTTTGGGCAGGCCAGGCAAACAGGCAAGGAGAAAAGGCCAGGCATGAGATGAGGAGACAGAACTGAAACTGTCCAGGTGGGTATGTCTAGCATGCAGGCTTTTATGTAGAAGTGGAGCTCAGGAGAGACTTCATACTTAACTCATGGCCATAGCTTCTACTGCCGCCATGTTCTATGTCTCAAGGTCCCCTGCAGCTCAGACTTGGTACATTCTCTGTCCTGAGGGCCCTTCCAGTCCTGTCCCCTTCTGGGTTCTAAAACTTTCACCTCCTATCCCTAGCATATGCTAAGGTGATAGTGTCTATTCCCAGAGTGGGAGGGAAAGGGTGACCCTTCTCCCTTTGCCTATGATTCAGGTTCCCTAATACAGAAGCATCTCCCTGGTGAGGGAAGTCTCCCAGCGCCCCTGTGCCCAGCCTGAGCTACTGTCTCTCAGCCCTGTCATCCCTCGGAGCTGGCAGAAGGGAAACAGCAGTAGTAAGAGCAGTTTTCCAAGAAAAGCACACAGATGCCCCAGGGACTCCGACGGGCTCGGTGACACTCTTAGTAATTGTCACTATCGCTTGGGTAGCACCAGCCCCGAGCTACCAGGCAGCCGCGTGTGGCAGTTGATACAAATCCGGACCTGAAGGGGATGGCCAAGAGACATGAACTTTTATTCAGAGCAATAGCTAGCGTCTGGAAGGTTAGTGGCAGTAGTGGGTGGGTGTAGAAGCCAGTGGGGGCCCAGTGGAATAGACCAAAAGAAAAAAAAGTCTGAGAGTAGCCTAGGGACAGGACAGAGAAGTTGGCGCTGAAGAAGCAAACCAAGGTAGGTCCTTGTGCTTTGGGTTTAGGAAACCTCCCAGCATCATGGTGGTACTGAAAATGACCAGTCCTCCTCTGTGTTTCTACTCCAGGTCAACCCCAATGGCCCTTCCTGGTGCTGGTGGATCCTGGCAGTCCTTCCGCTTGAAAGTAGGGCTCAGCTCCCTTTCTTATCCATGAAGTCCCTGAAGAACCGCTTGAATGGCATCCAGCGGGTCCTGATGTTCTTGGCCCGCAACCAAAACCCAAACCAAGTCCAAGTCCATGTCCAAGATGAAGATCAAGACCAAGACCATGACGAAGAACCAATGCCAGGCCCGAGCCACGAACCAATGCCAAGCCCAAGCTACGAACCAATGCCAGGCCCGAGCCAACAACCAACACCAGGCCCGAGCCAAGAACCAGTGCCAGGCCCGAGCCAAGGACCAGTGCCAGGCCCGAGCCAAGGACCAGCGCCAGGCCCGAGCCAGGGCCCGAGCCAAGGCGAAGACCAGGGCCAAAACCAAGGCGAAGACCAGGGCCAAAACCAAGGCGAAGACCAGGGCCCAGACCAAGGCGAAGAGCAGGGCCAAAACCAAGGCGAAGAGCAGGGCCAAAACCAAGGCGAAGAGCAGGGCC
>NW_020954513.1:2362831-2375256 GCF_900497805.2 Vombatus ursinus
GGGGGGGGGGGGGGGGGGGGAACTTACTGTCACTGTCTTTAATCACAATACTGTCTTAATGGGTGATCATTATTAACCTCAGGGGGAGTGTTGAGCAGGATGTCCTAAATAACACCTGCTTAGGGGTACTCCATGTGGAAAACCCTTATTCCTGCCTCTCCCCCCCCTCCATCTTCTCTCTTCTCTCTTTCTATCTGCAATTGTTGACATGCTGCATTGCTAAATGAATGGCCTAGGTGTTGTTCTAGAGCACACAGTGATATTGTTTGCCTTCAAAAGTTCAGAAAATAGCATTTACATTTCAGAAAGAATGTTTGGTCTTACTGTGAAACAATTGATGTTGATAAATTTATTTTGTTGACCCATGTTTGGTCTTATTGCAAATGCTTCTGGTTGGATTCAGCTAATGTTCACTACTTCATTCTGTTTGAATAATTTATTTTCGCACAATCGTGTCCTGTGGTGTTTTGTAAACATTGCGTGGGAGACTTCCCTTTAGGTTTGTTAAGAGAGGGAACTCTGGACTCTTCCCCTAGATTCCCCTTCCATGACTAGGTCTCCCTAGCTCACGTTCAGCTCCCCTTGGCTTCAACTTCCTCACTCGATTGCTGTTACTCCACCCAGTTGGATCTTCTAGTCCAATGGCTCATGATTATTTTTCCATTCTAGCCCTGTGGGCTTAGCACTTTTCCCTTTTAACCCTATGGGTCCATGAATTTTCTTGGGAAGAAACAAGGTCTATATACACATGGTTTGACTCAGCTTATCGTAGGAGGGACAGTGGAGCAGTGAAATGGGGTGTTTGTCCTGGATCAGGGCAAACCTGGGCAGGCCTCCATGGAGGAGCTCCCTAGGCAGTGGGTAGGATGCCCTTTACTTCAGGCTGTTTTGTTATCAGGGAAGGGAAACAAATGAAGTCTTTTTTTTTTAAATGCAGCAAGTCTTTGGCTTTTAAAACAACCCCATTTCATCAGGGAGTCTTGGGATTTGCCACAAGGATGGGGGGAGATTATAATTCAAGTAAGGAAGGTGGTCAAGCTCAGTCAGTGCCAATGTTCTCCTCCAGTCGGCACTGGGCAACAGAGGTCCAGGGCCAAGAGAAAAAGCTATTTGTTTTAAAAGGAACAATTC
This sequence comes from Vombatus ursinus, assembly GCF_900497805.2. Lineage (NCBI taxonomy): Eukaryota > Metazoa > Chordata > Mammalia > Diprotodontia > Vombatidae > Vombatus > Vombatus ursinus. The sequence continues at coordinate 2,363,963 of NW_020954513.1, forward strand.
GATTTGGCCTCTTTTACCAAAAATATGTATCATTTGATCTGAACCCCAACCCTCCTTCCTCCCACTTCATTTCTGATGAGGGCCCAAGAACAAATAGTGTAGGTGAAGAATAATCCTGGCCCAAGAACACTAGAAAGGAGCTTGGGTCCTGATGCAAAGGACTGGGAAGGGACTGGAAATTCAACAAATGGTCCCATTTAGTGGGGGCAGCTAGGTGGCTGAGAGAGCGGTGGAGAGAGCGCCTGGCCTGGAGTCAGGAAGACCTGAGTTCTATTGCAGCCACAGATACTTTACCAGCTACGTGATCCTAAGCAAGTCACTTCCCCCGGTTTGCCTCAGTTTCCTCATCTGTAAAATGAACTGGAGAAGGAAATGGCAAACCACTCCAGTATCTTTGCCGAGAAAACCCCAAATGGGCTCACAAAGAGTTAGATACAAATAAACAACAATAGAGTGGTCAACTTTTTCCAGTCAGTTATTCCCAGCCACAGTGACACACACACATAGCCTTCCCTAGGAGGTGGCTCTCACTCATCCCCAGCTACTGAGCCAAAGGTACATTTATGCCTAACCTTCACAACTTCACAACTCAAATATTCCGCTTTGGCCCTTGCTATCACGGATTGGCCCATTTGGCTGAGATGGGCCCTTTGATAAAGAAGGATGCAAGCCCAAAGAAGGGCAGGAACTCCCCCAAGCTTCTCGATGACTGGCCCAGTCCTGTAAGCAAGTCCACCTACCTCTGGCCTTTTTTGAACCTTCCCTGATAGCCTCGGTGAATGAGTGAAATAGCTTACTACGTGACAGGCATTGCATATGTCAAGTGTTCTGTGGGTACTGCTGTTGATAATTAGGCTGAGTCAGTGAAGAGTGAAAACTGTCAGGCTTGAGTAACATGACAAGAGACAGCCTGGTCCCTTGTCTACTGCTAATATAACAAAGTAGATTGAACAGATCCAACAAAACTCTGCTTCCGTCCATCAAGCATTTATGGAGCACCTTCTAGGTGCCTGGCACAGAAAACACAAATGCAACATGAAACAATCGCAATATGGTGTAGAACTCTGTTGGAGTTCTAAACAGAACCCACCAAACTTGCAGGAGGCACTGTGGGGTACAGTGGAAAGAACCCCAGCTCTGCTTTATCCCTGTGGCACCTCCAATAAATCACCTCATCTCTCTGGACCTCGGTTTGCTCTGGCAAATGAGTTTGGACTAGATGACACCTCCCCCCAATGAGAAATTTGAGCATCCCAAAATTGCTAGGGCAGGGCCTTGCTGAGAGTTAAGTGCTGAAGAGGCCCTTTGTTTTCCAGTTGTGTCTGACTTTTCATGACCCCCATGGACCATAGCAAACAAGGCCTTTCTGTCCTCCACTATCTCCTGAAGTCTGTCCAAGCTCATATTGGTTGCTTCCATGACACTATCTATCCATCTCATCCTCTGCCATCCCCTTCTCCTTTTGCCTTCAATCTTTCCCAACGTCAGGGTCTTTTCCAATGAATCCTGTCTTCTCTACGTAAGTGCAAAGCCATGCAGGCAAAGTGTGAGCCTGAGCCTGCCAGCAGCCTCCTTCCTAACCCTAACCCTTTTTAGCTTGGGAGCCAGAATGTCTAGCTGTATTCGGTATGTGGAAGCCCTACATTTCCTCTCCACTAGAAAGCTCACCCATCCCCTCCTCAGCATATATACCGAATTAAGACTGTGGACCAGCTAAAGTGACTTTCATGACATCACATTTCAACTCATTTTGTGGGATTTTCTTAAGTACCCAAATCACATCTTTCCACCCTAAGTGACGTGTATTTGGGACACAAGTATGTTTGACAAAGGTTGATATATTCGAAGTGGAGCTAGATGTTCCCGGGATTGCTTTTGTCCTCATACCAGAGCCTGACCTTAAGGTGCCACCCCCTTGTGATTGATGCAATTAAAGCCCCCCAAGGGGCCAAACCTCTCATCATTATCAAGCTATGTGCAAGGCATTGTGCTAACTGCTGAGGATCTAAAAAAAGTCAGATACACAGGGTGCTGACCCTCAAGGAATTCATTTTTTAAGGGAGGAAAAAGAGCAAGCAACCAGGTGCATAGAAGATATATCCAGCCCCAATGGAAGATCTTCTCAGAGGCCAGGCACGGGGTGGGGGGTGGGGGAGGACTGGGAAAGAAGGTGGGATCTGACCTGAGTCTTGAACGAAGGAGGAGAGAGAGATGAGGAGGGAGACCATTCCAATGGTAAACCACTTGAGAAAATGCTCGGATGGAGTATCTCATGCAAGGAACAAGAGGAGGCTGGTGTTGCCGGATCGTAGAGGATGTGGAAAGGCTGAAGCATAAGAAGACTGGAGAAGTAGTAAGAGGCCAGTCTGTGAAGGGCTTTAGAAGTCAAGGGACTATATATCTGGTCTTGGAGGTAACAGGCAATCACTAGAGTTATTAAGGGTGTGGTGTGTGGGGGGGTGTGGTGTGTGTGCAGGTGTATTATGCAGACTAAAGGCTTAGGAATATCACTTTGGAAGTTGAGTGGAAGATGGATTAACACCAAAAAACCAAACTACCCTGTGGGTCAATTCTAGAAACCAAACTTGGGGTGAGGCTGGTGTTTTGGTCCCATGGCTTGGACCCAGAAGATCCCTCCTGGGGAATGTGTGTGTTTGTGTGTGTACAGCAGGGGTGGGAGGAGGCAACAGGCTGAATGCAAGACAGAAGCCTCTCTCCAGCCACCCCCCTGGCCTTGGCTTGTGCAGTCTGCCTGGCTTGTTTTTCCTCTGAGTTGGGTTTTTTCCATCTTTCCCTAAACAAAATGGTTGCTGCTCATTGATGACTCAGTGCCTTTCTGCTCAGTCCCTATTACTGTTGCTTAGCTAGCTAGGTACTAATAAGCAGTGTTGCGGATGAAAAAAAAGGCCTTTTGTGGACAGCTTTGCTTTTATAGATTACAGGTCACTGATGGAGGTGGAATGCATTGACTTCCTCCCAGCTCCTAAATGAGGGATTGTGACAGGAATTTTATATAAAGGAGCTCATGCCATGAGGTCTCATGTGAAATGGACTTAAAATTCAGCTCAAATTATTATGGAAATGTTACTGTGTATAAAGAAACACAAGGAAACTCTGGAAATGGCAGAGAATATGTTTAGCTTTATTCTTGGTCAGGAGGAATGGAGTTCCAATTTATGGATGCAGAGAACCATAGAGCTTGATGGGGTCTTAGAATATAGACCAGGATGGCAGAGCTGAGAAGAATATTAGAACAGAGAATGTCAGAGGTGGGTGGGGGCATTGAGACAATTTCAGAGATAGAAGGGATCTTAATACTTAGACTCTCAGAGCTAGAAGGTCCTTAGAACAGAAAGGCAGAGTTGGAAGGAATCTAAGAACACAGAATGAAGTCATCCAGGCTTACAATCTCGATGGTATCCTCAACTCCTCCCTCACATACACTCCCCATGGTAAGATGGGGAGGGCATTAGCATTTATACTGGACCTACAATGTGCCAGGAACCTCACAAATATTTTCTCATTTGGTGCTCACAGCAACCCTTGAATGTAGATGTTGTTCTATTATTATCCACATTTTACAGTTGAGGATACTGAGGCAAATAGAGGTTAAATGACTTGCCCAAGGTCACATTGTTATTGTTGTTCATCCTTCATTAAAATTTTTTTTAATTAAAAAAAAAAGAGGACCAATGACATCATGAGGCGATGTCTTGACTCTGGGGGAATTGGATTTAAGTGAGGCAGAGGTACACAAAGTTGGCAGCCTCACTCTCTTCTGGAGTCATTGGAGTCCAGTGGCAAGACAAAAGTCAGGGCAACTGGCACTGGCCTGGGATTGAGGCAGATGACCTTGGCATTTTCGATGGCTGACCAAGCTCTAAGGGTTCCATGGCATCTGCTTCAGCTGCCTTCATGGCTGTTGGAACAAACTGTTCTCATCCACCCATTCCCTGGGGGGGAAGTCTTTAGATGCTTGAGGTAGGCATCCTCCTAACTCACCAGCAGGTTTGAGGCCTGTCAGTTACTCTCAACCTGATTTAGCCCATCTGCCAAGACAGTTTACTAGGGTATGGTTACTACAGCTTCTTGGAGCCACAGGTGAGAGTTGGGTGAGTTGGGTGGACACAAAAGGTAGATGAGCAGCCTTGAAAAGGACCCAGCAAGCCCTCACACCAGAGGTGCTTGTCCTTCCTGAACACCCCATACAAGCAACTACATACCAATAAGGTCTATACAGGACAAATTGGAGATGAGTAATAGAGAGATGGCACTAGGGAGCATTAAGGGGAAACAAGAAAGACTTCTTGTAAAAGGTGGGGTTTGAACTGGGTCTTGAAATAAACCAGGGATGTCAGGAGATGGTAATGAGGAGGGACGGAATCCTAGCCATGAGAAACAGTCAGTGAAAATGTTCAGAGCCCAGAAATAGGGTGTCTTGTTTGAGGAACAGCAAGGTAGCAAGCCAGTGTCACTGGATCGAAGAGGACATGGTAAGGAATAAGGTATAAGGGTATAGGAAAGGGGGCAGCTAGGTGGTGCTGCAGTGAATAAGGCACTGGCCCTGGAGTCAGGAGGATCTGAGTTCAAATTCAGCCTCAGACACTTACTAGCTGTGTGACCCTAGGCAAGTCCCTTAACCCTGATTGCCTCCCAAAAAAGATAGGAAAGGTGGAGAGGGGGGTTGGTTATGAAGGGCATTGCATGCCAAATGGGATTTATATTTGTTCTTGGAGGTGATTATTGGCAGTGGAAGAAGGGATGACATGCTTAGACCTGCACTTTAGGAAAATGACTTTGGTGGCTGAATGGAGGATGGACCAGGGTAGAGAGGGACATCCGGCAGGCAGACCAAGCAGCAAACTATTGCAACAGCCCATGCCTCAGGACATAAGGGCCCACACCAGAGTGGTAGTGGCATCAGAGGAGAGAAGGGGGGGGTGGATTCAAGAGATGTAAGAAAGATGAGATTTATAAGGTCGTTCTTGGCAACAGATCAGATATGAGGGGGGAGAGATAGTGAGGAGTCCAGGATGCTACCTATAGGTTGAGAGCCCAGGGTACTGGTAGGTTGGTGGTGCCTTCAATAGTAATAGAGAAGTTTGAAGAGAGGGAGGGTTTCAGGGGGAAAAGATGATGAATTCACTTTTGGACATATCAAATTTAAGATGTCTGTAGGATATCAAGCTTGCAATATCTAATAGCTGGAGATGAGAAACTAGAAGTCAGCAGAGAAGTTAGGGCAGGATGGGGAGATTTGAGAATCATCAGCATAGAGATGGTCATTAAATCCATGAGAGCTGATGAGATCACCAAGTGAAGTAGTCTAGAGGGAGAAGAGAAGGGGGCCCAGGACAGAGCCCTGAGGCACATCTACAGTTAGAGGATGTGATTTGGAGGAGGATCCAGCAAATGAGACTGAGAAAGAGGAGTCAGATCGGTAGAAAAATAGCCCTGAAACCCTAGAGAGAAGACAGGATCCAGGAGGAAAGGGTGATCAACAGTGTCAAAGGTTGCAGAGAGGTCAAAGAGAATGAGAATCAAGAAAAGACCATAGGATCAACGAAGAGATCACCAGTAACTTTGGAGACAGCAGTCTTGGTTGAATGACGAGGTTGCAAGCCAAACTGTAGACAGTTAAGAAGAAAGTAACAGGAGAGAAAGTAGAGGCTCCTATTGTAGATGGTTCTAGGAGTTTAGCCACAAAGGGAAGAAGAGGTATAGGACAATAGCTATCGGGGATGGAGAAATCATGTGAAGGTTTTTTGAGGATGAGGGAGTCACAGGTGTGTTTGTGGGTAGCAGGGAAGGAGTCAATAGACAGGGAACGATTGAAGATGAGTGTCAGAACGGGGATGACAGAGGGGGCAATCTGTTGGAGGACTGTGTCACAGTACATGACATCTTACATGCTTAATAAATGCTTCTTGATTTAACTGACCTTAAGATACAGAATATCAGAGCTGGGAAGAACCCTAAGAAATAACCTAATCCAACCTCCTCATTTTATTTGAGGAAACCAAATTTCTCACATTAGAGTCTTAATGAATCGTAGACTGAGTTGGATTGGATTTCAGAGGCCATCTACTCTCTTCTACAACACCCCTAACAAGGTGTCACCCAACCTTCCCTTGAAGAGTACCAATAATGGGGAACTTACTCCATACTCTCCTTGCAGATAGCCCTGCCAGGAAGGTTTTGTGTACATGGAGCCAAAATCTTCCCTCTGTACAACTTCTATCCATTGGGCCCACTAGGGACTGACTGAGGAAGTCCTATTGGAAGAAGGCCTAACAGATGTTCACATTTACGGCATACAATGCTTTCACAGAGCCTCTCTTGATCTTCACTTCAAGGGAGACTAGGGCATAGATCATCACCTCCATCAACAATTGAAGGAACAGTCCGTGCCTTACATGGTATTGGGTGATTTTTGCTTAACTGATTTTCTTCATTACAAAGGGGAAGGGGGAGATGTTTCCAGAAATGACTGTGATGTCAAAACAAGAGCCCTCAATAAAACCTATCTAAAAATTAAGAACTAAGCCCAAAGTTGGGCCGTTTGACTGAGAGCCATGCCCTTTTCACTAGGCCATAAGCCTAGGGAAAAAAAATCAACCAGGACACCAATAAGCAGCTACTTTCATTGGATCTAGTTTGCACCTCGAAGAGAACATGAAATAACATCAGTGAGTTCCATTCCTATGATCTCATCTAGGGCATCTGTCCATGTCCAACAGTCAATATTCATTTACAAATGGGTATTCATGTCCCCACCTTGGCGTTGGCTTTCCCAGGCAAATAGCAGCAAGTTCTGCTCCAGGTTGCCCCTGGCAAGCTCCATCGTCATGAGTCTTCTGCAACAAATTGGTTGAACAAAAGCTTCCAGAGCAGTGAGCGTTGTTTGGCATGCTTCATCAGAGTTTTCCTGTAACTGCTTCTATCTCTATAGTCAAGACGGACCCAACAGAAAAAAGAGGTCATGGCCATTGGAGCTGTGCAGCTCTATAGGGAAAGCAAGTGAGTTGGTGCAATCCAGTGTCCCTTAGGCCTTAAGAGGATTTATGTTTGTCTAGCAGCTAGTGACTATCTCTGGGTAGAGACAGGGATTAGACCTGGGATTTCTCTGGATATGGAATTCCTTCTATCAACGGAGGTTGGCACCTTCCTTGCAACATACAGACTTAGAGAATTATCTAGAGTGGTACTTCTCCAACTTTTTGGTCTCAGGACCTGTTTATACCCTTAAAAATTATTGCGGATCTTTCTCAAAGAACTTTTGTTTATGTGAGTTATATGTATTGATATATGGATTATTATATAGACTATATAGATCACTCATGGGCAACTAGATGGCACATCGGATAGAGCATTGGGCCTGGAGTCAGGAAGACTTGAGTTCAAATCTAGCCTCAGACACTTACTAGCTGTGTGACCCTGGGCAACTCATTTAACCCCATTTGCCTCAATTTCCTCTTCTGTAAAATGAGCTACAGAAGGAAACAGCAAACAGTATCTTTGCCATGAAAACCCCCATTGGGGTTACGGAGAGTCAGACACAACTGAAAAATGACTGACTGAGATCACTTATATACCTATATGTAGTTGTATTAGAAATTAAACTGTCTCTGTATTATTATTATATTCACTTTGACCTCCCATAAGGACCTTGGGGACCCCCAGAGGACAAAAAAAAGTTCCCATGTCTGAAATTCCCTCCCTCCTTATGTCTGCCTCTTGCCTCTGGCTTCCTTCAAGTCCCAGCTAAAATTCCACTTTCTACAAGAAGGCTTTCCCAATTCCCCTTAATGCTAGTGCCTTTCCTCTGTTGATTATCTCTAATTTATCATATGTATACACATATATGTGTGCATATGTATATATACATATCTTGTCTGTACATGTTTGTTTGCATGTTGTCTCCCCATTAGACTGTGAGCCTCTTGAGGGCAGGGACTGTTTTTGCCTTTTCTTGTATCCCCAAGGCTTAGCACAGTGCCTGGCACATAGCAGTCATTTTAAAAGATTCTTGTTAACTCACCGGCTGTCCAAGGAAACCCCCAGAGCTTTGAAATATTTAAGCATGGAAAAGAACCAAGCTGGATCCATAGCTCTCACTGCACATTCTAATAAAAGCAGCTGGATTTTTTTTAAAAAGGAGCAAATGCAATAGCATTTTCATATCAGTGGCAGAAGGGAGATAACCCTTCTGACTATTAAAGAAGCAGAGATTATCATCAGAGACAAGCTGAATGAGCTTGAAGATATAAAAATATTTTTTTTGCAAAATCACATAAAATAAATACAAAAAGAAAAGCAAGAGGATATGAATTAATAATGATAAACATTAACTGGAAAATCTTCAGTTCTGAAAGATATAACAAATTGATGCTACTTGCTATGGGAGCCGGTACTGAGTCCTTTCTCGTATCTTGGCAGTGAACAATTACTGGTGTCTCAGAACACTGTCCGTGACCTTGTGATTTCAACTTCCCTCAGAAGGGAGGCAAACTTGGGCTTGCTAGACAGATACCCCTTAATATTCCAGTGAGTTCTGCTGTCACTCAGAGAAGCATCCAGAATTCCATTGCTATGGTACTAGCCTAGGGGTTTGGATTCCATCCCACTCATGCCCAGAAGGAAAATGAGCTTGCAGTTGCTAGAAAGGAAACCCCCTTTATTTTGTAAGGGCACTATCTGACTAACACAGTAATAGAAGAGGACAAAGGCCAGGTCTTTTTTCCTTCACCTCATCATGGCAACATGGGATCCTAGCTTTCTCAAGCTAGACGGGATCTTAGCAGCCATCTGATCCAACCCCTTCATTTGGCAGAGGAGGAAACTGAGGCATAGAAAGGGGGAATGACTGACTCCACAGTTACTATGCCATTTCAAAAAACCACCAACACATCTGACCTTTCCCTGCTTCTCTGCAGCTCTCAAAAACTTTGGTAAGCCTTGACTGTCATGTGGAAGAGGCTTGAACTGTCTCTGCATTCCTGAGGAAAGGAGGCCTCCATTGATGCTTCCCAAGGCCTGAATTTCAGCTAGTTCACTTGCATGTAATACCCAAAGTAGGTCATTTAGTGAATTAAGGTTTCTTTCCAATTTCAAAACAAGATTCTAGCAATTTACACAATGAAAAAAAAAACCAAACAACTCACTGACCTAATAGCACATATTTGATAACAAACTCGATAATCTTTTCCTTCCCTTCTATGCTGACAATATGTTCTTTCACTGTCCTCTTTCCAAGGACAGCAGAATTCGATACTGGTGGATGCAAGCTCAGGGACAGGACATTAGCACTGCCCCCAGGAATCAACCCCCAACAAGTTTTTTCTCAGATCTCCAAGTAGGAGTTAACACAAGGCCTAGCTACTACTACCAAAGAAGACCCAGAGGTGATCTGGACAAACACATGGCCCAAATGGTCAAAACCCAGCAGAATTCTTTAGAAATGGGGTAAAAGGCAAATATGGCTAGCTGAATTGGCCTCGACCAAGCATACAGGGCCCACATGCTTAAACCAAGTTAGGAGGGATGGTCAACAAAGATAAATGGGTCCAGCTTCTCTTTATTAACCCTGGCTTAGGCTTTGAAGGAGAGAGTAAGAAGGCCTATGACTTTGGCTGACAGGAGGCAACAGACAAAATGCCTACCAATGCCACCTGACATTCCTCTGGCCTTTACAGCCGCCATGGGCCCCTGGGTATGGCTTTGTAGTCTATGGTCTTTCTCCTTCCCTTGACTAGCCTTCCTAAGTTGGACAGATCCCCTACCATCCTGATTTCAAGAAATTTAGTTCAATTCAACAAATACCACATCAAGAATATATGCAAGACCCTCAGTTAGGTGCTCAGGAGACAATGGCAAACAGGAAACAGTCCCTGCCCTCAGGAAACTTACATTATGGGGAGGGGGAGCAGGAAGATCCAACATGTCATTATTTGAGAAGGATGAGAGCGCTAACTATTCAGGGGATCAGGAAAGGCCTCAAGTAGGAGGTGATACCTGAACTCAATTTAGAAGGAAGCTAGGGATTCTGAGGGCCAGAACTGAGGAGTGGGAGCATTCCAGCCAAGGCTCAGAAACAAGACATGGCATGTTGAGTTGAGGGAATAAGAGTAAGCCAGTTTGGCTGGAACCTAGGGTGCACAAAGAGGAGTGATGGGCAATAAGACTGAAAGGGTAGGTTGGAGCCAGCTTTAAATGCCAAGCTGAGGAACTGGTATTTTGTCCTTGAGACATTAGGGAGTCAGAGAAGGTTTTTGAGCAAGGCAGTTTTAGGAATATAAATATGTATGGAGGTTGGATTATGGAAAGGAGAAACTGGAAACTGAGACCAATTAGGAAGCTACAACAATAGTCTAGGCAAAAGGTGATGCGGGGTGTGCACAAGGTGGTGGCTGGGTGAGTGGAGAGAAAGGAAAATAGAGATTTGGGGGTGGTAGAATAGACAAGAAAATTCCCTTTTAAGGAGGCTTTGACAAAATATATGTGTAGATAGCCTCTGTCAGACCATGTTAGCTAACTTGTGGTACAAAAACATGGTCGCCATATACCCAGAATCATCCTTTCTAGTAAGGCACCAACATCAGCCTTGAGTACCACAAAACTACTGTGCTATAGGCCTGAGAATTTGTCTCAGGCTGAACTATCTATAAGTGAATAACTACAGGCACAGAGTCATGTCAGGAGAGAGCTGTGTCCAGCTTAAGTGATATCTTACTTAGCGATTCCATGGTCCCTCTGTCTAGTCACCCAGGTTCAGCCCAAATCTCTGTCTTCTCTCTTTCCTTCTGCTGTTGCTCCTCTCTACCAAGTCTCTTCCCTCTCTCTCCACCTCCCCATTCCCAGTAATCCCTTCCCTTTGTCTCTCTACCTCTTCTCTCTCCTCAGTAGTCCCTTCCTTCTGTCTCTCTCCCTTCCCTCTGTCCTCCCAACCGCAGTTGTCCCTTCCTTTGTTCTTTCCATCACCTCTTTCCTCAGTGGCTCCTTCTTCCCCTCTTCCACCCTGGTTTCTTCCTTCTCTCTCATTGGTTTTTTCCTTCTCTCCTCCATCCCCAATGATCCTTCCTCCTTCTCTCCTTCTCTGCCTCCCTCATACCAAATAGTCTTTTCCTTTTGTTTACATCTCTCTGCTCCCCCTCTTGTGGTCCCTTCCTTCTTCCTCTCCTTTCCCTCCCCCAAAATACCATTCTCCATAGCAAACTCTGGCTGGGATCAATCAACCAACAAACATTTATTAAGTGCCTGGGACTATACTGAGGGCTAGAGATACCAAGACAAAA